>NW_026099572.1:81395292-81462648 GCF_025091365.1 Daktulosphaira vitifoliae | reverse complement strand
GGGGGAAACCTCCAAAAAAATTACAAATTTAAAAATCGCTAATTTTCGAAATTTTTTCAATTTTTTTTACTTAAAAGTGCTATAACTTTTTCAAAAATTAACATATTAATATAATTTTTTTTACATAGATGCATNAACATATCAATATAATTCTTTTTTATATAGATGCATAATATCATTACCTTTCATTTGGTATATTTTTTTCATAAATTTAACCCTTAACCTGCCCACAAGGTAGGATTTAAAATGACAATTTATTCACAAAAAATTAACTTTTTCAACTTAAATTTTGAAAATGTTTCGGAAGCTCTGACACCTTTATATATATCTTAAATTAAAGCTAATGTAATATGCTTTATCATGAAAAAAAAAAATTTCGGACTTTATCTTATCTTCATGGTGAAAATGGCTACCGAATGCTATTTTTGTGTGAAAATTTTCGATTTTGTATTTTCCATTTTTAACTTTATTATGCTATAACTTTTTGAAAAATGTATGAATCTTTACAATTTTTTTATGAGAAGTAGTATTTATATAGATCTTTCATTCGACATACTGTTTTTTTAAATCGGACCATTTCCCTAAATACAGGGGGGATTCAAAACATAAAAATGCATATAGAAAGTAGAACTTTTTCAACGTAACTTTTGAAAGTGTTCCGGAAGGTCTGACACTTTTATATATATCTTAAATTAAAGCTAATGTAATATACTTTATAATGGTAAAAAAAAATTTCGGACTTTATTTTATCTTCATGGTGAAAACAGACAACAAAGTTTATAAAAAAAATACGATTTTTGTAAAAAAATTCTTTTTTATATTTTTAACTTTATAATACTATAACTTCTCAAAAGATGTATGGATCAATATAATTCTTTTTTTTGTAGATGCATGATGTCTTTACTTATTATTTGGTATATTTTTTTTGTAAATTTGACTTTTTACCTACCTACAGGGGGGGATTCAAAATGACAACTTTTTCACAAAAAATTGACTTTTTCAACTTAAATTTTGAAAGTGTTCCGGAAAGTCTGACACTTTTATATATATCTTAAATTAAAGCTAATGTAATATACTTTATCATGGAAAAAAAAAATTTCGGACTTTATTTTGTCTTCACGGTGAAAATGGCTACCAAATGCTATTATTGTGTGAAAATTCTCAATTTTATTTTTTACATTTTTAACTTTATAATGCTATAACTTATTGAAAAGTGTATTGATCAATATAATTTTTTTATGGGAAATACTATTTTTTAATAATCCCTTTTTCATTCGACATACTTTATCTTAATCAGGATATTAATAAGGAACTAGCAGTTTATGAAGCTTTTGGAATAATCCACCAATTTTTTAAAATTAAACACTATCTAAAGATTTGCATCGAAGCGTTTTTTTTTGATAGTGATTTTAATCAGTGTCAGATTATACTTGATCCAACTATGCCACGTCACCACTGTGCCGCGACCCCCCTGTGCTGTGTTTTTAGATTTGAACCCCCCTCGTATATAGGGAAATGGTTCGATTTAAAAAAACAGTATGTCATATGAAAGATGTATATGAATACTACTCCTCATAAAAAAATTGTACTGATCCATACATTTTTCAAAAAGTTATAGCATAATAAAGTTAAAAATGTAAAATACAAAATCGAAAATTTTCACACAAAAATAGCATTCGGTAGCCATTTTCACCATGAAGATAAGATAAAGTCCGAAATTTTTTTTTACCATAATAAAGTATATTACATTAGCTTTAATTTAAGATATATATAAAAGTGTCAGACCTTCCAGAACATTTTCAAAAGTTAAGTTGAAAAAGTTAATTTTTTGTGAATAAATTGTCATTTTAAATCCTACCTTGTGGGCAGGTTAAGGGTTAAATTTATGAAAAAAATATACCAAATGAGAGGCAATGATATTATGCATCTATGTTAAAAAAATTATATTAATATGTTTATTTTTGAAAAAGTTATAGCACTTTTAAGTAAAAAAAATTGAAAAAATTTCGAAAATTAGCGATTTTTAAATTCGTAATTTTTTTGTAGGTTTACCCCTTTTACGCGGAACGAGGGAATTTTTTTCAATTTTTAAGGGTAATGTCTTCGACTAGATACGATTTGTGATCTTTTGACGTATCATTGAAAGAAATCGGTTCGGTGAGAGCTGAGAAAAAGTGGTAACAGACACAAAAAAAAAAAAAAACACATCTTAGTAAAACCAATACCTTCTCAGCTTCGCATCGAAGCTAAAAAATGGTGGATTATTCCAAAAACTACATGATCTGTTTGTTCCTTATTAATATCCTGAATGAAAAAAGGATTATTAAAAAATATTATTTTTCATAAAAAAATTGTGTTGATCAATACACTTTTCAATAAGTTATTGCATTATAAAGTTAAAAATATAAAAAAAAAAATCGAGAATTTTCACACAAAAATAGCATTTGGTAGCCATTTTCACCGTGAAGTTAAAATAAAGTCCGAAATTTTTTTTTTTCATAATAAAGATAATTTTTTGTGAAAAAGTTGTCATTTTGAATCCCCCTCTGTAGGCAGGTAAAAAGTCAGATTTATAAAAAAAATATACTAACTGATAGGTAAAGACCATGTATCTATAAAAAAATATAAAAATTAGCGATTCATACATTTTCCGAAAAGTTATAGAATTATTAAGTTAAAAAAAGCTACATGATCTGCTATTTTCTTATTAATATCCTGAATGAAAAAGTGGTTGTTAAAAATATTATTTCTCAAAAAAAAAAAAATTGTGTTGATCTATACACTTTTCAATAAGTTATAGCATTATAAAGTTAAAAAACCCAACACAGGTGGGTTGTGGCACAGTGATGACATGGAATAGTTGGATCAAGTATAATGATATCTGACAGTAATTAAAATCACTATAAAAAAAAACACTTTGATGCAAATATTTGGGTAGTGTTTAATTTTAAAAAATTGGTGGATTATACCAAAAGCAACATGATCTGCTAGTTCGTTATTAATATCCTGAATGAAAAAAGGATTATTAAAAAATATTATTTTTCATAAAAAAATTGTGTTGATCAATACACTTTTCAATAAGTTATAGCATTATAAAGTTAAAAATGTAAAAAATAAAATCGATAGTTTTCACACAAAAATAGCATTTGGTAGCTATTTTCACCGTGAAGACAAAATAAAGTCCGAAATTTTTTTTTTGCTTAATAAAGTACATTACATTAGCTTAAATTTAGGATATATATAAAAGTGTCAGACATTCCGGAACACTTTAAAAAATTAAGTTGAAAAAGTAAATTTTTTGTGAAAAAGTTGTCATTTTGAATCCGCCCCTGTAGGCAGGTAAAAAGTCAGATTTATAAAAAAAATATACTAACTGATAGGTAAAGACCATGTATCTATAAAAAAAAAGAATTATATTGATCCATACATTTTTCAAAAAGTTATAGCATAATAAAGTCAAAAATGTAAAATACAAAATTGAAAATTTTCACACAAAAATAGCATTGGGTTGCCATTTTCACCGTGAAGATAAAATAAAGTCCGAAATTTTTTTTTTGCATAATAAAGAACATTACATTAGCTTTAATTTAATATATATATAAAAGTGTCAGACCTTCCGGAACATTTTTAAAAGTTAAGTTGAAAAAGTTAATTTTGTGTGAAAAAATTGTCATTTTAAATCCTCCCTTGTGGGCAGGTTAAAGGTTCAATTTATAAAAAAAATATACTAAATGAAAGGTAATAATATTATGCATCTATATAAAAAATAATTATATTGATATATTTATTTTTAAAAAAGTTACGGCAGTTTTTAGTAAAAAAAAATTGAAAAAATTAGCCATTTTTAAATTTGTTATTTTTGTCGGAGGTTTCCCCCATTTACGGAGAACGAGGGAAATTTTTTTTTGAGAGTAATGTCTTCGACTACATACAATTTGTGATCTTTTGACGTATCATTGAAAGAAATCGGTTCGGTGAGAGCTGAGAAAAAGTGGTAACAGACACAAAAAAAAAAAAACACATCTTAGTAAAACCAATACCTTTTCAGCTTCGCATCGAAGCTAAAATAGATATAATTATTTGACTAATTATTTATAATGTAATCATTTAAAAGCAATGAGATTATATAATGAAGAGTATGCGTCATTAATAATTATAAAGATTAATACATACCATCCTTGACATTAAAGGATGATTGAATAATTTTAATTAATAGTTTAAGTTTTTTTATTTAAAATCCAGTAGTTGTATAAAGAATATACAATACAAGTTATTGATCTTTTTTCCTGAGAAATAAGTAAAAATTAATGAATAAATCATCTGAGATATAAGCTCAATTTGTAGTTTGAAATGTTTAAATAAATTAACATTAAAATTAATTAATAAATTTATCTTAAGACAATAAGGATAATGCTGATGAATTGTTTATTTATTTTAGTTTCACCGTATAATAAAGGTAAATTTTAAAAATTTCCAATATTTGAAATAGTATTATTTTTTAAAATTAATATTGCCATTCATATTTTTTAATATTTTTATATGGTATTTCGTATGTAAAATTTTTAGATGGATCTGATGTATGTCCAATTTGCTTGGATAAAGCCGATTTACCTGTTGTTTTTGACAAGTGTTTACACTCTTTATGTAAAAAATGTGCTGCTCCACTAGAACATACAAATCAAAAGAGATGTCCAGTTTGTAGAGAAAATTTTAGTTCATACACAGACGAAGGTATGGTAATAAAGAAAATTAAAAGAAATTTTATAATGGTGTATAACTAATAAAATTATTGATGATAAGCATGGCTGCATATAGGGAGACTAGCACCACATGAGGTTGCCTTAAACGGCAGATTTTAAGAGCGACAGTTAAATGTGAAAATGTATATTATAAAGTTCAAGAATTTTTTTGTTTTACTCAATCAAAAAAAAAGAAACAGTAGCACAGAGGTTCACTGCGCTACCATTTGTTGATTAATAATAATATTTTATAATAGATACATGGAAATAAGTGTAAACCAGGTCTTCAATACTCTATAATGAGAACGAAAATTAGTAACAATTTAATTTGAGATAATGTTATCAGTTTTACGAAAAAGATAAAAAATAATTTTTTTTTTGTTTTGTAAATATTTAGATTTATCCAATAATTTTATTATTTGATTATTCGCAATTCTTATATAGAAAACATTGATTATTTAATTACTAAGGAAGGTTTTAAATTTGTTAAAAAGCATTTTTTAATTATTATTCTGTTTTAGGATAACATTTTTTTAGCGATTTGGTTACACTGATTTTCCTACATTATAATGTTAGAGTGTTTAATTACTTTCCTATATTGGCTATGAAAATTTTTATTGGTGTCCATTATGTATGAAATGTGAAGTAACTATCAAAAGCCAAAAATATAGGATCATATGTAAAATTTTCTTTAATTGGAAACATATATATTTAGTTGATTTAAAGAATAGAAAATTATCTAATTAATAAAATTACTGTTATTAATATACCTAGGCGTGACGAAGAGTGTGGTCGGGAAATTACTAGTAATAAAAATAACAGCTCCCACTAATCATAACAAGTCTTAGCTTAAAATCCACTAGTGTCAGATTTCAGTAATCTCTTTTCCCCCTAGAGTTAATGTATGAACTTAGTAAATAAATCATTAGTAATGTTTTAAAACATTAGTTTTGTTATTTACATTTAAATTACACTATACTCCAGTTGCTAGAACCTCCATCCAGTGATGAATTCGACTTTGTATCTGTCTTTATTGGTAAAGGCCTTACTAGCAAATGCAGGTTACATATCACAACATATTCAATGTTCTTTATATCATTATTAATAGAATAAAGAATTTTGAATAAAATAAATTTTTTAAAATTTATGTGATGAATATAAAAAACTTTAATATATTATAAAATTTACTTTTTATCCAATCTAAGAATCTATATAATTGCTTGAACATTTTATTATAAAAAAAAAATTTAAAGAAAATTATTCGGAGAACTAATCTTTATATACTTTTCAGGGAAGATAGATAGTACGTGTAGTTTTATAGAATATTATGCTGCAGCATATTACCTGGATGTGTGTATTTTTTTGTTCATGAGAGATCGTGAATGGATGTTTTTTGACAAAAACGGGCCTAATTACTCTGAAAAAGATATGGAGAACAAAAAGTGTATTTATCTCTTCCGTCATGAGAGTAAGAGAACTATTGGAGTTGTCGTTGAAACAAGAGAGCTATCTTATTTTGGAGATTTTTTAATTTTTTAAAAATATTTAAAGAAGATTAATGTATCATTATATTTATATTATTATATTTTTTTTTGTATTATTTATTTTAAATAATAATAATAATAACAAAAACGTGTTTTAAGCTAAAAAAAAAATAATATTTATTGATTTATTTATTTTTGCCCATTACGTTCTTCCAGAATAATAATTTTGAAAAAAAAATTGTATCGACACCTTATCTACTATGTGCAAATTGCTGTCGAAATTTAAAAAAAAATATAATATTTGGGATAAAAATCACCTTCTATAAGGATGTTTTTTGTACTTAAAACTGCCATAACTTTTTCAAATATTAACAAATCAAAATAATATTTTTTTATATTGAAACTTTAGGTAATTTCCTTTCGTTTGATATCATTTTTTTTGAAAATCTAACACTTATTCTGCTCACAAGGAGGATTGAAAATAGCAATTTTTTTACAAAAACTAACTTTTTCAACTTAATTTTTGAAAACGTTCCAGAAATACTGTGTCCTTTAAACATATATCAAATTAAAGCTTATTTTATGTACTATAAAATGAAAAAAAAAATTTGTCCCGACGACCTATCTTCTATGCGCAAATGGCTAAGTAATTCATTAAACAAAAATTGATATATTGATACGACAAAATGTAATAATACAATCAATTTTGTTAAATTTGTAATTAATCATTAATTAACTCTACATAAAATAATAAATCTAATATAATTATCGTACTTGGCATAAAAAATTAAACTTCTAGAATATTTTTTAAACGAATATGCGTTTTCCAAAAAATAAAATGAAAATAAATAATTAAAAATCAACAAAATCAGTTGTAACGTATTTTAAGACTTTTACATGTTTTTTACTGTATGTAGTGTTTTTAAGGGCTATTTATTGAGAAAACAACATTGAAGTTATTATTTTTTGAATTTCTTGTAAAATTTCCTATACTTGAGTTTTACTTTTATTATTCTAAGTTAAGAGAAAAAAAAGTTATGACACATAGATCAGTTATTTCTTTTAAATTTGACTCTACGACTCAATTTAATAGGCCCGGGGGCACGGGTTAACCTTAACGGATTGGTCCCAAATTTTGCGCAGATCATTTATTTGACCATTAAAAAAAATTAAGGGGTAGCGTAAAAAAAAAGACATTCGATTTTTGAGGGCCACCCTAGTGTATACGTTGCATTCACCTGGTTGCTATCTCGCCATTTTTTATAGTCATTCATAGCCAGTCACCACTAACGACATAGCCACGGTCAATGTCACGACCACTACCATGACTTTTGTCATTTTATTTTGAGCCACAGTCCCTTTTAATAGAACATCCAAACCACGACCTTAACATCTTCGGATAATTTCGTATGTAGCGATTTGATCACCGAGACATCAAATTATCACGATTAGTGCATATTTATGTTCTATCAACCCTTTGTTGTTGACCATTGGGTGAGTAATTTCTAGCTAGAAAATTAAATCCTTATTACTATTACTATTGAAATATATAGTATTGTTATATTATAATTTTTGGGCCCCAGCCACATTACAGCATTGTCTGTTTATTTATTATACATTTATTTATATTTAGCAAGTCCGATTTATTATATTGTGGCATGTTTAATATAAATTTAAAATAATCGTCCCGCAACTAAGGTGCAAGTCAGCCTAATTCAAAATACCCTGTTGTGTATATTTCTTTTTTTTTTTCTATATAATAAATGGACACTGAATTTTATAAGATGGTCACTGTGTGTGTTTCGCATATATTTTACTGTATACATTAGTTCTATTATCGAGCATGCTTAACTTAATTTAAGACACCTATTGTAAATGTATGCAAGTTTTTGATAGCGTTTTGGCTACATACATTAGGTTAACTTAACTTAGTTTTTATTGTCATAAAAAGCATTAAATTATTTTTTTTAAATTCATAAACATTTATCATTCATTGTGCATGCATTGCTTAACTTTTCTACCAAGTATTAAGTGCGTGTGTGTGTATCTCCATCAGCTCTCTGTTGGATTATATCATCTCTAGGTGTCCAGCAGGTTGTATTATCTATTTAATATTTCAATCATTTAATAAATATTTATTTATATCGTTGTTAACCCAAAAGTGTTATGTATATATATATTGTAGTGCGACCCTTGGTAGTTCCTCTAAGGGAATATAAATTAAATAGAAAATTTCATTACCTAAGGTAGATATAGCCTAGCCAGCTATCTCCCGTTGGTCCCTTAGAATACTGTCGACCGGCATTTAGGCTCAACCCCTAAATAGCGATGTAATAATTTTGAACACTCTATATTTTATTAGAAATATAATTGTTATCTGTCCTAATTAATTTTTACGTTTGTTGAATAATTGTTTTCTTATGAGAGAATATATTTTATTAAAAGATCAACACCAATATTTTTTAAAATTTTTCTGGCCTATCTAAAACAAGATTAAAAAATATTTATATCTATATAAAAAATTAATCAAAGTGGACTTGTCGTGATCCAATGTGTTCCGGCGCTAGCGCCTTGAAAGGATGTGACAAAATAATCACCAAGACAAAAATTAAAAACTGCAAATATACTCGTGAGTTTCTCTGCGTTGTCTGCCGGAGCGATGTTTGTTAAAACAAAGACTTTAGTGTTTGAGTGTGCCTTTAACTAAAAAAATATAGTTTAAAAAAACTAAAAATCACGCTTTTAAAGAACATCGAATTAAAAAATTCAAAATAATTTTTAAAATAAGCTTAAAACAATTGTTAGGGCGCGGGCAGATAGTGCTGCGCTCTATGCGCAACGGTAGGACCTGAAATATTTTATTTTATAAGCCGTCAAGGCAAATTATGTTTAAACCGTCCAGGCAAATTGTTTTATAATATTTTTATAAGGCGTTAAGGCAAATTGCGTTCAACGTCGTCCAGACAAATTCTTTTTTTTGTAAGCCGTCCAGGCAACAATTGTGTTCAACGTCGTCCAGACAAAATCCTTTTTGTAAACTGTTCAGGTAAACAATTGTGTTGTTGTCCAAGCAAATAGTAAAGCATTGTATAAATCAACAACTAGGTAATACATAGCATTATAAAAATTTATTTGTTCCTATTATTATTATTGTTTTTTTTGAATTTATAAATTATTATATTGTTCAAAGTTGAATCGGACTCATTTATTATATATTAACTTTCTTCCTTCTCTATTCAAAAAAAAAATACAGTCCACTATAAAAAAAAGGTGTCGTGTAAGTGCATTAGTATTATTTGCCCGAGCCCTAACATTTGGTCCTTCGGGCCGGATCATAGGGGAAGTGAGTTTTTATAAAAGTGAATTTTTAGTTAATTGTGTTTTTTCTATAGTGAGATAATTTATATTTAATTATTATAAGTGAAACTTATCTAGTCATAATTGAACTTTTTATTGCATCTGTCAGTTACCATATTATTATTTAAGCAACAACTAGTAACAAAAATAAACCTCTGCATAGCATAGTGTTAAATGGTGTATTTTATGTAATTTGTGATAATATTCTCAATTTTGGCAATAATTTATGTGTTCTAGCAAGTGATTTATTGAAGTATTTTGCTGAATATTATTGTAGCACATTCTTTTGAACGCTCAGTCAACCTTGTGTTGAAAAATTCAGATCCGTGATAAACAACTCAGTACTATTTTTTATTGTCAGTAAACTTTTCTATAAGTGGTGAGAATAATTATTTCTGTGTTTCTTAAAATTTCTTATATCATCTGAGGTATCAGTCAAACAAAAATAACTCTTAGTTACCACTATTACAATTCATTTTGAGATACTATAATTAAAAATGAGTAATCCTAACCGTGTCACTCAATTAATGATTGAGAGATCTACAATAAAGTCAAGTCTAACAAGAGCTCGCTCTAATCTAACCAAATATACTTGGGGCATTGATGATCTAGAGGATCTTAAGTTGAGAAAGGAGGCGTTATCTAAATTATTTAATCATTTATTATACATTAACTTTCTTCCTTCTCTATTAAAAAAAAAATACAGTTCACTATAAAAAAAAGGTGTCGCGTAAGCGCATTAGTATTATCTACCCGCGACCTAACAACAATAATGAACGAAAAGTATTAGTATTATTGTGATAAAAGCGTCAGGCGCTCAATATACGAAAAATTTAGCACAAAGCACCCACGCTTTTGTCACAATAATACTAGTACTTTTCGTTCATTATTGTTTTACGCTTATTTTAAAAATTATTTTGAACTTTTTATTTCGATGTTCTTAAAAAGCGTGTTTTTTAGTTTTTTTAAACTATATTTATTTTTTACTTTTTAGTTTCTTGTTATGATAGAAGTTACTATCAATATGATGGTTGTATCGGGTAAAAGGAAATCAGGGTTCGATTCCGGGGAGGGAGTTTGAGAAACGGCTACCACATCAAAGAAAGCAGCAGGCGCTCAACGTGGAGGTAGTAACGAAAAATGACGATACGGGAATCATCCCCCGTAATAGGAATGAATACACTACATATCTCTTAATGAGAATAAAGCGAATTAATATATAAGTTTTAAGATTAATTAGAATATATATATATGTAAAGCGACTTAAGTACGTAAACGTATCATGCACGAGGTATAGCTGTGTTTTGTTGGCGGGCGGGGCGCGAGGCATATACGGCGGCAGCGGCGTCGGCTGTAAGAATATATAAATGAATATTAACATATACGTATATATAAATATTAATATATAAATATATGTATATTAGCGGCGATGGTAAGAATATATAATCTTCGCATAATATCGCGGCACTTTCGCTGGCGTCAACGATGCGATGTCCGGCGTGATCCTCGAGCGTCAAAAGGTTAACAGCGTAGATGACGACGGTGCGCGAGTGCAGATCGGTTTGTTGTCATTGTCACTTTGACAACAGGAAGAAGACTACGGTATCATTAGCGGCGGGACGTCGTCGGCCGTGCGGCACTTGCTGGACTTTGCACCGCGGCGTATAACGCGCGGTGTTGGTCAGTCGAATACTGATAAAATAGGGCGACGGCTGATAAAGGTGGCACGAGTCGTGGGGCATCGTGTATAACGAAACGACGTTGGGCTGTGTCAATCACAATAAAAATTTGTCATTTATATATATAATTGATGACACGCACGCGTATAGGGGTACGAAAACCAAAAATATAATTATACAGGAAATATTTGTAAGCGGCGAGTGGTGAGCGAGGTGGGGTGAATGTGTTACGACAGTTTAGTCTCAAGGCCATACGCGACATAATAACACGTGCCGCGTGGAGTTACAAACTTACAACAAACAACATACATGTGAAACTTATATAAGCGTGTTAATTTATAAAAGGAGAACACTACAGGTGTCAGGAGTAGACAAAATTAATATAGAAAATTATTAAAAGATGTTGAGAGTATTCATATATTAATACTTCTGTATAAGAATATTGTACAAACGTAAGATATCATTAAAATTAATGTTAGTAAAACTTAACTAAAATAGAAATATATAGATTAATAGATTATTTAATCGTAATTTAAAATGATACAATAAAGGCGACCTGTATATCCACAGATGGCAGTGACCTGGTTTGCGGTAAAATTGTATGTGTTGCTAAAGACAGGAACAAAATGACAGAAAATTTGGACGATTAACCTTGTCTAAAAGTTAGTGTGTTTTGAGTATCACTTTATATGTAAAGAACTGGTTTGTGAAATTATGAGTGTAACGTTATACAGGGGCCACCCTGTATATACCCTTTTGAGATAGTTCAAAGAGAACACAAAATAAAAAAAAAAGAAACGATTATATACCGTTCAGTATAGTATCAACAGTACTCGAGCGAGCGTTTAATTGCGAATGAGTAATAATGACTCGTTTTAACGAGTCGCGTGGAACTCGTCCAATTATTTTTACCAGCGGTCAGTCACATATTGATGGGGCGGTCACAACAAAGACACCATATAACTGTGTACGTAACAATTAGTGACGATTATAGCTACCCAATAAGAAAAGCTCACAATAAATTTTTATTGTTAAATAAAAACAAAATTCACTTTAAAATTTCTTTAAGAAAAACTATTCTAAATCCAAATTAATTAAAAAAACGACTAAATCCCGGAAAGTGAAATCTTGAGTTCAGTATAGGAGATTTTGTGTATTTTAAAATCGCCAAAAGAACTGGTTTAGACGGAGAAAAATGATTTTTTCTAGTCCGAAGGGTGTAGGCCAGTGATCCCTATCGTGATCTTAGAAGCTGATGCTCTCTATTATAATTGTTTACACGCCTGCGTGTAGGCGTTACTTAAAAATCTCTACAATAATTAGATTTTATCCTATAATAAACTGGTTATTTTGTATTTTAAATAAGAGAACCCTTATTTGGTGATCTTGTATATTCATAATATTTATTTATTTATTTAATTTACGGGATGTATCCCTTTTTTTTACAAGCGTGCTATGTTTACATATTTCATTTTAGCTAAATTAAGAAAAAGACACAAAAACAAAAATGTTTACAACTAATAAATCGACATATGAATAAGACATTACAAAACTCAATACAAATATTATTATAATATAAAATTAGGATTTTCATTAGCACTTCTAAGTAACCGGCGGAGGGGTTCGTTCATTAGGTAGTTCGTGGAGGCATGCGTGACTCAGAAAGGCGCATTCGACTTGGTATTAATCTGCGGAACCCTAAAAGGAATCAGAGATAATAGCGCAGGACATTCTATCTTCCCATCAGACAAACCCCCGAGAAACCTAGAGTCCGCAATACTACGCCTCGATGACAGTGTAGAAAAGCCTAAATTATTTGCAGTGGGGCTATAATCATGGGATTGACATGGTAAACCCAGCGCCCGCCCAGCAAAACATAGAAATTTATTCTGTACCCTTTCTAACTGGCGATATAATATACATACATGTACATATGATAACATAATATTATAAGTAATAATATAATATTACAACACTTTTTTTTATTTAAAATTATATAGATATATAAAGAATACAATTCAAGTAATTGAACTATTTTCTTGTGAATTAGAGGGAAAGCAATGAAAAAATTATCAGTGATATAGCTCAAATTGCTTTAGATTTAGTTTGAAGTGTCTCAATGTAAATAACAATTAATATTATAATTAAGTAATAGATAAATCTTGAGAAAATAACAAAATTGCTGATAAATTTTTATATTATTTTAGTTGATCCCATTAACGGAGGTAAGTTTTAAACATTTTCAATAATTGTAACTAGTAGCACTTTTTAAAAATAATATTGCCATTCAAAGTTTTTTCATTTACTATTGTACAGTATGTTTTTTGTGAAAAATTAGATGGACCTGAGGAATTTAAAATCTGATATTTCTGTAGTTTTGAATAAATGTAAATAAATAATTTTTTGTGCTGAAATACTATTAAAAACAAAAGCAAACAAATGTCCATTTTGTAATGCAAAGTTTAAATATAACATGGTTAAAATGGAAGGTAATGTAATGTTAATTGTGAACAGGGGTGAACAAATCTGATAGCCGACACAGGTTTTCTTTATATAAGGTGGCGTCAGCCGTTTAATGTTAATCCACACAACAAAAAAAAAAAAAACAAAACAAGAATGTCTAAGATTTACACAGGTGTACAGATATTGTCACTTTTATAATTAATTCAGCGTACAATGATAATAATTATATGACAGAATACAGAACAAGTTGACGACGACGTAGGCGAAACGTTCCGTGCGGTGTCACAGAGGTTACTCATCGTATATTTGCGGCGGGTCGTAGATGGACGTGAGGCACTTGCTGGACTTTGTACCGTGGCGTATCGCACGCGGTGTTAGTCAGTCAAACTACCATATGTACGTAGTAGAAAGACGGCTGATAAAGTTGTCACGGGTCGCAAGGCTCCGTAATAAATAAATTTGAAAATATTTCTTTAACAGCGTATGAATAATAAAACTATTAATAATTAGCAGCATCTCATCTAGGGAGTAACAGCGTAGAGGTACACATTTTTATGTTTTTAATACGACCGGTATTATTTTGGGCCGCTCTGGGACTGCCATTGAACATTACTTCAAGGAGGCCACGCCGTATCTAATATTCACACTACCACGTTGTGAATCAATCCGAAATTAATCAAAAGCCGATTCACAACAGGGTGTGTCCTCCTCCGTTAAAATTCGAGGGTGTTGAGTTTTAAGTTTAATAGATAATAAATAAATAACACCGTGGTTTAAATAAATATTCGAAGACAATATATTGTTATTATTAATATATAAACAAAAAACGTAAAGATAACATTTTGTGTTTCACAAGGAGGTTGAAAGATGATTCAGTATTAAATCACCGGAACAGTTTGCGTCACCCGCGGTTACTTGGCGTTACGCGACCTGTCGGAAGAGGAGAGGTAGCTGTGTTGCAGTCGCCATCCAATTGGTAAAGCCGGAAGTGCAATGCGACCGCGTTAAGAGTTGTTAAAAAACTTACAATACACAAAAAACATATAACACAAAATACTAAGGCGCCGGCTTTAGGATCTAGTGAGAATACGTGCTCAGTGCAGCGACCACCTGAATCCAGCAGGAGGGGAGTGGACTGAGCGTCACCTTAGACAAGACCGAAGCGGTCATGATTAGGTACAAGTTCACTCCTCCATGGCTCACCGTGCTGGGGGTGGAGACCCCGCTTAAGGATTCCATGACTTATCTGTACCTAGTTGTAGACAAACGTCTAAAGCAGAGGTTCTCAAAGTGTGGAGTGCGCCCCTCAGGGGGGCCACGAAAGCTTTATGGGGGGGGGGTGCAAAAATAAAAAAAATCAACATTGTATTGATAGGATAAAAAGATTTGTGAAATTTCCGTAATAATAATCGTATTCTGTATTATATACAATTAATTATATTTATACATCAATTTATACAATTTGGCTCAAAAATACCTCTTTCCAATGACACTGTGTCACGGCGAATATTAGATATTTCAAAAGATCTCATTGAACAATTTTTTGAAAAATTAAAAAATAACGTTTTTGGCCTTCAAGTTGATGAAGCGACTGATAAACATAGGCAATCTTATTTATTGGGTTATGTTAGATTTATTGATGATAAGGATATAAGAGAAAAAGTACTTTTTTGTGAGTCCTTAACCACCAATGCTACTGGAAAGTGTAATTTTGATATTATTGACAATTTTTTTAAACAACATGATATGCAATGGAAGAAATGCGTTGGTTTGTGCACGAATGGAGCCAAGGCTATGGCAGGTCAGTACAATGGACTTCAAGGTTTGGTTAAAGCTGTTGCCCCAAACATCAAATGGACCCATTTGATTTAAGCCCCATCCTAAATGAAATTCTTCAAACTGTCAATTTAATAAAAATACAGCTGCTACAGTCAAGGTTGTTTAAAGTTTTGTATGAAGAAATGGGCTCGGAGCATACAGCACTGCTATTTCACACCGAAGATCCGTGGCTATCTCAGGGAAATGTTTTAAATAGAATATTTGACCTTAGATATAAAGTATTTATGTTTTTAAAAGATTGTAAAAAACCTTCAGCAGAGTTGTTCTGCGATACGCAGTTCCTTTTGAAGCTAGCTCACCTTACGGATATTTTTCTAAAAATTAATGTGTTGAATAAATCTCTACAGAAAGAAAATGCCAATATTCTCATTTGGAAAGAAAAGATATAAGGCTTCATTAAAAAGTTGTCGCTGTGGGAGGCTGCATTGAAAACCCCGGACTTAACCGTATTTCCAACGTTATTGAACATGGTGTAAGAAGTTGAGTGTGAGGAGATTCCTCAAGAACTAACAACATGTTTTGTAAATCATCTGTCAACTTTAAAAGAAAAATTTAATGAATCTTTTATGAAGATCTGCAATCATTTTTTTGGGTTAAACAACCATTTCAACCGCTGAAGGAATGATGTTCGTTGAGTTTGGTAGAACAAGAACAGGTCATTGATATTCAATGTGATGAATTTTTGAAAGCTACATTTGAACAAGACAACTCACTAATAAGATTCTGGGTAAGTGTAAAAGAAGAGTGCCCGATATTGTTTGAAAAAGCCATGAGAATACTAGTCCCATTTGTTACTACGTATTTGTGTTGTAGTAATACAAAAATAAGTAAAAAAAATGATGTTAGGTGATGGGTGTATTTATGTTGACCAATGTTGGATGTTTGGGGATTTGGTCAATTCAGGAGCAACGAGGTTCTATCGGGGTTGTAGAGACCGAGGGGTTAGAACAATAAAGACAAGTAGATATAAAAAGAAATCATTAAAGATTCTCTATAGAGATATTACAAATGATCTAACTGGTAAGTACCTGAAATAATACACTGAGGCAACGAAGAGGCGGTGGCCATCTCACAAATACCCAGTCGAAGTGTTTATATATACAGTAGAAATCACATTAGGTTTTTAAACTCTTTTAGACAACCAAGAGGCGGTGGCCATCTCACGAATACCATGTAATGTGATTATGTATAAGCTACGAACTAGTCAGTAACAATTAATAAAGTTAAAATATAAATATAAATATATGTTCTATTGCTTTATCATTCTTTACTCAGATTATTAATTTTAAATAATTGGGTAAATATAAATTTACTTACTTTTTTTATTTGGCTTGTACAAAGATCGTCAAGGTTTGCGTAAATATTTATACTATCTCTTTTAAATAAATAAAGTGTTAACGCAAAATAATTGTATTCAATATCGCTTTAAAATATACCGACGACAACACGGGGTCGCGGCTAGTTTGCTCAAAATAAATGAGTTAGAAGAATTCTGAATTCCTTATTTGAATTCAAATCTTCAAAGAGGAAAGAGAAAATATATGAGCCGCTCGCTGACATTCTCGCTCACTGATGTGCAAGCAGAACTAAGCCTTTTTATATTATTTTTAATTACCCCCATCATGGGTTGTTGCCGTCAGTGCTTTTAGTGTTTTTCAGTTTATTGTATAAAATTTTAACATAACATGATAATTATTTTTAAGATAAGATGCATAGTATACAATAATCAATTTAACATGTATATACATATATAATAGCTAGTGTACAACAGTGTATATGTTATGACAGATAAAAAAATTATTTGTTTGTATACAATTGGTATTAAATATTGATAAATGTAAGATGTGTAATGCAGAGCATTGTGCATATTACGACAGTGTGAAACAGGCTTTTCCGCCCTAGTATCAATGAAGTCTAAGTACCGTGGAAGACTTGATGTCAGCAAAGAATTGGCTTTATCAAATATCGTTTTACCAAACTTTGTGATGAAAAAAAACAAGCCCACTCATCGCATTAAAATTGACCGATTGATTAAAACCTTTTATAAAAAATACATTTTATTTTAAAATAAATTGGTATTGTTAATATCAATATAAGCCTATAATTTTTGTTTTTTTTTTAAACTTTTTTTTAATCTAAACTTGACTATTAAAATTATTTTATAAGGGGGCTCACGTCTGGGGTTAACCAAAAGGGGAGCCTGGCCTGAAAAGTTTGAGAACCTCTGGTCTGAAGTATTTAAATAAAATATAGTCATCGCCACGGTATATCCCACGAAATTTTCATACAAATTGAGTGGTCACTCGATATATTGTAAATTTTTTCTGAACAACAAAATATTGGAAAAAAATTTCACTGTTGCATAACCCATTAATTTGTATTGAAATTTTACTTGGAGTTTTATGATGTGGCTTATATTTAGTTATAATTATAAAATTATAATATTTTTTCTTTTTTAGTCTGGGAAAATAAATAATCACAAGATTGAAATGAATATTTTAAATTTTATTTCAATAGGATAATTAGAAATAATTATTTTGATGTAATCGGTACATTACTATTTCCCATAATTAATTACTAATGAGAATATGATACATCACTGAGCTTTTTAATATTTATTTAAATCTTTAAAAAATACTGTTCACCATTAAATAGTCACTAAATATGTCACAAAAATATTAGATACCTTTTAAAATATAGCTTATTTTTTATGCAATAAAAATGCATAAATTACAGTAAGAAAGAATAACCTATAGAAAAATAATAACCTGTATAGTAAAAAAATTTTAATGTGCATTACATGCTTAAAAATTATACGATCCACTTTTACAATATTACAAATTTAAAAATCGGTAAATTTTGTCATTTTTATATTAAAACTTCCATCATTTTTTCAAAAATCAACATAAATTTTTTTTATAATAAAACCTTAGATATTTCCCTTTCATTTGATATTATATTTAGAAAATCTAACACTTAACCTGCTCACAGGGAGGCATTTAAAATAATAATTTTTTTACAAAAACTAATTTTTCAGCTTAAATTTTGAAAATGTTCCGGAAAAACTGCGTTCTTTAAACATATACCAAATGAAAGCTTATGTCATGTACTATAAAATGAAAAAAATAAAATTGTCCCGACCTTTTATCTTCTGCATGCAAACGGCTGCCATATTTCAAAAACGGTAGCACAGTGCGATCGAGGCATAGTGTGGACGAGGCATAGAACGAGTATAGATGATATTTGACAGTGATTAAAATCACTATTATAAGAAACGCTTCGATGCAAAATTGTAGATAGTGTTTAATTCTAAGAAATTGGTGGATGATTTCAAAAGAAAATTTCCACACATGTTTCTTATTGAAAAAATTGTATGATACAAAAATGATCACTGTCTAGTTAAATGGTATGGTTTGAAAAAATGTAGTTGGATACATAAAAACGATTTAGTATGATTTCAACGCTGGTCCAAGATGGAAGAATCAATAGTTGTCGATTTTCAGTGAATCGTAGATTATACATGTCAATTAATTGTAAAAGAATTATCGGTGTATACGTTTAATATTTTATATTATTTTGTGTTTAAACCACCTGATATTTTTTACATGACTATCAAACTTATTAATCTTACCAATCAGCTAAATTAAACTCGTGGTTATATCGTAAAAACATAAATTACATCTTATTAACGCNTTTATATTATTTTGTGTTTAAACCACCTGATATTTTTTACATGACTATCAAACTTATTAATCTTACCAATCAGCTAAATTAAATTCGTGGTTATATCGTAAAAAACATAAATTACATCTTATTAACGGCAATGTGGATTATTCAGAACTACAGATATTAATGAACGGTTTTGCAAATCGATGTTTACGATTTTATGTTAAAGGCTTACAAAAAAAAAAGTCTCTAGAAAAATTTACGAGTAAATCAGTAATCAATTTGGAAGATTATGATTGTCCGAGAAGTTATAAACTTTTACATGATTATACCGATGTATCAACAATTACATTGACACGGTACCGTGTTTCCCTCAGCCGCACATCACGTTATCAACCTATATGAAAGTGTATCGGAATCTGAATCATAAGTGCACGGTGGCCTAGTGGTAAGGTTTGTCTATACGACACCTTGGGTCGCGTGTTCTAATCCCGTACCGTGCCTCTTTTTTTCACATGATTTCAGGTACACTTTCTATAACCGGCCGTCAATCCCCGGCGGCCGTGTTAACATGTTCATTTCATAAACATAATGATGATTGTTGTACGAATAATCGCATTAAAGTTTTATGTGTGTGGTTAAAAAATAATTGTATAATGTAAATACATTATGAATGTGTTAAAGCTTTCATGGATTGTCTGGTTGCTTGAAGTGCTTGAGGATATATCCATGTTTTCAGTTGGTTTCTGACGTTTCCACCAACTAGCAACCATCACTTTGAAGACGGACTCTGCAATGAGTCCGAAACGTCAGAAACCAACTGAAAACATGGATGTACCCTCAAACACTTCAAGCAATGTAAATACATTTTAATGTTTTAACAAGCATGTAAATATAAAATATAGTAAAAATTATTAGTTGTATAAATGTAAGTTTATTTCAATAAAAATATTATTCCCCATATTGTTTGTATATAGTTATTGCATACTATACATTTGTTACTTTCGATTAAAATATAAAATAATGTTGTTAGCCTCTAAATTGATAGAGAAGTAAAAATACACTTTCCCATCCGCACATAAACTATGTTTTAGAAATTATCGAATTAAATAAACGACATTATTTCACAGTATTTATAATTATAATAACAGTATGTATTCTCTTTGATATAAACATTTACTATTGTTTTATCATTGCGTGAAAAAAATGTCGATAAAATTCATTGTTTTCACTCACCAACTGCGCCTGTACATAATAATTCGCACAATATTATACATTTTGATAGCATTGTGTACACAAACATTTGAAACAAGTATTTTATTAAAATTAAAATTTACTAACATATACAGGAGTAAAAATAAGTAATATAAGATTAAGTAAAAGTAAGTAATATTAATTACACACATTACAAATAGCGATAATTGATACTGCTTGTCATCTTCAAATTCTAACACTATTGATGTGTATTGAGTAGCGATAATCTTTACGATTGTAATATAGTAGTAGTACGGGTTTACTAGTAGATAATAAAATCAATACCAGTTTTAAGGAACGCCCTGGACGGTTCTAGTAGCTCAGCGGGCAAATCACCCATAATCGGCTGGACTACAACGGGCCTATATTTAAAATATGGCACACAAGCCCGCGCTACCTGACGCCCAATATAGTGTCCATTTAGTGGCCAATATTTTAAACGGACCGACGCCAACATCGATTGCTGTTCACCGTGCAAAAGTTTTAAATGCTCGTTAACAAATACTAATCTCGTGTATTCACACTTAGCTGGCAATATAACTGGATGACGCTGCAACGAACTCAAATTAACCGCTTTTCGTAAACGACCGCCCACCCTGAGCACGCCCCCCTCATCTAAGAACGCATTTAAACGTATTAAATTAATTTTTGGTTTTATTGTACGTAGTTTTTGAATGCTTTGTATTTCTTCACCAAAATAACACTTTTGAATGATCTTTATTATGCATGTAGTCACTTAATCAATTTAATCAGCCTGTACAGGACCATACTTTACTTTACGCTAATAGAGCTTACGCATTATTCACAAATCAATAACAATATGCTAAAATGCGTTAAAATTTTGTAGTTACGAATATTTATTTAAAATTGACAAGTCATGACTAACCACCGACACCAACACTTGCGTTGTTGCGCGCTCTTCTGTCGATATTTCTATTCGACGATCTTCGTCAAAAGTTGACCTGGGCCACTAAAGAGGTTTTCTTAACTAACGAATTAAAGGTCCTCCAACGCATTGTTAAATTCTTTAATTGAAGTGCGCAAATGCCACGTGAGATCACATCCGCCGGGTTGTCAGCAGTACGCACGTGATGCCATTGTGCAATGGATGTGAGCTCGTGGGTTTCTCCTACTCTGTGGGCCACAAACGTTTTCCACCTAGCTGACAATGATGCTATCCACGAAAGTACCACTGTAGAATCGGACCAATAAAAATAATCAGAAATATTTAATCGTAAACTGCGCCCATACTTATCTGCTAACCGTGTTAATAATACAGCTGCTAACAGTTCGAGTCGCGGCAGTGACACAGTTTTAAGCAGGGCGACGCGAGACTTTATTATAATCATTGATTAATGTAGCATTTAGCGATGAGTCCCATCAAACCGTTTGATAGGTCTCTTTCTATCCGGACTGAGAGTCGTGGTGGTAATGCCAAAATACGCGTTGTAATTTGTTTGTGGGTACGATGATCGATGTGTTTTTTTATTACGTATGCGTAAAGGTCTGTTTAATAACAAAAAAATATTCTTTTATTATCAACTGTAGTGGAGCGTAGGGATGGGCATGATATGGGTGACCATATTAGATTGTATATTCTTAAACCCAACCAAACCATATTAGAACATGTTGAACATGTTACAACTAAAAAGTTTGCCAGACACGTGCGTTGTGATGAAATTTACCAAGGTGTGTTTAATTTACAGTTATTACTCTTCGATTAGTGCAAATAAGTCAACGCGGCATTGTTTGTATATAATTCAAAAATATTTATATATAAAACATATATTTTAAAAGTGATCTAAATTTGTTTGTGGCTCATATGATCGCTAAATATTTGCCTTTAACAACGGCATAACGTATTTATACGTTATAAATTTTCTACACGTGTAAGCGACAATTATCCTTAGGATCATCTCGTTGCCATGCTAAAATAATACCATCTAGTACGTTAGCGTCAGTTTATAGGCAAAACGGTTTTGTGTGATTTGTTGGAGAGAGGCGTGGTGAGTCACATATCACTGTTGTGATGCATTCAAAAGCGTTTTGCCGTGTGTGGGATTACGACCATATATCCCCTTTTTGGAGCAGTTTAGTGATTGTCGACGAACTGGCTATACCAATTACATACTCCTCGAAATCTGCGTCTCTCTGACCTTACGTAGCACTGGTATAGAGCATATGGACTGTTGTTGTTATTATTGATAATAGAACATATATTGAACAACGTGTTCAACAACAAGTTTTAGTATAAAATATATAGTTGGTATATATGAGAAATATAGATATAATTTAATCAAATTATGTAATGGATCCAATACCAGTGATACGATCACATTTGCATGTGCTCATATCTCTGTCTCCCAAAACATCACTGTACCGTTTAATAGACATATATATATATATATATTTATTTATATATAATTAACACAGTGACATACAACAATACTAACAGGAGGGCGGATTGTACACATAAACACTTTTGCAATTCAAGGCCAATGTGCCATAATAAGATATCCCTATCGACAGTTGACCTTTTACCATCTTCGCGATCACTACTTTTGTCTGATAATTAACTTAACTTTTCTACATAGTATAAAGTGTGTGTGTGTGTCTCCATCAGCTCTCTGTTGGATTATATCATCTCTAGGTGTCCAGCAGGTTGTGTTATCTATTTAATATTCCGATCATTTAATAAATATTTATTTATATCGTTGTTAACCCAAAAGTGTTATATTTATATACAGGGTGTTCAGTAAGTCAGGAAACGGGTTTCTATTGTTCTCATTGTTACAAACAATGAGAACAATAGATACCCGTTTCCTGACTTACTGAACACTCTGTATAGTGTAGTGCGACCCTTGGTAGTTCCTCTAAGGGAATATTAATTAAATAGGAAACTTCAGTACCTAAGGTAGATATAGCCTAGCCAGCTAACCCCGTTGGTCCCTTAGAATACTGTCGACCGGCATTTAGGCTCAACCCATTAGGCGCAAATATTTGCTCTATATATTTGTTACGAACCCGTATTATTATGGTATTAGTGCAGTGAGGTTAGTGAGTAATTAATAGTAGAAAACGAATAGTTTTGATTAAGCATTAATTAATCGTGTTCGACCCATCGTACGTATAAAATTGTGTAATAACTTTATGACGATTAATGTTATAATGTTATGTTTGTATTTTATAAAATTAAACGTACTATTGTATTTTTTTTTCAATTTAAGTGTACTTTTATTTCACATTACAAATAAATTTCACTCCAACACGTTATCGTGTCTCATCCTAGGTGGGACACGACATATTTATTATAATATAATTTATTTTCTATTTATCTAAAAATAAATTATCTTAAAACAGTAAAACACGTTTAAAAAATTATAAAAGAGAAGAGTAAAATTATAGAATACCATAAAAATTTACAAGTTTACATTAAAACAATTCGAAAAGGTCAAAATGTTTTCTAAAAATATTACACTTTTATGCGTGTGTAATTTGATAAAGATGATATCGTCAAATGAGGTAACTTGAAATTTGTTAAAACTCATCAAAAATGGAGTATGTTTTTTTTAAATTAATGAAATATTATTATTAAAAGTGACGTAAAAAGTTTTTAATAAGAACGTTGAATTAGTTTTGAAAATTTTTCAAAAAATATAAGAAGTTATAGTAATATTATTACATAAATAGACATAACTATCTACGATAAAATGATTGCAAGTGTAATAAAACAGAGGGCGATCTCGGATTTAAACAATATGAAATTGATTAGGTTAAATATTAAAGAAGTTTTCTGCATTTTTCTTAATGATTTATTACATAAAAGTTTATTTAAATTCTAAAAAGATTAATTAAAAGTGCTACATATCTTAAAATCACTTTGACATAATAATATTTGTATTAATTGATAATCGTGAATATTTTCTATTATTATTTCACTAAAATAAGCTTTAATTTGATATATGTTTAAAGGATTACTGTATTTCTGGAACGTTTTCAAAAATTAAGTTGAAAAAGTTAGTTTTTGTAAAAAAATTGCTATTTTAAATCCTCCTTGTGAGCAGAATAAGTGTTAGATTTTCAAAAAAAATGATATCAATCGAAAGGAAATTACCTAAAGTTTCAATATAAAAAAATATTATTTTGATTTGTTAATATTTGAAAAAGTTATGGCAGTTTTAAGTACAAAAAACATCCTCATAGAAGGTGATTTTTATCGCAAATATTATATTTTTTTTAAAATTTCGACAGCAATTTGCACATGGTAGATAAGGTGTCGGGACAAATTTTTTTTTTAATTTATAGTACATAAAATAAGCTTTAATTTTATATATGTTTAAAGGACGCAGTATTTCTGGAACACTTTCAAAAGTTCAGTTGAAATAGTTCTATGTTTTATACAATGTTTCAAATTTTGAACGCACCCTATATATGGGGAAATTGTCAAATTTTAATAAAAAGTGCATCAAACAAAAGATGTACTTATAATATATTTAGAAAAAAAAAAATTTGTGCTGATATATACATTTTTCGAAAAATTATAGCATTTTTAAGTTGAAAATTTAAAATCGAAAATTTTAACACAAAAATAGGGTTTTTTTAAATACGGCATGCAGAAGATAAAGTGTCGGGGAAAATTTTTTTTTTTCATTTTATAGTACATAAAATAAGCTATGATTTGATGTATGTTTAAAGAACGCAGTAATTCCTTAACATTTTCAAAAATTCAGTTGAAATAGTTAGTTTTTGTAAAAAACTAACTATTTTAAAACCCTCCCCAATGGGCAGGTTAAGTGTTGGCATTCAAAAAAATGATATCAAACAAAAGGGAAATATCTAAGGTCTTAGTATTAAAACATTCATGTTGTTTCGTTTATTTTTGAAAAAGTTATGGAAGTCTTAAGAAAAAAAAAAGAAAAAAATGACAAAATTTGTCAATTTTTAAATTTGTAATTTTTTTGGATATTTCCCCCATTTGCGGGGAACGAGGGAAAATTTTTCAATTTTTAAGGGTAATGTCTTCAACTAGATACGATTGGTGGTCTTATGACGTATTGTTAAAAGAAATTGGTCCAGTGAGAGCTGAGAAAAAGTAGTGACAGACACAAAAATAAATAAATAAATAAACACATCATGGTAAAATTAATACCTTCTCAGCTTCGCATCGAAGCTAAAAATAATCTAATTAGGAAAATGTTTAATCGATTACATAATTTTTATCAGTGTTCTGGAAATTATTAACAATTTTATACCTTGGTTAGATTGGGTTTATTTTGAATTTTAAAATACTAGTTCAAAAGTTGTTATCGACCAATTATTTTCTAAATTACATAATTGTGCCTTAAAAAATTTACATTGACACTCCTAAAAGTCATAAGAATGAACATAAAAATTATTTTATAACAAATAAAATAAGTTTTATATATAACTGGAAAATTTATATTTTTATTCTGATTGTATTGACTTTTTATTGTACTATTTACTGACTGTATTGTTTGTTCTTTAGTCGTTATTTTAATATAATTATATTGAGAAATTTTTAATACTTACAGAATATAACGTATGTAACATGTGTCAAAAAGAATGATAAATACTTGATATATTATAAAACGGATCTAAATTTTCAATTTAAATTCAATCCAGTTGATGAAGATTGGAAAAAAAACAAATGTGAAAGTTTGGGATTTACATTTAAAGAACATAAGGATTTTAAGTCAGCTTTTCGTCAAAAGTATCATTATGAAGAATTATATAAAGTTTTGTCTGATCTAATATGTGGAGATTCAAAATTTCAAAGAACACTACAAAAAAATATTTGTTCAGTAAGTTAAAATGTATCATTTAACACAATTATTACTAGTAAATTTAATTGTTATATATGATAAAACTAGAGCATAATAACAAATGATGACATCAAAAAACTTTTTCCTGATGAAGAATCTTTTAATGATTATTTAAAATTTTATTCAAATTTTGAAAATCAAGGTATGTTAAATTGACATTAAAAAATTATTTTTTAATTGAGAACTACTCGTCTATCTGCAAAATGAGAACAAATTCCAAATTTTTTTTTGTTATAATTTTAATTTTATATAATTTTTTATTTAAATGAGATAATATTTACGATCATCTTTAATCATTTATAAAATACACTAAAATAAAAGCACTCACATTTATTTTATTTATTCTATATACTGCTGAAATCGTCAAAATTAATAGTTCAGAATAAATTATTAAAAATTTAGTTTTCATTTTTTTCTTAAAGAAAACAAACATTATTTTCTGAGTGTTTAAAAATTGTATACATATATATATATATATATACTATGTACTTTTTTCTTTTCCAAATTAAAAATTTCATTATAAAATTACCAATTAAAATGTCTATACAAAACAAAATAGAGATAAGTGTTATAATACAGAGACGATGAGATTATATAATAATAAGTATAAAAAATAAGACATATAATTTTTGACATTAAAGGACAATTGAATAATTTTAATGAATAATATGAATTTCTTTTAAATTGAAGCCAAATGATTGTATAAAGAATACAGTATAAGTTATTGATCTTTTTTCTGCGAAATAAGTAGAAATTAATGAATAAATTATCTGTGATATAAGCTTATAATTAATTAATGAATTTATCTTAAGATAATAAGGAAAGTGCTGATGAATTGTTTATTTATTTTAGTTTCACCATATAATAAAGGTAAGTTTTAATAATTTCCAATATTTGAAATAGTATTATTTTTTAAAATTAATATTGCCATTCATATCTTTTAATATTTTTATATGGTATTTCGTATGTAAAATAAATATTTATTCTAAACAACGATTAGGAAACATTTGATATAAGTAACCATTTTTAGATGAAACTAATGTATGTCCAATTTGCTTGGATAAAGCCGATTTACCTGTTGTTTTTAACAAGTGTCTACACTCTTTATGTAAAAAATGTGCTGCTTCATTAATACATACAAATCAAAAGAGATGTCCAATTTGTAGAGCAAATTTTAATTATTTCACAGACGAAGGTATGGTAATAAAGAAAATTAAAAGAAATTTTATAATGGTGTATAACTAATAAATTTATTGATGATAATCAAGGATGCATCTAGGGAGACTAGCATTACATGAGGTTGCCCTAAACGGCAGATTTTAAGAGCGACAGTAAATAGTGAAAATGTATGTTATAAAGTTCGAGAATTTTTTTGTTTTACTCAATAAAAAAAAAAATGAAACAATAGCACAGGGAGTCACTGTGCTACCATTTGTTGATTAATAAAAATATTTTATAATAGATACATGTTAAACCAGGTCTCAGACACTCTAAATGTGAACGAAAATTAGTAGCAATTTAATTTTATGTAATGTTATCATTTTTACGAAAGCGATTAAAAATAAAAAATTTTTTGTGTTGTAAATATTTAGATTTATCCAATAATTTTATTATTTGATTATTCGCAATTCTTATATAGAAAACATTGAATATTTAATTACTAAGGAAGGTTTTAAATTTGTTAAAAAAACATTTTTTAATTATTATTCTATTTTAGGGTAATATTTTTTTTAGCGATTTGGTTACACTAATTTTCCTATATTATAATGTTAGATTGTTTAATTACTTTCCTATATTGTCTATGAAAATTTGCATTTGTGTTCATTATGTATGAAATGAAAAGTAACTATCATACGCAGAAAATTTTAACTGTGAAAATTCGAACTCTATCAAACAACTCCTTCCCGTTCCGCGTTGGGGTAGAAGTTTGACCAAATAGGGTTGTTTTTTAGTTTTCATATTTATTTTAATAAATATTATAGTTAGCGTAAAAATATAAAGAATAAAAACTATTTAGTATTATATTTCAAAAAAAAAAAAAAATTCTAATACATGTTTTCTAAAATATATCATAACTATTATTACTTAAAAATATCTTTTAATTTTTATAATTTTGTAAAATTAATAATATTATGACTGTTACCATTGACACGGCAGAAAAAATTATTAACAATTAAATGTTGTAATAAAAATAATGAATTTGGGATTAGGCTGTATATGGTGTGAATCTTATGTTGTGGTTATTTCGGGGTCGTATGGTTCGATGGTTTAAAACGACAAAGACAAGATATAAAAATAATAAACGCAGTACCTCTAATTGAGGTGTAACAGACTTTTGTCTGGTTTGTTTGTAATGTCCTACCTAAGAGGCAATAAAACGGTGAAGCCAGTTTATGAAACCAGAGCCTAACTTATACAGTAGAAATCACGCTAGGTTTTTTAAAACATCTTTAAGGAAACGAAACGGCGGAGCCAGTACACGAATACCATAAAATATTATACATAATCACGTTGATTATGTATAATATATTAACCAACCAGTCAAAATTAAAACTTTAAGATTTTAATTTAATAAATGATCTATTGCTGTATCATCCTTAACTCAAACTTATTAACTCTAAATAATTGGGATATTATAAATTTAGTTACTTCTTTTTTTTTGCAAATTGCTGTGATATAATTCGATACGTCTTTTGATATGTATATATGTACTTAGAGGGATTTGAGCTTTGTCACAAGATAAAAAATTTAAATAAATTCTTTTCATATGTATGTAAGCAAGACGCATAAAAAAACAGCCAACAACAACATGGCGTTGTGGATAGCAATTGTTTTCTTATATGAATTCAGTGAAAGCGAACTGGTTTAAAAGGATTTCAGTGATTTTTATAGTAAATGATAGTACCCTCAATCCAGAGATCTTTTTCGATTAAAAAAAAAACACCCTTAAAGTCATAAGGGATTAACATAAATAATATTTCATAAGTAATAAATGGAGATATATTTGTAAATAATATAAGCCCATTATTATAATGATGAAAATATTTACATAAATTATTTTTTTAATTAGATTATTTCCTTTTAATAGATAATCTAGTTAAATATGTATGTTATAAAAAAAATAAAAATAGACAAATTTAACATCCCTTTAAGTTGTAAAAGATGATTCTAAAAAGTAATTATTAACTGATAAATGAAGAATAATATGGAACTAAAAGAAATCAATAATTGTTTTTCCAATATTGTATATATTTTGTAAGTAATCGGGTGGTGTATGATAAACCGATCAATCTGTAAAATTTATCACAGAACACATATTCATAAATATTAAATATTTTTTCTCATTAACAATTCATAAATTATTTATTTTAAAATATCGTTTTCTTTCACACATTAGTGCATTAACTATTTTCTTATGTCGAGTGTAGTAAGATATATGTGTTTGGCCAATGGAGACGCGTTGCAGCCATGAGACCTAATTGACGTTGTCAATTTCTTGTTTGAGCATTATTGAAATGATAACTATTTTATCACATTCAATAATATTGAATATACTAAGTGTCCTTAGCCTAATAGACATAGTCAATCCAGATTTCATTTCCCCCTAAATTTAAGGTATGAACTTAGTAAATAGATTATTAGTACAATTTTAAAAAATCAGTTTTGTCTTTTACATTTAAATTACACTATCTAGTGATGAATTCTACTTTGTATGTGTCTTTATTAGTGAAAACCTTACGGCTATAGCCGGTGATCGTCACAACATACTCTAAGTTTTTTATATCATTATTTGTAGAATAAAGAACTTTAAATAAAATAAATATTTTAAAATGTATGTGATGTACATAAAACATTAATATATTATATAATTTACCTTTTATCTAATCTAAGAATCTATATTGTTCCTTGAACATTTTATTATACAAAAATAATGTAAAGAAGATTATTTGAAGAATTAAGTTTTTATATACATTTCAGGTAACGTGGTTAGTTCGGGTGGCTTGATCGAATATTTTGCTGCAGCATATTACTTGGATGTGTGTATTTTTTTGTTCGTGAGAGTAGGTGAATGGATGTTTTTTGACAAGAACGGGCTTAATTGCTCTCAAGAAGATATTGAGAACAAAAAGTGTATTTATCTATTCAAACATGAGCGTGAGAAAACTATTGGAGTTGTCGTTAAAACAAGGGAGCTATCTTTTTTAGATATTTTTTAAAAATATTTAAAGAAAAATGATTTATTATAATAAATTTATTTTTAATAATAACAATAAAAAAAGAGATTGAAGCTAAAAAATATAATATTCATTGATTAATTTATTTTTGACTATTACGTTATTCTAAAATAACAACTTTAAAAACAAATTTTTAGATTTTTAAGTAGCATTTATTTTAGCTTCGATGCAAAGATGTGAAGATATTAATTTTACCATGATGTGTTAAACTTCGAAATTTTTTTCTTTAAATTTATATTATTTATTGAAAAATGATGAAATAAAAATAATTCTTTTTTTATGTTGAAACCTTAGATATTTCCCTTTTATTTGATATAAATTTTTTGAAAATCTGATTAATTACCTACAGACAGGAAGGGAATTCTAAATATCATTTTCTAATTATATATCTTAAAAATTTTACCAGAGATCGCCAAACAAGTTTTGTTGGCTATAAAAAGATCGTTTTTTTTTCAAAAAAAACGAGTTCTTGGTCAGTATTCACACATATGGAATCTGCGTATGAAAATAATTTACTCTTAGTTACAATTCTATATTGAATCTTCACCGTATTAATCACTGGCACTTAAAATAATTATTATTATACATCTTATTTTCGGACGAACATTTTTAGTGATACAAACATTCCAACACATAAAACATATTGGGATATGATTTATTAAATGTATACCTTGATACACTTAAAAAAAAATACATGATTAGATTGCACTGTGTTCTATTACTTATTGAAGCGCCACAACTTGGTTGGACAGAGTACTGGCACAATATTACAATCAAAGTTCAAATCAACCATAAGTACTCTTCAAAGTGTCTCTCTACTTTTAGACTGCCAAGTCTGATCTCAGCCTTTTTCTCGAAAGGGAATAGCACGGGCAATCGGAGTGTAGGACACTAACATAACTTATCGTGTGTAAATTCTATAGTACAGCCGTATCTAATTTAGAACGTCATTGAGGTGATTGAAAAGAAATAGGCTCTATATCATTAAAGTCTTTGCTTAAAAATAATAATATAATTTGGTATCTCATGTTGGCAAAGCAAGTTACGAAATACAAATTATATTAGAGTTGAAATATTACACTAATTCACCAAGCATTTAGTTGGTTAATATCTCTCCACTTTTTGACTTACCAGTCTGATTTTAGACGTTTTTTTAATGAAAATAGCGCGGAGAATCAGAGTATAGAACACTAGTATAATCTATTGTGCAATATAATTGAATTATTGATTATTGACATAATATTATTCACCTGTTCTATGAGATGTTAAATTTTTGAATTCCTTGTGCTTTTTTTTAGATACTCAAGTATTTTATCCCTAATTGTTTTTAATTCGTGTAATGTTTGTTTGATATCATATGGAAGAATTTCAGGAGTTAATTGAAAATCTATCGTTAAGTTAGCATTAAATCCATGTAATTAATAAAAAGGCGTGTGTTTAGTGGATATTTGAGGACTGTTGTTATAACTAAATGTTATATAAGGTAGATAATAAGACCATCGGTGATGAGTATCATCATTAATGTAGTGTCTAATAGCTTGGCATTTTACACCATTAATTCTTTCTGTGAATCCTTGTGATTGTGGAGCATAACTAGAAGAGAATATTTGTTTTATTCCAAAGTTTGCAAAAACTAATTACGAAAATGAGAGCCTCGGTCGCTAGAAAAATAGTGGATTACACCATACTCGGTTATGAAATTTAACAAAAATCTAATTACAGTGTTGGCATCAGCCGATCTAGTGGCTTTTGTAAATACATACTTGGTGCTTTGACATGTAAAAACTAAAATATATTTTTTATTGTTACTACTGACTAATGGACCAAGAAAGTCCGGCTGTTAGCCTATCAAGGGGCTTACAAAAAAGTAGTGGATAGGTTGAAGTTCTCCTGCGGGTTTCCTTGGAGATTTTTATTTATTTGACATTCGTGACAAATTTTTATAAAATTAGTAACATATTTAATAAGTTCTGGCCAATAATATTTAATTTGTATTTTCTTAATTGTTTTTGTAATTCCCATATGTGCTGACATAGGTGGACAATGATGTGCTGAAATGACATCTTGCACAACTGATTTAGGTATTACTGTTAGATTATCTATATTCTGTTTTGGCATATATTGTTTTAGGTAAAGTATATCATTTATAATTACAAACCTTCTAGACATCTTAGTTATTTTGTTGAATATCTTTTTCCCATTTAATGTTTTTATGATTTGTTGGCAAAATAAATCTTCTTTTTGACTTAAAATTATATCTATGTTTTTTAATGAAGAACTTGTGTCTATTATGTTTAATAATGTATTTTGTGTATCATCAAGGTCAATAATATATGTAATTTTATAAAATTCATTAACTAATGAAGTTGGAATTGTGTGTATAGTATTATTAATAACGTTTGTTTCATATTTTAATACTTTATCATTTATGTAACCTATATGGTTGTCCATTTTTCTGTTGGACTCGAATTTATTGAATTCATTCTTATGGTTTAAAATGTGTGTATTTTTATTACACGTATCATATGTGTTAGTATATACAATACATGTATTCTATTCATTGAATGTATTTTGTGTGGAAATATGTGTATTTTTACTAAATGTATATTTTATTAGATCATATTCAATTTCATTGACTAAGTCTACGTCATTACGTGAATCGATCCAATAAATGAATCATAAGCATTACTTGAACCGATATAATTAAACGCGTTTTGTATAACATTATGTGAATCGATTTTAATAGACGTGTCCTTTAAGGTATTAGTTGAACCGATATCATTAAATGTATTTTGTACGACATTATCTGAATTGATTTTATGAAATTCGTCTTTTACGACAATTTGTAAATTAATCATATTATGCGCGTTATTATATTTATTTTGCACGTTATCATGTATATCAATTATATTATATTATCTATATTATATTTATTTTGCGCGCTATCAATTATATTATATTTATTATTTACTCCATTATTATCATATTTTTCGCGCGCTATTATCATATTTTTTTCCAGAATTATTATATTTATTCTCATTATGTGCTTTACATATGTCATTTGATTCATTAATATTCTCATATAAACTATTCTTTTTATACTTATTATGTTCATTATTTGCGCAATATTTATCATCTATATTTATTATTTTTCGGGGTATATCATTATTATTTATTTTATATATATATATTCATTTTTAATATTATCAATTTTATATTCATTTAAATCATTATCATTTATATAATTAATTATATTTTTACTTAAGTCAGGGGTATTTTTATTTCCCATAATGTTATTAAGGCCTTTATAAGTATCATTGCAATGTTTATTATAGATATTTGTCATGACAGTATTTTGTGAATGATCATTCTTAATAGTGTTAATTTGTGTATTACGCGTAAATAATCGGTTATAGTGCATTGAGTTTGTAAGTTATAAATTGGGTTTGTAATCCATCTTTATACAATGAGAATGTGTTTTCATTTTAATTTTACTAGTATTTAAATATTATTATTCAATAATAATATTATTCAACTAACCTCATAAAAAAAATATCAAAAAAATCAATAGCCGTTCTAAAAAAACGATATTTTCAAACTTATTGAAAATTCAGTGTAATCAAACAATGAAAAAAAGCTTTAATTAGAATATTATAAGCATGCTCTGGTTTTAATTTTTTTTTCAAAAAAATTCAAGTCAACGTTTTATTTGTATTAATTTAAACAAATGTGTGTGGACATTTTCAATCAAAGGTTATTTTTGCATTCAGTAAAATGTGGCAGCCATTTGCATAAAGAAGGTAGTTTAATTTTTTGAGTTAATGTTATTGGCCAGAGAGGTGCGTAACGTTGAAAATGTCTTATCTGTGATATCTATTTTATTCCTGATATAAATGAATAGCTGACACACAAAACTACAAAATTATATGGATTTTAAAATAAAGATATAAGTGCGATTTCAAACAAATTAATGTATTCGTTTAAATTATTTTCATTATTTAAATAATTTTTGATTCTTAAGTTAATATATTCACAAATATTTTCATAAAAAGGTCATAAACATTACTATATTATTTTAAAACCAGGAATATCATTTTGTCCCAAGAGTCAACTTGACATAATCTCTCTTATTATTAAATGTAATATTATATTATTACATATAATATTAATATATAATATGATGTTATCATTTGTTCATGTATGTCACATATTATGATTATACAAGATCACCAAAACAGGGTTCTCTTATTTAAAATACAAAATAACCCTTTAACTATACGATAAAATCTCCCTCTTGTAGAAATTATTAAGTAACGCCTACATGTTGGGACCCCATTTTAATTAACCAATTAGAATACAAAACCTCAGTTTCCAGGATCACGATAGAGATCGCTGAGCTACCCCCTTCACACTATAAAAAGCCATTTTTCCCCATCTAAACCAGTTCTTTTGACGATTTTAAAATACACAAAATCTACGACACCCTACTAAAGATTTCACGCTCCAGGACTTAGTCGAATTTTTAATTAATTTGGACTTAGAATATTTTTCTTTAAAACTAAATGACACTTAGAAATTTTAAAGTGAATTTTGTTTTGGTGAATCTTTTAATTAAATTTAATTTGTTCAATCATTAATAATATTTTATTTTTCTTGTTGTGGAAATAAACATCAAATAATATTTTAAACATTACATTTTTTTTAAATTATTTTATACTCTATACTTATTGGGTAGCTAGTCTCGTTGCTAATGTGTTTGTTTTAACAAACATCGCGCCGGCAGACAACGCAGAGAAACTTACGAATATATTTGCAGTGTTTAATTTTTGTCATGGTTATTATTGTGCCGCATCCTTTCAAGGTGCTTTATTTTAGCACCGGAACACATTGGGCCACCACAATTCTGCCTTGATAAATTTTTTACATAGATATAGATATTTCTGAATCTTGTTTTGGCCAGGCCAGAGGAAAATTTAAGAAATATTGGTATCAATCTCTCAATAAAAAAATATACTCTCTAAAAAATACTTACTCGATAAACGTAAAAAAAAACCAATAAGTAAAAAAATCAAAATTGTTTTTATAATAAAATACAGAGTGTTTAAAATCTTTTACAAGTAAGATCAGTCTTTGTGTAATTGTGTAATTAAATCATATTATTTAAAGTCTGGAGTCGTTTTTTGTAATTAATTATATAGACTATATGACATATAGTGTAAATCGTATACGTAGTGCGTTTAATACGGAAATCAACACTGGATTACTTGAAATATTATTGTATTACACAGGACGTAAGGTAAATACAATTTAACCTATGCTTTCGAACTTCCAAAAATCTATTGAGTGATAAACCATTAATAATTAATGAGAGAAACAATTAATGAGAAAATTAATTTAAATAAAATTGAAGACAATTAAATCTACAAAAAAACTTAAAAACTTATAATAAATAATAAACATAATAATTTACTAAGTACCACCAATTTCTTTTTATATTTAACCTATACAATCTCTTAACTATAATAATTATCCAATCTCTACATTAATAATTTGTTTCTCTCTTATTTTATCTTTTCTTTTCTTTCTTTTTATTTTTGGTTTATTACATAAAATTAAAAGAATATTTCAAAGATAAATCATATACTGTATTAAATATTGAATTATTATCTATAAATTCAGAAAAATACACAATAATTAAAATTTTTAGTTAAAATTAAAATTATTATACAATAACGTAAATTTATGTTGAACATAATGACATGTTTTTTTTTAAATTTATTTAAAACTATAAAATATTTTTTTTATGTTTACAGTAATTTAATTTATATAATTATATTTTTTAAATGCTTAAATTTAACTATTACTTGAATTTTGTCAAATTTCCCCCCAGTCCTCTAATTATACTATTATTATACAATTTGAATAAAATTTCATTGGTAAGTTATTCTTCTAAGTAATTTTTAAATATATTTCTATAATAAAAATTTGGCATTTTGATAGTATATTTTAATTTATTTTATGAGTAAATAAAATTTAGCCGTGATAACCTATAAATAATTTCTATTAACGTATAGTGCATGTAAAGATACAAATCAAATTTAAATAATACAACTATTATTTTAAATACTTACATTTTAAGCATATTTTTTATATTATTATATTTTTATATTCATATTTTATTTTTACCCTAGTTTAAATTACTCAGAATAGTAAGAATTGTACTATGTATAAAAAAATTTTAATTTATAAATTTTACAATGAAAATTATTTTTCACTTTTAGCTGATACTATTATTTTCATTCTTCTTATTTGGTATACCCGGCCACTAGGACCATCCCGACATTCATTCTTGCCTCCAATTTTCTTTATACGATACCTGTATCCTCCAATCTACCCCTCCTCCTAACGCTTTCAAATCATTTCTCACTAAGTCCTCCCATCTCAGACGTGGTCTCCTCAGCGGTCTTTTTTCAGTAGAGTTTTCTTCTAATACTATGCGTATGAGTGGGTTTTGGCTACGCCAAGCATGCCCAGCCCATAACAGTCTTTTGTCTTTTATTGGTTCAAGTATACTGGATTTGTGTAAGAGCGTTTCTAATTCATCGTTTTTTCTTATTCTCCACTCACCATATAGCATGTCCTTTACTGGACCAAAAATCTTTCGCAGCATATTTCTTTCCAGAATTAAGAGTTTTGTTTCATTAATTTTCCGTAATGGCCATGTCTCAGCTCGATAAGTAATTATAGGTTGTATTAATGTAATGTATAATTGTATTTTTAAATCCTTTGAAAGTGATCCTGATCCCATTAATTTTGCAAGACCATAGATGCATTTATTTCCTGACTGAATTCTTGCCCCTTTTTCTAATTCGATTTCATTTCTCTCTGATAGTATTGACCCTAGGTACTTGAATTATTTAATTCTTTTGAAATTTCGTGTGTTGATGTTAAGAGTTGGATATAGTCTTATGGTGTCTCGTCTTCCTACTGCCATATATTCCGTTTTGTCCTCATTAATATGAAGTCCAACTTTCAGTGCTACTTTCTCCAGCCGATACTATTTTTATTAAGAAATTAAATCAATAATTTAGTGTCAAAATATCAGAAAATAAAATTACATCGAAGGTTATAATGTACTCAATCTATAATTAATTAAAAAGATAATTATATTGACCTAAAAATTAAATTTCAACAAACTAAGGGTAAAATATATCTATGCGTAATCAGGTTATTAACTTATTAAAATAATATATTCATTTATTCACTAGTGATAATAAACAAATCAAAACAGCAAAAGTAAATTGATAAACTTTTAGAAGATGATATTATAAAATCAATCACTTAAAATTTTAGGACACCGGCTTTTTTAATAAATTAAAAATATAAATACTCATATCGGTTTATTGTTTCGAATAAATGATTAATTGGTAGAGTTCAATCAAATTTATATCCATTACCAATAACTACTGATTTATTACGAGCATTAGACAATTCGCAATATTTATATTTACTCGATTTTAATAGGGTTTTTTTTACAATTACCAGTTAAAACTATAGATCAATACAAATGAGCCTTTATTTCAGCATTAGGATTTTTTAAAAATTAAATGGTGTACAAAGCATGAAAAATCATTTAACACATTAAAGCAAGCTTTATTACAAAACCTCTATTAAAACATTTGGATGACACTAAATAACATTCAAAATAAACATTTTTGGCCTAATCTTATTAAAGATTTATTAAAACTGGTCCAAATTGTTAAACAAATAAAAAATTGAGTGGAAAACCTATAGGACAATTACAGGATATAATTTGACGTACCATTTACATCTAAGCAATTAAATCACTTAATTTTCGATTATATGGGTCCAATAAGTTCAAGTAATAGTAATAAATATATTTTAGTGACAGTATGTCATAATACTAAATATATTTTTACAAAAGCAGTAGAGTCTAATACAGCTGAAGCCACTGTTAAATTTATAATTTAAATAGTATCACAATGAGGCGATTTACCTTTAATTTACCTTAAATTGGGGTTCCCATATTAAAATAATGTAGTACAAGAAATTTGTATAAACCTGGGAAACAGATATGGTCAACAGCTTACATACTCCAAACTCAAGGTCTTGTAGAAAAAGAAAATGGTGTTCTATGCGCATCTTTAAGAAATTATATTGAAAAAATAATTATCAAATTATTGATCAATCTAAATGGTCATATTTGCCATTTGTAACTTTAGTATATAACTCAACTCCACAAACTAGTACGGGATACAGTACATTTTATTTAATGCGTGGATTCAAACCATATTTTCCAATAGATAATAAAATTATACATAACAATTTACTATATGATATAATAAAATCTTTAGAAATACTGTATGAATCATTCAGTGAGTAAAAACATCATTCACATAAGACGTCTTAAATATTACTTTCAAAGACATTATGAATAAATAATTATCGATGTGAAGCAGAGAAGCTATTAATTTTAATCATTTCTTTTAAAATTAAACACTATCTACAGACTTTCATCGAAGCGTTTTTTTATGATAGTAATTTAAATCACTGTCAATTATCATCTATACTGGACCCAACTATGCCACGTCTCCACTATGCCGCGACCCCAATGTGCTGGGTTTATAGCTTCGATGCAAAACTGAGAAGGTATTAATTTTACTGTAATGTGTTTTTTTATTATTATTTTTTTTTATTTGTCTGTTACACTTTATTTCAACTTTCACCGCACCGACTTCTTTCAATGATACGTCAAAAGATCACAAATCATATCTAGTCGAAGATATTACCTTCAAAAATTGGAAAAATTTCCACTTTATTAATAGAAAAGTTACTTAGCCCACATTTTCCATATAGACAATTAAAATCATTAATTTTTATTGTCTTTACAGTTTTTACTGTCGAAATAGGTTTGATATGATAATATGCGTCAACTACAAAATTAAATAATTGTACTTCGTAATATATTCATTTTTTAACTTAATTTGTGTATGTTACTAACAGTCTAATATTCCAAATTTATTGATAACATGTTGCTATATAAATCATAAATCTAAAAAAAATTATTTTTAATTTTACCTGAATTAAAAAAAAATTTCAACAGTAATAATCAAAATTTAAAATTTTGATTGGTTTTTAGTTTAACTAAATTATTAAAACTAACTATGAATATTTTAATTGTTGAATCTTTTTAAACACCAATAATTACTTAGAAATTATTAAGTGATCTATTACAATTAAAATGCAAAACAGATATTGAACTTTTCTGATAAATTTACAGTAAATAGTAATTATACAATTTCCTGACTCCATATTAATCTTAAGAATACTATTTTTTATTCTCATAAAGTTTTCTATTTAATAATTTAAATTTTAAACTTGAAGTTAAGCTTAAAGTTATGGTAACAAATTCAAGTTTTTTTTTATTTTAAACTTTCAAAAAATCAATTTTAAAAGACCAAGAAAAAAGGTTAAAAACGATATTTTGCTCTGATTATTTTTAACATATTAAAAATCAAAATCTGTAATAATTTGAATACCATTATTTTGTGTTTTAATTATTTTTTTATCCTAATAAATCATTTCAAAAGAAATATTCATAATTTCTATGTAACTCTTGGTGTTTAAATAGATGATAGAATTGAAATATTCAGAACTATTTTCTTTACAGTTATATCTTGTAGTTTTTAATTAATTAGTAATAATATCGAAATAATTGGTGATAGAAAAAATATAGTTGCTGATTTGAAATTAGCAAAAAAAATTAAATAATAAAAGTATAATTTTGACTATGATGAAAATTTTTTGGAGACCATTTATTCATAAATAATAACTAATTATTATCTAAAAAGTTTTGTGTCAAGCCCATTATTTTTTATATACGTTTGCTATAAAAGTAATAACTACTTTAAAATTTTTTATAAATTCTACGAAAAAATTATAATACTAAATTATTAAATATCAATATCATAATACGTTTAATTGCTTTAATAGATATTTATTCATAAATTATAAATATAAATCAACTACTAATTATAACTTTTTCAAAAATGACCAAATCAATATAAGTTTTTTTTATTGATGTATGAGGTTTTTATCTATCATTTGGTATACTTTTTTACTTAATGTGACCATTGATCTCAGGGGAGATTCAAAGTGACAACTTTTTCACAAAAAATTAACTTTTTCAACTTAACTTTTATATATGATTCGAAAATACTGACATTTTTCGGACTTTAGTCTGTTTTCATGGTGAAAACTGATATAAAATTTTAAAAAAATACAATTTTTGTAAAAAAATTCTTTTTTCAGTACTAAGACACATTCGGTGTTTAAAAAAACTCTACAATTGAAATATTAATGATTAACTGTAACTAACAAAAGCAATCAAAATATTCTTAAAAAAATCAACAACTTTCAAAAAAAAAAATTGGTTATAAAATTAATATATTACAAAAAAAATTTATTTAATTTTATAGTTGAAATCTATTATCATATCAAACTTAATTCGACAATAAATACTTTAAAAACATAAGAAATGAATGATTCTAAATTTCTATATGGAAAATGTGGGCTAAGTAACTTTTTAATTAATATAGTGAAATTTGTTTCAATTTTTAAGGTAATATCTTCAACTAGAAATAAATTGTAATCATTTGATGTATCGTTGAAAAAAATTGGTCAACTGAGAGCTGAGTAAAATGAATGACAGAAACACAAAAAAATTATAGTAATTAAATTTAGTATGAGATTGATATTCAATAATTTAATATTGTAATTTATACGAAAAATTATAAAAATGAATAAGTTTGTAACGTCACAAATTCGAAGGTGGACCGTTTATGATTTTTTGTTATGTGTACTTATTTATTTTATCGCGCGAAAGAACCTTTTTCTGACACAGCGGTGTCAACCACTCACTATTTTGCCTCTGACCGCTAGATAAGGCGATAAAAGAGAAATATAATTATAATCGAATTGTTTATCAGTATTGATCCCTTCCAAAAAGACTGGCCGTCATCGATTTGAAATTGCCGTTAGATCGGTGTTGACTCTTCTCTATTCTTTCTTCTGTCATTGACCGTGCTAGGGTGCACACGTTTATTGTTTTATTGACATCCTTTTTTCAATATTGGAGTAGAGCCACCAACGGCGAACGGCCAGGTCTTTTCGCGCGAAGCATCCAGACCATCGGATGGGTCTCTTCGGAGACCGGGTATCGTTTTCTTTTATATATTATATTTGTGTAATGAGCTATATTTTATTAATTATTTTATTTCATTTTATTTTATCGTAAATTAACTTAATTTTGTTTATGTGTGGAGAGCACGTGTTTCCCTTTTCTTCTAGCCAACGCTAAGGAGCGAGTGTCCAGACCACTTCTGGCGTTCTTCATTAATTTCCGATTAACATTAACGGATGTGTTCCAATACCGTCCGTGATGTTTGTAATATTATTTGTTTAAATATTTTATTTTATTTGTATTGCCTTTATTTGTAGACATGGTTTTTGATGCATTCGCATTTTTGTCCATGTTTAACTTAATTTTCTTTTTTTAACAATTAAATTAAATTTCCTTATTAATTTCAACTGTAATATTTATTTTATTGCGCGAGTAACTTAATTACTCGCGTGTATTTCATTCCTATTCCTTAATCTAGACACGGGCTACGGTATGTTTTACATATCAACCACATACAACTTTGATTGTCATAATTGTGTTCTATAAACCACGAGGCATTATAGTAATTTATACATATAACGACATATTAACTTAGATTATACTTTTAATTAACTTAAAATTAAATTCCACCTATGGTTCGGTAATCATATCTGATAGGTGTGACACTTCGCCTAGGTGGTGGCGGCCCTTGCTACTCTAGCTAGTCGTTATGCAAGTGGCAAACCACGTTGTTGTTACAGGCCGAATTACTAATATAAAAGCCCGCTTGCAAGTTATATATTTCTTCACTTTTAACATGTAAAAATATTTAATAACTGGATTCAATACTATTCGAAAAAATATTTTTGTTACTTATAAATATATATAAAAGGTATATAAATAGTATTTCACATAAAACAATTGTCATAAAAAAATAAGGTCCGAGATTTTTTTTTTTCCATAATAAAGTTTATTACATAAGTTTTAATTAAGACAAATAGAAAAGACATATTGAAAGAAGTTGGTGCGGCGAAAGCTGAGAAAAAGTGGTAACAGACAAATAAAAAAATAAATTATTAAAAAAGACACATCATAGTAAAATTAATACCTTTTCAGCTTCGCATCAAAGCTTAAAACACAGCACATTCGGGTCGCGGCACAGTGGAGACGTGACATAGTTGGGCCCAGTATAGATGATATTCGACAATGATTTAAATCATTATCATTAAAAACGCTTCGATACAAATCTGTAGATACTGTTTAATTTTAAGAATTTGGTGTAGTATACCAAAAGCAAAATGAATTCCTATATCCTTTATTATTCCCGATGAGAAGTTTTTTGATTTAGATGTATAATATATGAATAAATATTTATTAAGGCATTTAAATATAGTATGAGATTAATATTTAATTATTTAATATTGTAATTTTTTTCAATCATATATATCAATTAATTCAATTAACTATAAAGTAGCTATTACTTTCCTGACAAACGTGTATACAAATTAAAAGGTTTGACATAAAACATTTTAGATAATAATTTTTTGTTAATTATGAATAAATAAAGACTAGAGAAAATAAGGATAAGGAACGAGCATGTATGAAGGAGTGTATGAGTAGCGTCATTCGTATATAAGATGAGAGAAAATAGATGTCGATAGTTTGATCATGTTATGAGAAGAAAAGAATGAGAAGCTATAAAATAATAGATAGCAGGATGTAATTGAATGTGATATGAAGACGGCTTATGTGAGCGTAGTTGATGTGGTAGATCGTGTCAAGTGGAAGTTTAGGATAAGGGTAGATAACCCCAAGTAGTTGAGAATAAGAAGAGGAAAAAGAAGGAGAATTATGAATAAATAATCTGTAAATTTTTATTACACTCAAAATCATACTTTTATTATTCAGTTTTTCGTGCTAATTTCAAAACAGCAATTAGATTTTTTCTATTACCACTAATTTTTAATACTACTGCTAATTAGTTAAAAACTATAGGATTAAACTATAAGAAATATAGATCTGAAATTGGTTCGGCGAGGGTTGAAAGAAAGTGATAACAGAACCCGATAAAATAATACATCTTAGTTAAATTAATACCTACTCAGCTTCACATTGAAGCTAAAAAATAATGAATAAATTGTAAATATAACAAGATAAATAATAGATTCTCAAAATTATTCAGCTTAGTTAAATTTTTACGATGGTTAGATTGCACAAATATGTGCTCTAAATATTTATTTAAATATAATTTATTTTCTATTTATCTTAAAATAAATCATGTAAAACAGTAAAATACGATTATAAAATATTATAAAAAAGAAATGTAAAATTATAGATTATCACAAAAATTTATAAGTTCACTTTAAAATAATTTGAAAAGGTTAAAATGTTTTCAAAAAGCATTATGCTTTTATGCGTGTGTAATTTGGTTAATCTGATATTGTCAAATGAGGTAATTACTGAAATTTATTATTTTTAATAATAAATTAATTTATCAAAATAAAAAAGTATGGTTTTTATAAATTAATAAAATATAAAATAATATTTAATATAATATAATAATTATTATTAAAAGTTTCTTAAGGGGTAATATCCACCAAATGCTCAAAAAATAAGGCTTTTTTCATGATTTTTTTTAAAGGACATTTGAGATGCAAGGTATATAAATAATACATCATTGGATTAAGCAACTTTTGGAGAATAGAAAAATTTTTTTATTGTTATTTTTTTTACAAAATGGCGTCTGTGCAGCGATTACCGTGAACTGCTTTTTTAAAAAGTTCTTCCGCGGCGAGCAGTAGAAGTCGTGCCCAACTCCACCTATAACAAAAGAAAATTTTTTTTCATTATCTACACAAGTGTCGCTAGTGAAGTACACATGATTATATTTTTAAAATTTTTTTTCACAAAATGGCAACGGTTTGAAAAAAAAATTTTTTTTCGACAAAAAAAATCGACTATAATTGTTTATAACTTTTTTTGTTGTTAACCAATCGCTAAAATAGTGTGTACTTCCAACAGGTTGTTTAAATTCTGAAAAGATTAATGAACCATATCCATAACAATTTCATTGTTACAAAATAATTTTTTTGTTATACCTTTTAATGTATAAAGGTGTCACTCTTTAGCTTCGGTGTAAAGTTGAGAAGGTATTAATTTTACTATGTGTTTTTTTTATATTTATTTTTTTGTGTCTGGTACCACTTTTTCTCAGCTCTCATCGACCGATTTCTTTCAACGATACGTCTGTAATATTATGTTATCACTTATAATATTAGAATATTATATTATTTTATCTTTTATACATGTATAATGAATTCACAAGATCACCAAAACAGGGTTCCCTTATTTTAATCATAAAATAATCAATAAACTAAAGAATTAAATCTAATTATTGTACAGATTCAAAGTAACGCCTATGTGTGGGTTCTAAATTAAGTCCAGCCAATCGCATTTAACTATTAATTAAGATCTACAGTTTACAAGATCACATTAGGGATCGCTACACGGCCTTCATCTACTATAAATACCCATTTTTTCTTATTAAAATCAGTTTTTTCGCTGATTTCAAAATACACAAAATCTGCGACACTCTACTTGAGATTCCTACTATTTGGGACTTAGTTTTTTTTTTAATTTATTTGGACTTAGAATATTTTTTTTAGATTAAACGGAACTTAGAATAACTTTACAGTGAATTTTGTTTTNTTTTTTAGATTAAACGGAACTTAGAATAACTTTACAGTGAATTTTGTTTTGGTGAATCTTTTTATTTTAAATTTATTTGTTCATTTGAATTCAAATGAATGTCAATTAATATTTTAAACCTCAAAGATTTTAAAATTATTTATTTATTTATTTTTTTTTTATAATAAACCTGAATCAACTATAATTATTCATTTAATGGTAAATATTTATTATGTGCTAAAGGTTACAATTATTTCAGATTGAAACTAATTTAATAATATTTCTATTGAACTAAGTGTATTGCAACTGTATATATACTGGGTAGCTTGCCATTGAGTTTAATGTCTTTGTTTTAACGAACATCGCGCCGGCAGACAGAGCAAAGGTTGCAATTAAAGATTTTTAAAGTTAGGTGTATTAGGTTAAAATATATTTGTAAGCCTATGGGTATTGGAGAGCTACTTATTGAGCTTAATGTCTTTGTTCTAACGGACATCGGGCCGCCAGACAGCACACAGAAACTTACGAATATATTTTTTAGTGTTTCATTTTTATCTTGGTGATTATTGTGCCGCATCCTTTCAAGACGATACCGACGGGACACATTAGGCAACCACAATTCCGACTTGATAAATCTTTTACATAGATATTAATATTTTTGAATCTTGTTTTGGTCAGACTAGATTCCAGTATGAGTACACGTTTACGACGGGCACTATAAGAGTTTTGCAGGGAAAATATTACATCTGAATCAGTGGAAGAAAAATATATTAAAAATTAAATTATTAAAACCAGGAAATTTTAAAAAGAGAATATAGTAAATTTTATTGTGTATAAGGTCAACGTTTGTTAATGAGGTATTCCACTTAGGCGTATTCAGCAATTATTTTAGGAAGGTATTTAATATAATTTTACTTTTTTAAGTATACTATAGAATTTTGTTTTGCTAAAAATCAAAATGATTATTTAAAAAAAACGGTAGAACAGTGGGATCGAGGCACAGTGTGGACGAGGCATAGATGGGACAAGTATAGATGATATCTGACAGTGATTAAAATCACTATCATAAGAAACGCTTCGATGCAAATCTGTAGATAGTGTTTCCTTTAGAGAAATTGGTGAAATATTTTAAAAGCAACATGAACTCTTATTTCTTTAATTATATCCTGATTAGTAGTTCTTTGATTTTAAAATATAATATATGAATAAATACTAATTATAGTTTTTAAATTTAGTATGAAATTGTGAGGCCAGTTATGATGTATGGTTCATTGTGTTGGGCGGTTGATAAGAAAGTAGAGCAGAGAATAAGTGTAGCAGAGATGAGAATGCTTAGTTGGATGAGTGGAGTGACTAGAGAAGATAGGATAAGGAACGAGCATATAAGAGGAAGCAAAGGTGTTGCGTCAATGGTGGATAAGATGACAGAATATAGACTTAGATTGTTTAGTCATGGTATGAGGAAAGAAGAATCGAAAGCTGTAAGAACAGTTATAGAAATGAATGTTGAAGGAAGAAGAGATAGAGGAAGACCAAAAAAGAGATGGAGGGATGCTATTGAATGCGATTTGAGGACAGCTGATGTGAGCGTAGAAGATGTGGGAGATCGTGTCAAGTGGAAGCTTAGGATAAGGGTGGCCGACCCCAAGTAGTTGGGATTAAGGCAAAGAAAAATAAAAAGATTACCAGAAATTCCGGTGGCAATTGACATAATATGATTGTTGTTTGGGAATGTACAATTTAGCGTTTAGTTGGGTTTAAACAATATAGTGTCAAATCAATTACCTACTCTATCAATTGTATATTAATAAACACTACACTTTAATGATACAATAAATAAAAAAACTCACACACACACATATGTATTTATAACATTGTATCTAATGTAAGTATAACATGATAAAAAGTAACCGTAAAATGAAAAAAATGGAATATAAATTTTAGTACTCATATTAAATGTAATGTAACTCGAAAAATATTTGTTTAAATGAAAAACTATAAAATAATTTGTTTGTTTATAATTGTTTTTTAAACAACTTTTGTACGAAACTTTTTTTTGTAAGCTAATAATTTTTTTAGAAAATTAAAAAAGCTCATAACTTTTGCGAGGCTGTAAAAAAAAAAAGCTCAATTTTAATCAATGAGGACTATTAGTATGTCATTATACATATTTTAATTCAACTATTAATAAGACAAAATTTGGTTGGGAATTTTTTAAGAAATTTTTCCTTTGTTGACTGGCCCAGATGTCAATTTTAAACTTGTAATTGAGCTAATAGTTATGGTAATATATTCAATTATTTTTACTATAAACTTTCATAAATCTTTATCAAAAATTTTTCATCAACTTTAAAGAACCAAAAAAATAGGTTAAAATTGAAAATTTGGACTGATTATTTTTAACATATTAAAAATCAAATCAGTAATAATTTGAAAACAAATTTTTTTTTCTTTTAATTATTATTTTATATATATAATTAGTAATAATATAAAAAATTAGAAGTGATAGAAATAGTCTACTTGCAGATTTGAAAACAACGCGAAAATTTGATTTAGAAAAGTATATTTTTGCTTCTGATGAAAGTTCCTTGTAGTCCAGTGCATTTTTTTATAGTAACAAACAGTTTTTATTGAAAATTATTGTATCAAGCCCTTTAAATTTTTATACACGTAAAAGTAAAGCAAAATATAACTTCTTTATTATTTTTATAATTTCTCCGTTTAAATTACAATATTAAATATCAATTTCATACTAAATTTAATAATTATAATTAGTATATATTCATATATTATATTTTAAAATCAAAGAACTACTAATCATGATATAATTAAAGAAATAAGAGTTGATGTTGCTTTTGGAATAATCCACCAATTGCCTAATTAAAACAAAAAAAAAAAAAGTTTGTTGGGAATTTTTTCTGCTATTCTGCAAAATTACTCCTTCGTTGACTAGAATGAATCATTAAATAGAAAATTTTATGAGAATTAAAACAATGTTATTTTTAAGATTAATATGCAGTCAGAAAGTTTTATAATTATTATTTATTGTAAATTTATCAGAAAAACTCATTATTTTTTGCATTTTTATCGTAATAGAACACTTAAATAGAAATCATAGTAATCATTTCTAAGTAATTTTTGATATTTAAAAAGATTCTACTATTGAAATATCCAGAACTGAATTAATTTTAATGATTTACTTTAACTAAAAAAAAAAAAGTTAATATTTTGAATCCCTCTTGTGGGCCGGTAAAGGGTTAGATTTATAAAAAAAACCAAATGATAGATAAAGACATGCATCGAAATAAAAAAAAAATATACTCATTTGGTCATTTTTGATAAAGTTATAACAGTTAACAAAGTTAACTTATAAGTTTTATACACTGGACTACAAGGAACTTCCATTAGGAACAAAAATATACTATTCTAAATCAACTTTTTTCGATGTTTTCAAATGTGCAATTAGACTTTTTCTATCACTTTTAAGTTTTAATATTATTAAAAATAGTATTTACATATAAAAAAAAATAATTAAGAACAAAAAAAATTGTTTTAAATCAATACTGAATTTGATTATTAATATGTTAAAAATAAGGAAAATGACATATTTAGCCTATTTTTTTAATCGTTTAAAGTAGATTATTGTAAATGTTTATAATAAAAAAAAATAATTTATTTTACCATAACTTTTAGCTCAGTTGGCAGTTTGACATTGACATCATTAAATAGAAAATTTTATGACAATTAAAAAAATTGTATCGTTAAGATGAATTTGCAGTCGGAAAGTTTTATAATTACTATTTATTGTAAATTTATCAGAAAAGCTCAATATTTTTTTGCATTTTTATGGTAATAGATAACTTAAAAAGGAGTAATAGTGTTAATTTCCTAGTAACTTTTGTTGTTTGAAAAGATTCTACAATTGAAGTATTGAGAACTTAATTAATTTTAATGATTTACTTTAACATTAAATCAAAACAAAGTTATTAAAAAGATCTATTCAATAGCGTACTATAAAATTTGATTATAATTATAAAAATCAATTGTTAATTCAGGAGGAAAAACAATCATTTTTTTTAGAAATGATTTATATAACAACATGCTACCAAAAAATTTTGAATATTATAGTCTAGTAGTAGCACACACAAATAAAGTAAAAAAATTATTAAATTACAAAGTAACATAATTAAATTTTGTAGTTGAAACCTATCATATCAAACTTCATTCGTCAATAAATACTTTGAAAACATTACAAATTAATGATTTCAATTGTCTTTATGGAGAACATGGAATAACTAATTGTTTAATTGATAAATTGAAAATTTTTTTCAATTTTTGTGTGTAATATCTTCAACTAGATACGAATTGTAATCATTTGACGTATCGTTGAAAAAAGTTGGTCAAGTTAGAGNATTTGACGTATTGTTGAAAAAAGTAGGTCAAGTTAGAGCAGAGAAAATAAATGATAGTCACAAAAATATATCTTCTCAGCTTTGCATCGAAGCTAAAACTTAAAATATACTAATATAATTTTAATACGAATAAGAAATTTCTTCTTACAAGGGGAGACTAAAATTATGGGATCCTTGAACTTTATTGAAGTTATTGAATTTAAATGAGATAAAAATCAAACGAGTTAAAAATTTATACTTAAAAAGAATTAAGAAAAAATGCAAAAAATTCATTGCCATGCGCGGGTTGGAACCTCGTACCCCAAGCGTGTAAAACATAAGTTTAACGAACTCGGCAACTGTACGTCGGTGCTCTGGAATGAAAAAATTGGCTATTTAAGCTAGTTCAAATTTCAAAGTTATTTTTCTCGACTTAAAAGAAGCAAACAAATTTAAATAAGTTTAACTTTCTATGATATATTAATTTTTATTTATATAAAATTTATGAAAATCTATACTCCCCTTGTCAGGTATTTTAAAATAAAATGAAATACAAAACCCAGAATTTTAACACAAAAATAGCAAATTTTTGAATACGGTAGTCATTTTAACCATGAAGACAAATCTAGAGGTCAAATTTTTTTTTTTTAAATTAAAGTATATTACATAAGCTTTAATTTAAGATATATATAAAAGTGTCAGTCTTTCCGGAACATTTTCAAAAGTTAAGTTGAAAAAGTTCTACTTTCTATACACAATTTAAAAGGTTTGCACCCCCTCTGTATAAAGGGAAAAGGTCCGATTTAAAAAAAAAGTATGTCGAATGAAAGAGGTATATATAAAGTATTTATTGCTAAAGAATAGAATTGATTCATGCATTTTTTAAAAAGTTATAACATCATAATGTTAAAAAATGTTAAATATAATATCAAGAATTTTTTCAAAAAAATAGCATATTTTTGCATACGGTAGTCATTTTCACCATGAAGACAAGTCCAGAGGTCAAATTTTTTTTTTTCAAATTAAAGTATATTACATAAGCTTTAATTTAAGATATATATAAAAGTGTCAGTCTTTCCGGAACATTTTCAAAAGTTAAGTTGAAAAAGTTCTACTTTCTATACGCATTTTAAAAGGTTTGCACCCCCCCTGTATAAAGGGAAATGGTCCGATTTTAAAAAAAAGTATGTCGAATGAAAGAAGTATATATAAAGTATTTATCATTAAAGAATAAAGTTGATTCATGCATTTTTTAAAAAGTTATAGCAACATAATGTTAAAAAATGTAAAATATAATATCAAGAATTTTTTCAAAAAAATAGCATATTTTTGCATACGGTAGTCATTTTCACCATGAAGACAAGTCCAGAGGTCAAATTTTTTTTTTTCAAATTAAAGTATATTACATTAGCTTTAATTTAAGATATATATAAAAGTGTCAGTCTTTCCGGAACATTTTCAAAAGTTAAGTTATATATAACTTAAAATGATAGGTAAATATCTAAGATATTTATAAAAATTGTATAAAGGGAAATGGTCCGATTTTAAAAAAAAGTATGTCGAATGAAAGAAGTATATATAAAGTATTTATCATTAAAGAATAAAGTTGATTCATGCATTTTTTAAAAAGTTATAGCAACATAATGTTAAAAAATGTAAAATATAATATCAAGAATTTTTTCACAAAAATAGCATATTTTTGCATACGGTAGTCATTTTCACCATGAAGACAAGTCCAGAGGTCAAATTTTTTTTTTTCAAATTAAAGTATATTACATTAGCTTTAATTTAAGGTATATATAAAATTGTCAGTCTTTCCGGAACATTTTCAAAAGTTAAGTTGAAAAAGTTAATTTTTTGTAAAAAAGTTACCATTTTGAAACCCCATCCTTTGGGCTGTTAAAGGGTCAAATGTTCACAAAAATATATAAAATGATAGGTAATTATCTAAGGTATCTATAAAAAAAAAAATTATATTGATTCGGTCATTTTTAAAAAAGTTATGGCAATTTTAAGTAAAAAAAATTGAAAAAATATCGAAAATTAGCGATTTTTAAATTTGTAATTTTTTGGGGGATTTCCCCCGTTTACGGGGAACGAGGGAATTTTTTTCAATTTTTGAGGGTAATGTCTTCGACTAGATACGATTTGTGATCTTTTGACATATTGTTTATTAAAATCGGTCCAGCAAGAGCTGAGATTGACAGACACAAAAAAAAAAAAATAAAATAAAAAAAAAACACATCATAATAAAATTAATACCTTCTCAGCTTCGCATCGAATCTAAAATATTAGTGTCCATCTCTCAATAAAATATACTCTCATAAAAACAATTTACTCATTCTACAAAGTCATATAAAGGTACATTGTTTAATTATAAATATTGTAAAAAACATAGAGTGTGTAGAATCTCTTACATATAATAATACAATCATAGATTTTGTGTAACGGTTTCGCATTATTTATAATTAAACGCTTTATTTTTAAACGGTCATATTAATTATCGAACTCGTAGTGTACAGCGTGTGAAATATAGTGTGAATTCATCATTAACATTTCAATGTTTGAAATAATCGTTACAATACATAACATACGAGGTAAGTACAAATTTCAATTTTTGCTGTAATAGTACAAATATTCTATTGTGTATAAACTATTAAGATAGATATAAAGTTTTGCAGGATAATTAACATCATTTTTTTAATATTATTCAATAGTGAGAACAATCAGTTATTTTGTCATAACATACGTATACATTTTTATTTATTTGACTATTACCCTCATATATTTAAACTATGTTTATTCAACCTTCTAAATCCCTCTTTATTCATATTATTGTACTCTTACACCCTTACACATTTTTGCCATATTTAAACACGTATATTTTCATTATTTATTACCTTGTTTAATCTTTTATCATTCGGCTATATACTGAGTGACCCACCACTCACTGACAACTTAAATAACTTTTGATCCAGTTAATATTTTTAGTTGATTTTTTTTTTAAATAATAGTTATACCTTAGGTCTATAGCTATATCTCAATAATTATATTTTTTACATTTTATTAAAAATATTAATTATTTTTAAATTTTAAATAAAATGTAAAAAAAAAATCTAAGATAGCTATTTTGTAGAGTAGAATTTAAGAAAAATTTTAGTAAAAAAAATCTTATTAATATTCAGTAGTAAATATTCTGTAGCGTTTTAAAGTTTGTGAAAATTTGAATTTTCATGTATTATTTTACGGTATTAAACATTGAAATACGTATTGAGAAAAAGACAGACGAAAACGCTATCTTTTCATGATTACTATAATTTGGAGGTGTGTAACTTTTTCCATGAAAATGACTTATACTTTTGAATGAGAGTGATAAGTAATAATTGCCTTATCTAATTTCTGATCATGGTATTAATGCCAAGTTTGTAATGTATACAAATTATCATCATATGTATACACAGTAATTTTTTCAATTTTTTTTACTTAAAAGTGCTATAACTTTTTCAAAAATGAACATATGAATATAAATATTTTATATATAGAGAGATAATATCATTACCTTTCATTTGGTATATTTTTTTCATAAATTTGACCCTTAACCTGTCCACAAGGGGGGATTTAACATGACAACTTTTTCACAAAAAATTAACTTTTTCAACTTAATTTTTTAAAGTGTTCCGGAAAGTCTGACACTTTTATATATATCTTAAATTAAAGCTAATGTATTAACTACATTTAACTAACTTTATTATGCAAATAAAAATTTCGGACATTATTTTGTCTTCACGGTGTAAATAGCTATCGAATGCTATTATTGTGTGAAAATTCTCGATTTTATTTTTTACATTTTTAACTTTATTATGATATAACTTATGGAAAAGTGTATGGATTAACATAATTTTTTTATGAGAAATAATATTTTATATAATCCCTTTTTCATTCGACATACTTTATCTTAATTAGGATATTAATAAAGATTTGCATCGAAGCGTTTTTTTTTATAGTGATTTTAATCACTGTCAGATATCATAATACTTAATCTAACTATGCCACGTCACCACTATGCAGCGATCCTACTGTGCTGGGTTTTTTACTATAAACTAATACAAAACTTTATAAAAAATTTTTCTTTAAACTTTAAAGAACCAAAAAATAGGTTAAAAAATGAAAATTTGGGCTGATTATTTTAAACATATTAGAAAACAAAATCAGTAATAATTTGAAAATAATTTTTTTTTCTTTTAATTATTTTTTTGTATTTAACCTTTATGTGACTGAAAAAAAAAACAACTTCTTATGACGGTGTAGGTACCCGGGTACCTACAATATAGTTATCTGTGCTTTTCGGTAAATTATTTCATTGTCGTCAGTCTATTGCTTTTATATCTTATTATATGTAATTCTTCTCGTATCTGGTGTACATAGATCTAATAAAGAACATGTATCAGAAATGTGGAAATTTGACTCGTTACCTCTCATTCGAGCTGCAATGTCTCGAGATCGATTCAAAATGTTGCTAAGGTTTATTCGTTTTGATAATGTAAACACTCGTAATATACGTATTACAACAGACAAAGCTGCACCGATTCGTGATATTTGGACATGCTCAATAAAAACTTACATAAAAATTATAAACCTACAGAAAATATAACAGTAGACGAACAATTATTTCCTTACAGAGGACACACAAAATTTACACAGTACATTCCATCTAAATCTGCAAAATATGGAATAAAGGTTTTTTGGGCTTGCGATGCAGCAAATGCTTACCCTTTGCATGGTAAAATTTACACAGGCAAATCACAAGATGGTAAACGTCAAGTAAATATTGGTGAACGTACAGTTCTAGACTTAGTTGCGATGTATAAAGGTTCTGGACGAAATGTGACTACAGACAACTTTTTTACAAGTATGCAATTGGCTACTACATTAAACTCTTGGAATATGACATTGGTTGGTACTGTCAGAAAAAATAAAAGATTCTTGCCTCCCAAAATGCTTCCATCAAAAGCCAGAGCGTTACATTCTACAAATTTTGTATTTAGAAAAGATTTAACTCTTTGTTCTTATGTTCCAAAAATAAATAAATCGGTTATTCTTTTATCTGCAATGCATATGACAGCCGACATAATGCAAGCTGCTACCGCTAAACCAGAAATTATAAAATATTATAATCTGACAAAAGGAAGAGTAGATACAATGGATAAAATGTTAACAGAATACACAGTAAAGCGAAGAACTAATCGTTGGCCACTTGCATTTTTTTTCAACATGATTGATATTGCTGCTTTATCTGCATATATTATATATATGGAACACAATCAAAGGTTTAACACAACTGATTGACGCCGAAAATTTTTAAAAGAGCTTGCAAATCAGTTATGTATGTCTGCAATAGAAATTCGAACCTCCATACCTAAAGTAGTAGGAAATCGATATACTCGTAATTCAATGGAAATGGTTCTCGGACGGCCAATACAACAAACAATTGCTATTCCTAAAAATGAACCACCTCGTGATGCTTCAGGACGTATTCAAATAGTTGGAAGTTGCTTAGTATGTCAAGAATTGGGTTATAAGCAACGGAAAACTCGAAAAGCTTGTTCAACTTGCTCAAAGCCTATTTGCAATGAACACTCAATGAACAAATCATTTTGCGAAACTTGCAATCAACAAAAAACCTAAATATGTTATAATACTTACTAAATATGTAAAAAATAACATTTTTGTTCTCTTAATATTTGTATCTATTTTATTGATGTCCAGTAAAAATATTTATCAATTGTAATTTAACTTTTTTTTGTATCAATAAAACCTACATTTAAATACAATATATAGAGGTACCCAGGTACCTACTACGTCCTTATAAGGTGTAAAATTAACAACGATATTTTAAGTATAATAAATTATATACTTTTCAAATACAAAATATAAATTTGTGAACTATACATGCTATTTAGAGATGTCACAGAAGGACTAACCATACATACTAAATATTTAGAAGGAAAATAAATTTAAAAACTGAAAAGGTACCCGGGTACCTTTCCAGTCACATAAGGGTTAATTAATAATATAAAAAATTAGATGTGATAGAAAAAGTATAATTGAAAATTTGAAAACAATGCGAAAAGTTGATTTAGAAAAGTATATTTTTGCTTCTGATAAATGTTCCTTGTAGTCCAGTGCATTTATTTATAGTAACAAACAGCTTTTATTGAAAAATATTGCACCAAGCCCTTTAAATTTTTACACACATATAAGTGAAGCAATATATAACAACTTTATTATTTTTATAATATCTCCGTAAAAATTACAATATTAAATTATTGAATAACAATTTCATACTAAATTGACATACTATAATATTTCATACTATAATTAGTACTTATTCATATATTATATTTTAAAATCAAAGAACTAATCCGGGATATAAATAAAGAAATAAGAGTTGATGTTGCTTTTGAATTCATCCACCAAATTCCTTTAAGTACAGCATCAAAGGAAAATGATTTCTGATAGCGATTAAAATTACTATAAAAAAAAACGCTTCGATGCAAATCTTTAGATAGTGTTTAATTTTAAAAAATTGGTGGATTATTCCAAAAGCTATATGATCTGCTAGTTCCTTATTAATATCCTGAATGAAAAAAGGATTATTAAAAAATATTATTTCTCATAAAAAATTTTATCGATCTATACACTTTTCAATAAGTTATAGCATTATAAAGTTAAAAATGTAAAAAAAAAAATCGAGAATTTTCACATAAAAATAGCATTTGGTAGCCATTTTCACCGTGAAGTCACAATAAAGTCCGAAATTTTTTTTTCATGAAAAAGTATATTACATAAGCTTTAATTTAAAATATATTTAAAAGTGTCAGACTTTCCGGAACATTTTTAAAAATCAAGTTGAAAAAGTAAATTTTTTGTGATAAAGTTGTAATTTTAAATCCCCTCCTGTGGGCAGATAAAGGGTTAGATTTATAAAAAATATATGCTATATGATAGATAAAGACATCAAGCATCTATAAAAAAAAAAAAATTTGCGATTCATACATTTTCCGAAAAGTTATAGTATTATTAAGTTAAAAAAAGCTACATGATCTGCTATTTTCTTATTAATATCCTGGACGAAAAAGGGATTATTAAAAATATTATTTCTCAAAAAAAAAATTGTGTTAATCTATTTTTTTACTAAATTTTTCTTAAATTCTACTCTACAAAATAGCTATCTTAGATTTTTTTTTTACATTTTATTTAAAATTTAAAAATAATTAATATTTTTAATAAAATGTAAAAAAATTAATTATTGAGATATAGCTATAGACCTAACGTATAACTATTATTTAAAAAAAAAATCAACTAAAAATATTAACTGGATCAAAAGTTATTTAAGTTATCAGTGAGTGTTGGGTCACTCTGTATATATACATTATATTTTTATTACCCTTAAAACTAGCCATATCTATATATTTAGGCAATCCATCATTATTATTATTGTTTTAAATCTAAACATTTTATATTATACCTTATAATACACTTATATATTTTCTTTTTGGTTTATTACACGTCAAAAGATCACAAATCGTATTTAGTCGAAGACATTACGTTCNATTACACGTCAAAAGATCACAAATCGTATTTAGTCGAAGACATTACGTTCCAAATAGAAAAAATTTCCCTCGTTCTCCGTAAATGGAGGAAATCTCCAAAATACATTATAATTTACTTATATTATTTAAGGTAAAATTAATATAAAAATTATAAATTTAAATATCGCTAATTTTCCATTTTTTTTTACTTATAACTGCCATAACTTTTTTAATAAGAATTATATCAAAATATATTTTTTTTTATAGTTGCATAATGTCTTTATCTATCATTTAATATATTTTTATTATAAATTTGACACTTTATATGCCCACTGTAATAAACAAAAAGATAAACAGGCTGGAGCAAAGGAATGTTGTTAAATGTGTTTGGGGCTCGGGGTGTGAAAGGGAAGAAATGTAACACAGGTGGCCAATAAGGAAATAATAANAGTGTGAAAGGGAAGAAATGTAAAGAAATGTAACACAGGTGGCCAATAAGGAAATAATAATCGTAGCAGGCGTAGTGTAAAAAGGATGGGTACCAATGGAAAGTAAAAGTGTCTATAGATACCCGGTAGTGACTACAATAAAATGAAATAGAAAGGGATCTCGGGGTATGTATGCTTGTGTAAAAACGTCTAATGTATGAATAAGATGGAATTACAAGGAAGGGTCACTACCTATCTCCTGCACAGAAACGCGCACACTAATTTCCGGCGAGTCACAAGTATTGTGTTTTTTATAAAAATATTTTAATTTATTCTCAATGACCTATCTTGTTCTAATTGTTTATTACTAAAAAAATTCTTCAGTAAAGGATCTATTACAAACTTATTATATAAACAAATGTTTCACTTACCTCTGACTATCCTGATATTCTCTTGAGATGAATGATGTTGTTGATGTAATGATTATCGATGTATACGTTTACGCATTAATGCACGCAATTATATTTATACGGTTTATATTATTATTAACTCGCGTGTAACTACTTTTCTAGTACAATTCTATATNGCGTGTAACTACTTTTCTAGTACAATTCTATATTAAATCTACCCAAGGTGAAGTCTAAGTTTATTATAACTCTGTCTTTTGTAAAAAACCTTTTGTATATTTATATACTATAGTTCTTAACCTTGTATATGGTGTTTTACCTTAATATATTTATTATTTAATAATTTATAAAGCAAATAAATAACTTCTAAGCAACATAACTGTCCTGTGCAACAAAACTATTTCCAAGTGGCCTACGTCTTTTCAGTCGTCCAAATAGTGATCTAGGGTAGATGCGAGCTCAATTTCAGTTCTTTGCACAATAGATTATACTAGTGTCCTACACTCCGATTGCCGGCACTGTGGCATAGATCAGACTAGCTGGTCGATAAGTGGAGAGACACTTTTAGTTGTTTAGTATGATGTTAGTTATAAATATATATTAGTAAAATATTAGTTTTTAGTATAATATTTCGACTCTGATTTATTTGTATTTCGTAGCTGGATATACCAACGCGAGATCTCAAATAATATCTTTGTCTTTATGCAAAGAACCTTATGATATGTGGCCTACTTCTTTTCAATCACCTGTAGGACGACCTAGGTTAGATGCGACTGTACTATAGATTTATGCACGATAAGTTATATTAGTGTCCTACACTCCGATTGCCCGCACTGTGGCAGAGATCAGACTAGCTGGTCGATAAGTGGAGAGACACTTTGAAAAAATCTTAAGATTAACTAAAATTCTAATTATGATATTATTGTACTATTACCCTGTCCAGCCAGGTTGTGGCCCTTCAATAAGTAATAGATACAATTCAACCAAATTAATTACCTTAGAATATGCTTATATATATATATGAATATAAATGTAAATAGAAAGAAATAAATAAACACCAATATTTTATATGTGTTAAAATATTTATATCACCAATAGTATTCGACCGAAAATAAGATGTATAATATTTTCAATAATTACGAAAGAGGGTAAAAATGATTTCATATAGAATTGTAGCTAAGAATGAAAGATAAACTCACGCACATACAATTTTTGTATCTTGGTTGAGTATTCCAGAGAGCCGTAGAGATGCATAGATGGAATGGCAAGGCGTCCCAGTATCCGCTAGAGGGATGTTCAGAAATCGTATATAACCACTGTAAGAGAACCAAGTGCAAAGGAACCACCCGAATTTGGGGGAAAATGGCCTTTTTATAGCCTGCAAAAACTGGTTTAGCGATCTCTGGTGAGATTCTTGAAATATTTTTGCTGTATTTGATTGGTTAATGTGATAGAATCTTTTACGTGGGCGTTTTATGGAATGCGTAAGAGGGAGGTTAAATCTTGTGTAAGGGTATTATTTTATTACTCATCTTATCTACGGGGAAACACTGATTTGGTGATATATTTTATTAAATATAAGTATAATATAATATACTTTATCATGGAAAAAACATTTTCGGTCATAACTTATTAAAATGTTCTAGAAATACTGACACTTTTATATATACCTTAAATTAAAGCTTATGTAATATTTCGGTTGGGTTTAATAAAATTTTGGACTCTAATTTGTCTTCATGATAAAAATGCCTATTTTTATGTTAAAATTATCGATTTTATATTTTACATTTTTAACTTTATAATGCTATAACTTATTGAAAATTGTATGGATCAATACAATTTTTTTATGAGAAATAATATTCATATACTTATTTAATTCGAATTTTTTTTTTAAATAGCATTATTTTCTTTAATATAGGGGATGTTCAAATTAAATAAGGCATATAGAAAAGGAAGTGGTGTTATTTTGAAAAAAAGTATTTCGAAAAAAAGAGGGATATAAATATTATTTCTCATAAAAAAATTGTATTAATCCATACACTTTTCAATAAGTTATAGCATTATAAAGTTAAACATGTAAAATATGAAATCGAGAATTTTCACACAAAAATACCATTTGGTAGCCATTTTCATCATGAAGTCAAAATAAAGTCCGAAATTTTTTTTTTATAATAATGTATATTACATAAGCTTTAATTTAAGGTACATATAAAAGTGATATTATTTCCGGAACACTTCCAAAAATTAAGTTGAAAAAGTTCTACTTTCTATAAGTCTTATTATATAGAGAAATGGTCAGATTTAAAAAAAAAAGAATTTTTTAAAAATTTCATTAAATTTATCTATACCATATGAAATAATAATAGATTTTGTCACGTTACAAGCTTTAAAAGTATGTTGCACAATAATCACTAAGATAATTAATTAACAATAAAACTAACTAAGTAAGGTATATTCATAATTTGTGAATTATAAATAAAAATTATAACTATAAGTTAATATTATAAGTGATAACATGATATTAAAATACAATACGTATAATCAAGCTTTTAGAATACTTAAATATTTTAGCTTCGATGCGAAGCTGAGAAGGTATTAATTTTACCATTGTGTTTATTTTTTTTTTTGTCTTTCACTACTTTTTCTCAGCTCAACCGAACCAACATCTTTCAACAATACGTCAAAAGATCACAAATCGTATCTAGTTGAAAACATTACCCTTTAAAATTGAAAAATTTTCCCTCGTTCCCCACAAATGGGGGAAATATCCAAAAAAATTACAAATTTAAAAATCGGTGAATTTTGTCATTTTTTTCACTTTTTTTTCTTAAAACTTCTATAACTTTTTCAAAAATAAACAAATCAACATACATTTTTTTTTAAATTAAAACCTTAGATATTTCACTTTCATTTGATATAATTTTTTTGAAAATCTAACACTTAACCTGCTCATTGGGGGGGATTTAAAATAGCAACTTTTTTACAAAAACTAACTTTTTCAACTCAAATTTTGAAAATGTTCCGGAAATACAGCGTTCTTTAAACATATACCAAATAAAAGCTTTTTTTGTGTACTGCAAAATGAAAAAAATAAATTTATCCCGAAACTTTGTCTTCTGCATGTAAACGGCTGCCGTAGTTAAAAAAACACTATTTTTGAGTTAAAATTTTCGATTTTAAATTTTCAACTTATAACTTTTCAAAAAATGTATATATCATGAAATGTATATATCAGCACAAATTTTTTTTTTCTANGATGGATTTTTACAATTGTAATCAAATTTTATATTACGCTCAATTGAGTAAATCCTTTTAACAACTTTGTTTTGTTTGGTTCATTTAGTTAAAGTAAATCATTAAAATTAATTAAGTTTTGAATATTTCAATTGCAGAATCTTTTTAAACACCAAAAGTTATTAGGAAATGATTACTATTCTTTCTATTTCAGTTATCTATTACGATAAAAATGCAAAAAATTCGAATTTTTCTGATAAATGTACTGTAAATAGTAATTATAAAATTTCCTGATTGCATATTAATCTTAAAAATATCATTTTTTTCAATTTAATAATATCAATTTCAAACTTGCAAGTTGAACTATAAGTTATGGTAACAAATTCATTTTTTTTTTATTAAAACTTTCACTTTAAAGGACAAAAAGAAGTAGGTTCAAAATGATTACTTATAACATATTAAAAATTAAAATAAATAATAATTTGAAAACAATTAATTTTAAAAATTATATAATTTATAATTAAACGAATTACTAATCTGGGTATAGTTAAAGAAATAGAAGTTGATGTTGCTTTTGTAATTATCCAACAATTTTTTAAAATTAAACACTATCTACAGATTTGCATCAAAGCGTTTCTTATGATAGTGATTTTAATCACTGTCAGATTAAATCTATACTGGACCCAACTATGCAACGTCTCCACTATGCCGCGACCCCACTGTGCTGGGTTTTTTAATTAACATATTTAAAAATATTTCTGTTAAAAGTCATAAATGTTAGAACATATTTTTAAATCCAAGAATATCAACTTGTCCCTGGTATCAATTTACCCTGTTTATACACTATTAATTATATTTAAATATAATTTGAAAGGTTAATTACAAATTTGGGTATATTTTAAATTATTTCTTGAATAAAAATTAAATATTTTTATGTTATTTTGTGATTTATTATTTAAGTAAATCACAATATCTCTAAGAGATAAAAAAATATTAATCTATAATGGAGCTCCCTATAATAGACATCCCATGTGCTAAAACCTGATTGTACTGAATTTTTATGATTGTTTGTTCTTTAGACGTTATTTTAAAATAATTATTTTGAGCAATTCTTAACATTTACAGAAAATATCACTTTTAACAAGTATTGAGATGTATCCTTCAAATTTGAAATGTAATGCAGTATATCTAAATTTTCAATTTAAATTCAATCCCGTTGATGAAGAATGGAAAAGAAACAAATGTGAAAGTATGGGATTGACGTTTATAAAAAATAAGGAATTTGAGTCGGTTTTTTCTCAAAAATATAAAATTCGACAATTATATAAAGTATTGTCTGATTTAATATGTGGAGATACAACATTTAGTACAACACTACAGGAAAACATTTGTTCTGTAAGTCAAAATATATCATTTAAAACACAATTATTACTAATATATTGAATTGTTTTATACATGGTAAAACTAGAGCATAAAAACAAATGATGACATAAAAAAACTTTTTCCTGATGAAGAATCGTTTAATAATTATCTAAATGATTATATAATATTTAAAAATCCAGGTATGTTTTATTGGCATTAAATGGTAATATTTTTTATCTTGTAAACTACTCAATTAGTCGCAAAATAAGAATAATATTCAGAATTTCTTTTTGTTATGATTTCAAATATACATAATTATTTATTAAAACGAAATAATATTTAACATATTTAACAGGAAAATTACATCTGAAAAATACCTACAGATAAAAAAAAAATGTATAAGTAGTGCTGAAATCGTTAAAATTAATAGTTTAGAATAAATTATTAAAAAATTTAGTTTTTAATTTTTTTCTAACAGATAACAAAAAGATTACTTTATATTTACTGAGTGGATACAAATAATATAATTACCCTGTAAATTTTATTATAAAATTACCAACTAAACAGTCTATATAAAAATAAACGGTAGCACAGTGGGGTCGCGACACAGTATGGACGTGACATAGTTGGTACATGTATACCCACATAGCAATTTCAATATATTAATATTGTCAAAATATTCTTACAAAATACTTTTTAAAATATTTTGAATAAAATATTGTGACAATATCTCTTAAACATAATAAAAAATATATTCTATTGGAATATTTACATAATATGCTCACAAAATAATTTTTTAAATATTTGTTTATGTATATTTTGATAATATATTAAAGAGAATAAATACAGTATATTACACCGAAAATATTTCTACAATGTGCTTAAAAAATATCTTTTTAAATATTTGCTTATAAATATTATGAAAATATATTAATTAAAATAAATATAGAATATTTAACTTGAAATATTTGTTGAATATATTATCAATATAATTTTTTAAATATTATAAATATATATCTTGTTGGCCAACTGAGGTAACTTAAGAGACACAAGCCATCCTCTTTTCTCCCTTTAGTTACATCTTTGGATGATATTGGTATCTTGTTATATAATACTTATGTATTATATATACATATTCCTAAATCTTTAATAAGTAAACAGCCATTTTCTCTAATTAGTATCAATTTTAATTAACTTAATTCAATTAAGCTAAGTAAGTTAGGGACAGTAAAAAACCCTTGTTGCTATTATTTGCAGGCCTATCGAGTTAAATTTTTTTTAGTTTTATCAACGCAATTATATCTTATTATTGTCCTGTGAAACTAAAAATCCTAAAAAGTTTTTTTATTATAGTTAGAATATATTTCTATATTATCAACAATAATAGTCAGTTTCTAACTTACAAGGAGAAATCATGGTGATGGGATCGCCGATTTTCAAAAAAATTATATGAATCTANATAGATGATATCTGACAGCGATTAAAATCACTATCATAAGAAACATTTCTATGCAAATCTGTAGACAGTGTTTCATTTTAAGAAATTGGTAGATTATTTCAAAAACAACTTTTATTCCCTTAATTTTATCCCGATTAGTTATTTGTTTATAATTATAATATATGAATAAATAATAATTATAGTATTTAAATTTAGTATGAAATTGATATTAAAAAAAAAAATTTGTCGAATGAAAAAAAGTAAAAAAATTGAAAAAATGTCAAAAATTAGCGATTTTTAAACTTGTAATTTGTTGTGTGGTTTCCCCCATTTACAGGGAACGAGTGAATTTTTTTCAATTTTTGGGGGTAATGTCTTCGACAAAAAACGATTATTAATATTGTTCATCAAAATCGATCTAGCAAGAGCTGAGATTGAGGATTGGGTTCACAGACACAAAAAAATAACAAATTAAATAAAAAAAGGTATATATAAAGTATTTATCATTTAAGAATAGAATTGATTCATGCATTTTTTAAAAAGTTATAGCAACATAATGTTAAAAAATGTAAAATATAATATCAAGAATTTTTTCACAAAAATAGCATATTTTTGCATACGGTAGTCATTTTCACCATGAAGACAAGTCCTTTTAAATATCAAAAGTTACTCAGAAATGATTACTATTATTTCTATTACGATAAAAATGCAAAAAAATAATGAACTTTTCTGATAAATACACTGTAAATAATAATTATAAAATTTCCTGCAGCATATTAATCTTAAAAATACCAATCTTTAATTCTCATAAAATTTTCTAGTTTTGATATCAGTTCTATTTATGCAATTGAGCTAAAAGTTATAGCAACATATTTAATTTTTTTTAACTTTCACAAAACTTTATTAAAAACTTTTCATCAACTTTAATGGACCAAAAAAATAGGTAAAAAATTAAATTTTGGACTGATTATTTTTAACATTAAAAATAGAAATCAGTAATAATTTGAAAACAATTTTTTTTTCTATTAATTATTTTTAGCTTCGATTCTGTTTTAATAGGCCCTATTCTTAAAAACACTATTTCTTTCTCTACTCTTTCTTCTCTCAACGCAAACAAATATTCTATCCTTTTACACAATAATTCTCACAAAAAATTCTATACAAAATCAATTTTTTCTGTTCTTAATCACATCCAACACATAGTTGACACAATCACGCCATTGACGTTGGATGATTATCCGCTCCTCTTTTTCACCACACGTGTGCCCTTCAAAGATCAAATGTTTCCATTTATTATTTTCAGTCAAAGAACACCTTTTCAATGTTTATACAATATCTTGAAATTCTTAAAAAATGTAAAGTAAATGAAATCCCCCGTTTACGGAGAACATACCCCAAAAAATTACAAATATAAAAATCGCTAATTTTTGATATTTTTACAAAATGTTTGGTTTGGTTTTACCTAAAATTGCCATAACTTTTTTAAAAATGACAATATAATTTTTTCTTATAGAGACCTGAGGTATTTATCTAACATTTTATATACTTTTTTGAACTTTTGACCTTTTACCAGCCCACAGGACAGGTTTTAAAATGGTAACTTTTTTACAAAAAATTAACTTTTTAAACTTAACTTTTGAAAATGTTCCAAAAAGACTGACACTTTTATATATATCTTAAATTAAAGCTTATGTAATATACTTTAATTTGAAAAAAAAAATTGACTTCTGGACTTGTCTTCATGGTGAAAATGACTACCGTATTCATAAATATGCTATTTTTGTGTTAAAATTTAGGACTTTATATTTTATTTTATTTTAAAATACCTGACAACGGGAGTACAGATTTTCATAAATATTATATAAATAAAAAATTGATATAGCATGGAAAGTTTAACTTATTTAATTTTTTTTTTAAGTCAAGAAAAATAACTTTGAAATTTGAATTAGCTTAAATTGCCATTTTTTTCAGTTGCTGAGTCGGTATCACTAATGTTTTACGCTCTTAAGATACAAGGTTCTAATTCACGTATTGCAATAAATTTTTTGCATTTTTTCTTAATTCTTTTTAAGTTAGTTTAAATTTTTAACTGGTTTGATTTTTTTCTCATTTAGATTCCATAACTTCAATAAAGATCAAGGATCCGATCACTTTAGTCGCCCCTTTCAAGAAGAAATTTCTTATTCGTATTAAAATTATTTTACTATATTTTAGGTTTTAGCTTCGAAGCAAAGCTGAGAAGGTATTTTTTTGTGACTATCATTTATTTTTTCTGCTCTAACTTGACCTACTTTTTTCAACGTAACATCAAATGATTACAATTAGAAGATATTACCTTCAAAAATTGAAAAAAAATTCTAATTTATCAATTAAATAGTTACTTATCCAATGTTCTCCATACACACAATTAAAATAATTCATTTCTAATGTTTTCAAAGTATTTATTGACGAACCAAGTTTGATATAATAGGTTTCAACTACAAAATTNGAACCAAGTTTGATATGATAGGTTTCAACTACAAAATTTGACGCGGTTGCATTGCACTTCTGGCTTTACCGCTGGATGGCGACTGCGACACAGCTACCTCTTCTTGTCCGACAGGTCGCGCGTCGGCCAGTGACCGCGGGTGCACGATCCTATACGGCGATACACCAAGCAATATTATAGAATAATCTTTCAACTTCCTCGCGAGAACTATCGTGACACTGTTTTTGCATTTTCCTATGTATATTGATNCGTGACACTGTTTTTGCATTTTCCTATGTATATTGATTTAAAATATATATTTGACCGCCGTGTTATTATTTATTTATTAATTCACGAATAAGCTTTAATTACATCAAATTAAATCATTTTATTTTGTAATTTAATAATTTTTTATATAATTTGAATTCATCACGAAAAGTTGATTTAGAAAAGTATATTTTTGTTTCTGATAAAAGTTCCTTGTAGTCCAGTGTATAAAACTTATAACTTTGTTATATATAATTATTAAATATCAATTTCCTACTAAATTTAATTACTAAATTTATGTATTCATATATATATATATTATAATTATAAATCAAATAACTA
>NW_026099572.1:81354758-81395192 GCF_025091365.1 Daktulosphaira vitifoliae | reverse complement strand
TTTTTTAAGTCAAGAAAAATAACTTTGAAATTTGAATTAGCTTAAATTGCCATTTTTTTCAGTTGCTGAGTCGGTATCACTTATGTTTTACGCTCTTAAGATACAAGGTTCTAATTCGCGTATTGCAATAAATTTTTTGTATTTTTTCTTAATTCTTTTTAAGTTAGTTTAAATTTTTAACTGGTTTGATTTTTTTCTCATTTAGATTCCATAACTTCAATAAAGATCAAGGATCCGATCACTTTAGTCGCCCCTTTCAAGAAGAAATTTCTTAAATAGTTACTTATCCAATGTTCTCCATACACACAATTAAAATAATTCATTTCTAATGTTTTCAAAGTATTTATTGACGAACCAAGTTTGATATGATAGGTTTCAACTACAAAATTTGACGCGGTTGCATTGCACTTCTGGCTTTACCGCTGGATGGCGACTGCGACACAGCTACCTCTTCTTGTCCGACAGGTCGCGCGTCGGCCAGTGACCGCGGGTGCACGATCCTATACGGCGATACACCAAGCAATATTATAGAATAATCTTTCAACTTCCTCGCGAGAACTATCGTGACACTGTTTTTGCATTTTCCTATGTATATTGATTTAAAATATATATTTGACCGCCGTGTTATTATTTATTTATTAATTCACGAATAAGCTTTAATTACATCAAATTAAATCATTTTATTTTGTAATTTAATAATTTTTTATATAATTTGAATTCATCACGAAAAGTTGATTTAGAAAAGTATATTTTTGTTTCTGATAAAAGTTCCTTGTAGTCCAGTGTATAAAACTTATAACTTTGTTATATATAATTATTAAATATCAATTTCCTACTAAATTTAATTACTAAATTTATGTATTCATATATATATATATTATAATTATAAATCAAATAACTAATCGGGATAAAATTAAGGGAATAAGAGTTAATATTGCTTTTTAAATAATCTACCAATTTCTTAAAATTAAACAGATTTGCATCGAAGCGTTTCTTATGATAGTGATTTTAATCGCTGTCAAATATCATCTATACTTGTACCAACTATGTCACGTCCATACTGTGTCGCGAACCCACTGTGCTACCGTTTTTTTTTATTAAAAATTAAGAAAATATTAATAAATAAATTTACATTTTATGATCTCATTTTTAATGTTTAAATATTTTAACACTAATTAATTATTTAAATAATTTTAAAATAAAATAAAATTGCTAATAAATGTCTAAATTATTTTTGTCTCATTAAACGATAAAGGTAAGCTTTAAAATATTTTATTTTCAATTGTTATAAAAATTAATACTTTTTGAAAATAATATTGCATTCATATTTTTTAATGTAATTTTTTTTATGTGGTGTTATGTATGCAAAAAAATATTTATTTTAGAAACGATATGGAAACATTTAATATAGATTAGCATTTTTAGATGAAGCTGATGAATGTTCAATCTGCTATTATGAACTTGAATCCCCTGTTATTTTGAACAAATGTCACCACTATCTATGTAAAAACTGTGCTGATAAATTAGTAGATAGAAATGAAAAGAAATGTCCACTTTGTAGAACAAAATTTAGTTATTACATAGACGAAGTCGAAGGTATAGTAATAAAAAAAATTACAAATAAAATTTATATTGGTGTATGACAGATAGAGTTTTTGGTGATTAGGAAGGCTACATTTAGAGGCGCTGGTACAACTTGCAGTTGCCTTAAATAGCAGATTTTAAGAGCGACAATAAAATGTAGAGCAATGTATATTATAGATTTAAACACTTTTTGCTCAATCTAATAAAAAAAAATCAAATAATAAGAGACCGAGAAAAAATGTTCTGTTAATTAAAGAATTCTTAAATATAGTCCTTATGAATAGTCAAAATTTTTTTGTTGGCAAAAAAACCGATTTCAAACCCAACCAAACTTCTTTCTTTAGCAAATCAGTGAACACGTATCCTAGTATACAAGTTCTTTCCTTCACAATTAAAGTATTTTCACTTTAATATCATAAGAACTGAATTTTTATGAAAAAGTAACATATTATACATATAACTATAAACCCAACCCAAATTGATCCAGATTAAATTAAGAATAAGAACTGTGATATATACACCCTAAGTTACGTGTCTAAGACAATTTATTATATAGGCTTCCATGTAAATTATACTTTCAAGTGGGCTTATTGTCAGCCTGCAACAACAACGTGGTTTGCCACTTGCATAACGACTAGCTATAGTAGCAAGGGTCATCACCACTTACCATATATGATTACCACACCATAGGTGGAATAGAATTTTATAACATAAAATTTAATTATAAAAATAACACCTTCATTGGTGAAAGCCTTACGTCAGAAACCGACACAACTTACTCAAAGTTCTTTATATTATTATTAGTAAAATAAAGAACTTTGAATAAAATAAATGTTCTAAAATTTATATGATAAATATATAATTATATAATTTTCCATATCTTAATTTATCAACTCTAAGAAACTATATTGTTGCTTGGACATTTTATTATACAAAAATGATGTAAAGAAAATTATTTGAAGAATTAAGTTTTTATATACATTTCAGGTAACGTGGTTAGTTCATGTAGTTTGATAGAATATTATGCTGCAGCATATTACCTGGATGTGTGTATTTTTTTGTTCATGAGAGAAGGTGAATGGGCGTTTTTTGACAAGAACGGGCCCAATTACACTGATGAAGATATGGAGAACAAAAAGTGTATTTATCTCTTCAAACATGAAAGTGAGAAAACTATTGGAGTTGTCGTTGAAACAAGAGAGCTATCTCTTTTTTGAGTTTTGTTATTTTTTTAAAAATATTTAAAAAAGATAAATGTTTTATTATATTGTCTTTATTATAACGTCGATGTTTAATAATAATTATAAAAATGTTTAGATTTTTAAGTAGTAATTATTTTATCTTTTATGCGAAGCTGAGAAGGTATTAATTTTACCATGTTATATTTATTTATTTATGTATTTTTTTTGTCTATCACAAATTTTCTCAGCTAATCAAAATATCACAAATCTAAAATTAGACATGAATAGTATGAATGTTTTTAATATAACTAATAATATAATATAATAAATCTAATTGTAATAGAAAATAAAATACTTTTTATTAAGAAACACTTTTGAGTAGTTCTTATTAAGTATATTCCGACTTGTGTTATCTTCGATGCGAAGCAGAGAAGATATTAATTTGATATGACATGGTTTTTTTTATTTATTTATTTTTTTTTTGTGTGTCTGTTACCACTTTTTCTCAGCTCTCACCGAACCCATTTCTTTCAATGAAACGTCAAAAGATCACAAAGTGTATCCAGTTGAAGACATTACCATCAAAAATTAAAATGTTTTCCCTCAAAATGATAAATTTAGGTCATACTTAGAGTAAGCCCCTTTTGAATTGTACACAGATAATTCAGCGCTGACTTATCTGTACAAAGCGAAGGGCACAAACAGTAAGTTGACCCGTTGGGCGTTACACCTGGGTAACCTAAATTTCACCACGACACACGTGCTGGGCAAATACAACGAATCGCCCAACATGTTGTCACGTCACCCAACGGACGGACCCCTGTTGACGAAGACGCCCTGGATGACAATTTGTTAGGCGCGCCAATGTCTAGTCCGCCCACAACCGCCGCCACTCTCGATAATATCTACTCCATTACCGAGGCAAACGACGCGTTCTGCGACCGACCGTTCAGGGGGGGGGAGGTACCAGAGTAGCAAAACAACGACCAGTTTCTCTCTTCGGTCATAAAAAAATTAAACGCGCAACTCACCATAGCGAACGAAAAACCGGACGCGAAAAATAAGGTCGAATTTTTTGTGTTGGACGGTATTTTACGTATTCGTATAGGCGCTGACACACCGGTAGTCGTCCCCACCGACAAAGTTCAACACATAATTTGGCGATACCACGACGATCCCCTATCATGTCACCCCGGATGGAGAGAAACGCACCGTGCGATCAAACAACGGTTCTACTGTAAAGGGTTAAAAAATGCTGTGCGCATGTACGTAAAATCGTGTCACATTTGCGCGTGCACTAAGCTCTTAAACAGGCGCCCCGAAGAACCGATGGTCAAGCGCCAACCTAGACAGCCGTGGGATGTAATCAGTATCGACCTGATGGGACCATACCCTAGAACACCAAGGGGCAAGACGAACCTATTAGTGGTAACTAACTGCTTCAGCAGGTGGACCGAAGCGTACCCCATAGGCGCGCCTACAATGAAAACGATTGTAGACGTGTTAGAAATGGAGTTTTTTTCACGCTACGGTTACACGCGAGTAATTTTAAGCGACAACGGCTGAGCGCTCGTGTCCAAAGAAATGATCGACGAGATAAATCGGGGGTGGGGCAGAGGCCTGGACTACACCGATATACCACCCACGAGCTAACCCAATAGAACGAAAAAACCAAGAGTTAAAAAAAGGACTTCGCACTTTATTAACTGAGTCGAGTCATACATCTTGGGATACAAAACTACCACCTTTGTTGTTCACTCTACACAATAGGCGCAACGAGACTACCGGATACACACCGTCCGTACTCGTATTAGATGAGAAGATAAGAAACCGGATGACTGGTTACTATAGCGAGTACAACCGGTAGCACCTGCTACTATCAATAACGACCGTTTAGAGCGCGAACAACAAATCACCAGCACAAAAATAACACCGCCGTCCGGTCACATCAAAACAAAATACGTGGTCGGCGACGTTGTTTACTATAAAGCGCATCACTTATCGAACGCGAACAGACAATTTTGTGCGGGTTATGCACCAAAATGGTGGGGCCCCGTTAGACTAGCCGAATGTTGTATTAAAATATGAAACAATCTTTTTGTTCCAAACTTATAGTTATAGTAATTCAAGCATAACGCAAATGTAATTAATAAAGATATAATCAAACAAAGTAAAACATATAAAATAATAGAACACTTAAAACAGGATAAATAAATAATACACCAAATGAAAACTTAATGTCACAAACGTACCACACGGAAAAGAGATTACCTTCGGCACTCCCGAGGTCTTCTCTCTCCCCTTTTCAATTCATTCCATTTCGTCTTATATACTAAAATATTTTGTTTTTCTTTTTATAAAATTCATATAGTAATCATTTTCAAAAAATGTTTATAAATATTTACTTCTTGGTCTAGTAACAATAATTCGGGGAATTACAATTAATCTAAACATTACTTCTAGGTTTACAAATAATAGACTATATTATATTTTTGTAATGATAAATCAAGAAATTCATAGTTAAACCAAACATTACAAAAATGCTTTGTTTTCAGTTTTACAAAATAATGACCTATATTACACGAACGCCTCGGTAAAGGCGTGTTCTTAACGGACCAGTCCCCACCAAGGAAAATTCATGTCTCATGTATGAAACAACAAAATTAGTAGATTTTATTTATTTTTGTTTGTTATTTTTCAGCATTAACATCAACGACAACAACAACTCTATAGCCACCCCCTTATCCGCCGAGGAGATCCGACGGTTGGTTGGCGAATTGGCGGGCCGGGTGGGCCTCCCGGCGGTTCCCCTCCTGCACTATGAACGGGACGTGCGGGCGGGTAGCGAGAAGGCGAAGCGCGAAATTCAGAACGCGCTTAACTCCCTCCCTCGCGCCACCCCCTCCTCAAGAGCCCAGCCGAAATCCCCGGCCCAGTAAGAAACCTCCACATTCCAAGCGCGTATGCGCGGGACTAGGTCCCCACTCCTCCCCTCCACCTTCTACTGCGCGCACTTCGCTTTTATTTGTTAGAATACTTTAAGAAGTAAAAAAAATTGTTTTTGGTATAAAAAATCATATTAAATATATATTTTTAATCACATGAGTCATAGTACAATAATCACCTGTAATAATACTTATATTCATATATTGTTTGTTTTGTACAAAAAAATAGCTTACAAAAGACTAGTTCTTTGATTCTTAAAATAAATTAATGGATTCTTAATTTTTTGTGATATTTATATCTATTATTGTCTTGTTATTAGACGATAAAAATCAATTAATTTAAATACATTAAGTGGATTAAATATAAGATACATTGTAGGTATATATGAGAACCATGAACACAATTTAATCACAATGGATTTAGTGGACAATATTAGTGGATCTAATATTATTCTGAGCAGAATTTGGAGTCTAGCACTTTTCTAAATTGCGCCTTTAATAAAAAAATAACGAATAAGTTGAAAATATAACAAGAAAAATAATAGATTCTCAAAGTTATTGAGCTTAGTTAAATTTTACGATGATTAGATTGTACAAATGTGTACTTTAAACATTTATTTAAATATAATTTATTTTCTAATTATATTAAAATAAATCATATTTAATAGTAAAACACGTTTACAAAATTATTAAAAAGAAGAGTAAAATTATAGAATATCATAAAAATTTATAAGTTCACTTTAAAATAATTCTAAAGGGTTAAAATGTTTTCAAAAAAAATCATTTTTTTATGGATGTGTAATTTGATTAAGCTGATATTGTCAAATGAGGTAACTACCAAAATTTATTAATTTTAAAAATTATTTTAAAATCGCTTTTTTGAAAAAATTACTGAGTGTGCTCTGATATTAAAAATATTTTTTTAACCAAAAAATCGATCACGAGACTCCGGGAAAATTATTGCCGAAAGCTTTTGCAGCTCACCCGCGAGTTTTTAAAAATTTCGACCGTTTTTTGATAAAAATGGTCATTGACGCTAGTGTTTTACAACTTAAAGTTTCACATTTTCACCCGACCCGCTCAACGAGGTATTATATAAAAACAATTCAATTCGTTCATTTTTCACCGTTTTATGACTTTCTTTTCAACGTGAATAATAACTTGTTAATATGTATATCGAGTCATTTCTGCATAAGTAAATTGAAACCCATATTTTTAAAATATAAATTTTAATGACGATTTAATTTTCTATTTACTTCATTATTCATTTTTGTCATATATGCATTGATTGTGGTAGTTATAACTTTTTTTAGATTCAATGCGAAGCAGAGAAGATATTAATTTTACTATGTTGGGTTATTTTTATTTATTTTTTTTTGGGTCTGTTGTTTTCAGCTGTATTTTCATTTTTATATTCATAGGAAACGTTATTTGAAAAAGATAACGTTCTAGACGTAATAATAAATGGAATAGCAGTTACTCCAAACGTGGTTGTAGGTAAATTTTTTTAGCTTCGATGCGAAACTGAAAAGGTATTAAGGGATTTTTACAATTATAATCAAATTTTATAATACGCTCAATTGAGTAAATCCTTTTAATAACTTTGTTTTATTTGGTTCATTTAGTTAAAGTAAACCATTAAAATTAATTAAGTTCTGAATATTTCCATTGTAGAATCTTTTTAAACACCAAAAGTTAATTAGAAATGATTACGATGATTTCTATTTCAGTTTACAATTACGATAAAAAAGCAAAAAAATCGAATTTTTCTGAAAAATGTACTGCAAATAGTAATTATAAAATTTCCTGATTGCATATTAATCTTAACAATTTCATTTTTTTTCTATTTAATAATATCAATTTCAAACTTGTTAGTTGAGCTAAAAGTTATGGTAATAAATTCATTTTTTTTTTTTATTATTAAATTCACTTTAAAGGACGAAATAAAGAAGGTTAAAAATTATTACTTTTAGCATATTAAAATTCAATATCAATAATAATTTGATACAATTCAATATAAAAATTATATAATATATAATTAAAATAATTACTAATCTGGGTATAATTAAGGAAATAGAAGTTGATGTTGCTTTTGTAATTATCCATCCATTTTTTAAAATTAAACACTATCTACAGATTTGCATCGAAGCGTTTCTTATGATAATGATTTTAATCACTGTCAGATTAAATCTATACTGGACCCAACTATGCAACCTCTCCACTATGCCACGACCCCACTGTGCTGGTTTTTTTAAGTGTGTATGTGATTTTTAACTCTGGTCCAACAAATTCAAACAANATAACAAACTACCAAGTATCTGCATTGATTAGAATTAAGTTGATTACAAAATTCGATAGAGTATACTCTATGAAAATTTTTTTGATAAATTTTATCTTTAATTTGTTTCTTTTTTTATAATTTAATAATTAAAATAGTTAATTTATTTGATTTTGTTAATTTATTATTTGCGTGCTCTAAATAATAGTAATAATTCGATGAGAAGCTGAGAAGATATTTTACTTAAAATTGCCATAACTTTTTTATATAGATGCATGATATCGTTACTTTTTATTTGATATATTTATTTTATAAATCTGACACTTTACCAGCCCACGGGGGGGATTTAAAATGACAACTTTTTCACAAAAAATTAACTTTTTCCATTTAAATTTTTAAAATGTTCCGGAAAGTATGATACTTTTATCTATATCTTAAATTAAAGCTAATGTAATGTACTTTTATATTTAAAAAAATCGATATGATAAAAGTATTCAAATAGAAAATTAAATAATATTACTTTGTAATTAATTAAGTTTTTAATTCTATTTTTGTGCGATACTGCTAGTCTATAATATTCCAAATTTTTTTGTACAATGTTGCTATATAAATCATAAATTAAAAAAAAATGATTTTTATTTTCACCTGAATTTAAAGATGGATTTTTACAATTATAATCAAATTTTATAATACGGTCAATTGAGTAAATCTTTTTAAAAAAATTTTTTTAATTGGTTCTTTTAGTTAAAAATAAATCATTCTTAAAGTTGTGAATATTTCCATTTTAGAATCTGTTTAAACACCAAAAGTCAATTAGAAATTATTATTATGATTTTTATTTAAGTGACCTATTATAATAAAAATGTAAAAAAAATCAAACTTTTATGATAAATTTACTGTATATTAAAAATCAAAATCAATAATAATTTAAAAAAATTATATAATATATAATATATAATTTTATATTATATTATTGAATCTAAGAATTAATAACCTAGATAAAATTATGGAAATAGTTCACATTGCTTTTCTTCTTCTTTGCCTTAATCTCAACTACTTAGGGTCGGCCACCCTTATCCTAAACTTCCACTTGACACGATCTCTCATATGATCTACACTCACATCCTCAAATTGCATTCAATAGCATCCCTCCATCACTTTTTTAGTCTTCTTCTACCTCTCTTCCTTTAACATTCATTTCTATAATTGTTCTTACAGCTTCCGATTCTTCTCTCCTTATAAGATGATCAAACCATCTAAGTCTATTTTCTCTCATCTTATCCACAATTGACACTACACCTATACTCCCTCTTATATGCTCGTTCCTTATTCTATCTTTTCTAGTCACTCCACTCATCCATCTAAGCATTCTCATCTCTGCTATACTCATTCACTGTTCTACTTTATTATCAACCACCCAACACTCTGAACCATACATCACAGCTGGCCTTATTACAGTCTTGTAGAATTTACCATTATAAGTATGTAATAATTCATTCACCACTCATTATTCAGTTGTCTATAATTCAATATCTATTAGAAATCAAATTAAATATATATTATTCATGTCAATACTGTATCAATCTATTTGTAATTTATTATTTGTTTATATCAGTGCCATTGTGGCATTAGTATTAAGAGTTCCCCTACCCAAATTGGAATGTATAAGATTTTATGATTAATGTATAATATATTTATAAGTTATATGTTATATGTTTTGAAAATTCATTCTACATTTATTCGTACAGCTCACTTATCTTTTTCCTTTACATTGACATAGCTTGACTTAAAACAAAATAAAACAGCTAACCTTAACTAACACGCATGAGTACCATCGGGCTCTGTATTTGTTCAATATTTTTAAATCCAAGTATATCAACTTGTCTCTAGCGTTAACGTTAATGTCTCACAAGAAGGATTTCAAACCCTATATGCTAAGATGTAAATGTACTGAGTTTATATAATTCTTTGATCTTCATCTCGATAATTATGTTAAGAATTTTTTTATTATTTGCAGGAAATAACATATTTAACAAGTGTTAAGATGGATAATAAAACAAAAATGGACTATTATGGAGTCAAATTAAATTTTAAATTTAACTTCAATCCAGTTGATGAAGAATGGAAAAAAAACAAATGTGAAAGTTTGGGATTTACGTTTACAAAACATAAGCAATTTGTGTTAGGTTATTTTCAAAAGTACAAATATTATGATTTATACAAAGTATTGTCTGACCTTATATGTGGAGATACAACATTTAGTATAACACTACAAAAAAACATTTGTACAGTAAGTTGAAATATCATTTAAAACACAATTATTACTATTGTATTAAACTGTTTTACATATGATAAAACCAGAGCATAAAAACAAATGATGACATTAAAAAACTTTTTCGTGATGAAGAATCTTTTAATGATTATTTAAATCAATATATAACATTTTTAAATCCAGGTATGTTTTATTGACATTAATGGGTAATTACTTTATTCTTGTGAACTACTCAATTATCTCTGAAATAAGAACAATATTCAGATTTTAGTTTTGTCATTTTTTCAATTGTACATAATTTTTTTATTTAAATGAGGTAATATTTATAACCATCTTTAGTCATTTATAAAATACACTAAACAAAACATCACATTTACTTTATTTATCGTAAAATAATTTTTTTATAAAAAAGACCGGTTGGAACATTTTTAAGCATTTAGTTCAAAAGATGTTCATTATTTTATACCTATATGGAAAAGTACATCAGGGAAATACTCACTGACAAAACAATTGTATAGTTATTCCTGAAATCATCTAAATTAATAGTTCAAAAAGTATATAAATTAAAAATAAATAGAAAATTTAAAAGAATTATTTTTAATTTTTTTTTGTTAAATAAAATAAATTTTAATTATTTTATTTCTACTTATTATATTAAAACATTACAAATTGAATAGCTATTATTAAAAATAGGGATTATTATATAATTAACTAATTATTCGATAATAAGTATAAAGAATAAGACATATAATTTTTGAATATAAAGTATATTTGTGAATTATTCAATAAATTTAATTAAAAGTTTAATTTATTATTAATTATAAAGTGTTTTATTATTTAAAATTTAGTAAATGCATAAAGAATATTGTACAAGTAATTAATTTTTTTTATTGAGAATTCAGGAGAAATTATTGAATAAATTATCCGTGACATGACCTCAATTTGTGGTTTTAAATGTCTCATTATTTTAAAATTACAATTAATTTGTAGAATAATCTTAAGATAATAATAAAATTTTTGATATTATTTTAAATTATTGTAAATTATTTTAGTCTCACTACATTATAATGGTAAGTTTTAAAAATAATATTGCCATTAATATTTTTATAACGTAAATATGTTTATATGGTATTTCGTATTTAAAAAAATATATTTATTCTAAACAATATGGAAACATTTGTTATATATAAACATTTTTAGATGCTGCTAAAGAATGTCCAATTTGTTTTGAAGAACCTGATTTACTTGTTATATTGAATGAGTGTCATCACTGTTTATGTAAAAAATGTGCTGATACACTACTAATTAGAAATGAAAATAATTGTCCACTTTGTAGAGAATATTTTAGCTATTACGTAGACAAAGTTGAAGGTATTGTAATAAATAAATTTGAAAATAGTTTTTTAATATTAGATGTGGTAGGGCCAGATTTAAGGTGGCTAGCTCTGGGTGCAAATCATAAGGGTAGATTTTATAAGAGACAGTTAAATATGAAGCATTGTATGTTATAGATTTGAAGACCTTATTTTTCTAATAATGTAATAAAAAATATTATCGGTGTCCTAGTACTTTATTAGTATTATTACAAAAGTATTAAAGTTGAGAAGGTATTAACTTTACTATGATGTGTTTATTTTTTTTTTTTTGTCTTTGACTACTTTTTCTCAGCTCTCACCGAACCAACATCTTTCAACAATACGTCAAAAGATCACAAATCGTATCTAGACGAAGACATTTTCCTCAAAATATGAGAAATTTTCTCTCGTTCCCCGTAAATGAGGGAAATCCCCCCCAAAAATAGATAATTTTTAACACTTTTTCAATGGTTTTTACTTAAAATTGCTATAATTTTTTTAAAAATAACCAAATCAATATAATTTTTTTTATATAGATGTATGATATCATTACCTTTCATTTGGTATATCTTTTTTTATAAATATGGCTCTTTACCTGCCCACAGGGGAATATTTAAAATGACAACTTTTTCAACTTGACTTTTGAAAATGTTCCGGAAAGTGACACTCTTATATATATATATATCTTAAATTAAAGTTAATGTAATATACTTTATCATGGAAAAAAAAAATTCGGACTTTATTTTATCTTCACGGTGAAAATAGGTGAAAAAGCTATTTTTATGTGAAAATTCTCGATTTTTTTTTTTACATTTTTAACTTTATAATGCTATAACTTTTTGAATAGTGTATGGATCAACACAATTTTTTTATGAGAAATAATAGTTTTAAATAATCTCTTTTTCATTAGATATACTTTATCTTAATCAGGATATTAATAAGGAACTAGCAGATCATGTAGCTTTTGGAATAATCCACCAAATTTTTAAAATTAAACACTAACTAAAGATTTACATCGAAACGTTTATTTTTTTATAGTGATTTTGGTACGTTCATTTTTAAAAAATTATGGTATTTTTAAAAGGAAAAAATGTTAACATTTATTGATTTTATAAATTGCAATTTTTTCTGAGATTTTCACGCATCAAGGGAAATTTATTAATTTTTAAGTGAAATTTCTTTAACTATATACGATATATATTTTGACTTAAGGTTGAAAGAAATCGGTCATGTGAAAGCTGAGAAAATGTAGTAAGAGACACAAAAAAAACATATCATTGTAAAAAAATACCTTTCCATCGTAGCTAATAAAAACAATCTCCAACTTATCTCCGTATTCAAAAATATGCTAGTTTTGTATTATATACTCTTTTTCATATTTTTGATTTTGTATTTCTATATTAATGTTATTTTAACCGTGGTTCCATTAACTTTTTCTTACTCGCAAGATCATTTCTAGTTTTTCACGACTCAGACTGTGTTAAAAGATTTTACCAGCATTCACTTACAAATTAAACCTGATTTCTGTTCCCTTTTGCCTTTTACATGATTATGAAGTCCTTGGAGATTTTCCTCGCTATTTATTAAATTGCTGTTTCCCTGTGGATGAGGGATAAGAATACTACCACGGCTCCTCTGCCAGTTGTAAGAGGCGACTTATGAGGTTGCGTCAGGTCGACACCTGGCTTAAAAATTTTCGTCAAATAGTATGAGGTGCCCTGAAAAAAACTTAGGCGAATTTTCCCATCTCGGATGTAAGAGGTGACAAAAGGCGAGGGGGAATAAAGTAGTTAAAAACGGAGAAGGCCTAAGGATTAAAGAATAAGGAATAAAGATAAATACAAAGTAAGAATAGGTATTTGGAATGTTGGAACATTAACTGGTAGAAGTGAAGAAGTAGTAGAAGTATTGAAGAGGAGAATAGTTAACATTTGTTGTGTGTAGGAAACTAAATGGAAAGGAGAGAAATCGAGGGAACTAGGTGAAGGTTATAAAAGTATATACTCAGGTAAGTCTAGTACAAAGAATGATTTAGGGATAACAATGGATGAGGAAATAAATAGTAAAGTAGTAGATGTTGCTAAGAAAAGTGACAGAATAATGGTCGTAAAATTGATATTCGAAGAAAAAGTGCTGAGTATAATAAGCGCNGATTTAGGGATAACAATGGATGAGGAAATAAATAGTAAAGTAGTAGATGTTGCTAAGAAAAGTGACAGAATAATGGTCGTAAATTGATATTCGAAGAAAAAGTGCTGAGTATAATAAGCGTCTTTGCACCACAAGTGGGGTGTGATGAATTAGACAATGAAGGGTTTTGTAGAGAGATGGATGAGGTGTTGCAAGGGGTATCTAGGAATAAGGATGCGGTGATAGGTGGAGATATGAATGGACATATAGGTAATGAGAGGAAAGGATATAAAGGAGTACATGGAGGGAATGGTTTTAGTAGAAAGAATGAGGTTGTAGAAAAAATCATGCATTTCGCAGTATCGTATGATCTTGCTGTGGTTTATACTTATTTTAGAAAGAGGGAAGAGCATTATATAACTTATAAAAGTGGGAGGAATAGATCACAGGTAGATTATTTTATGTGGCAGAGAGAGAGAGAGTGTAAAGCGAGTAAAAGATTGTAAAGTTATACAAGGCGAGAGTGTAACTATATAACACAGACTGATGGCAATGGAGTCGTAGTGTACCGGAAAGAAAATAAACAAAAATAGAAGAAACACGGGGGGAAAATTGTGGAAATTGAAAGGGGAAAATGAAATAGAGTTTGTAAAAAAAGTAATAGAGAGGTCGGTGTGGAATGTCGAGGGAGACATAAATGATGTGTGGAATAGATTTGCTAGTTGTGTTAAGAATACTGCAAAGGAAATTGTTGGTGAGAGCAAGAGTAGAATGCCATGAAATAAGGAAACCTGGTTATGGGATGAGGACGTTCAAAAAATCATAGAATGTAAGAAAAAGTAATTCAAAGTATGGTAAAAGAGCAATAAAAGAGAAGATTGGATGTAGTATAAACGCTTGTGCAAAGAAACCAAGTGTGTAGTAAGTAAGGCGAAGTTTAAGAGGTATGATGAGTCGGTATAAATGTGCAAATAATTGGGGTATTTATTTTGGATGATTTCTTTGAAGTGGGACCTGATAATTGTTAGATTTGTTTCATTCTTATTATATTTGGTTAATTCAGTATTGAGATGCATTTTCCAAAGCTAAGGTGGACATTTTTGGAATGTTATTTTATTTCTAATGGATGTGTGGATTATAAACTTGGCGTACAGATGATAGAAAGTATCTTGTATGAGTGATATTTGTTTCTAAATTGTATTGGTTGGATTTATGTTTTGGTTTTTGAAAAACCTTTTATATCCTATATGGTCAGGAGTGCTTTTCCTTTTTTTATGTCGTGGATGAGTATATCTTTTTCTCTTGGTAGTTTTAGGGGTAGTTCTACATCATAACATAAAATGCTGTCGATAGGGCTAAATCTGAAAGCTCCTATTGAAATGCGAATACCTTAATTGTGTAAAGGATTTAATATTTTGAGTAGATTTTCTTTAACTGAACTATAAATAATTGACCCATAATTTATTCCAGACAATATTATAAACTTGTATATATTAAGAAGAATATATGAGTCAGCGCCCCAGGTGTGATGTGAGAGTGTTTTCATTATAATAATTTTCATTTTACTAGAGATTTTAAGTTCTTTTAGGTGTTGGGTCCATTTTAATTCACTGTCAAAGATCATTTTTAATATGCGTAAGGGTTTGCAGAAGAGTATTTCAAAATTATTAAGGAATAATTTGTAGTTCTTTGTCATACGAGTATGAAAACAGGTACATTGAATTTTTTCTGGGTAAAATTTGAAACCAGTCTTTTTAGACCAAATTTGGAGACTATTGAATGTTTGTTGTAGTATTTTCATCGTGGTTTTCATATTTTATCCACTGCAATAAATGTGGCTGTCGTCTGCAAAATGTAGTTGTTTTTTAGGTTTTGGTATTTCTTTAAATATATTATTAATAGCTAGCAGAATCATTGTTACACTAATCACTGAGCCTTGGGGAAGGCCATTTCCAATTAGGTAGGTATTTGATAATTCATTATGAGCTTTAACTTGATTTTTGCGGTTTGTTAAGAAGTTTTGAAGGAATATGTACATTTTGCCATTGATACCACATTCTTGAATAATTTTCAGAACCCTGATTCGCTATTCAATGTCGTAAGCTTTTTCTGGGTCTAATTCTATTGATATTAGATTTTGTTTTTGATTTTTTACGTTACAAATATCTTTGTGTAAGGAAGAAAGGGTATCGAGAGTTGGTTTTGTCGAAATCCATATTGTTTATTCGTTAATGAATTTTATGTCACCAAATGCCAAACAAGACGCTAGTTTAATAATTTTTCCAGTTTTTTGACTAGTGTATTAATGAGTGAAATGGGCCTGTAGTTGGAGGTATCGAATTTGTTTTTGTTAGGTTTTGGGATAAGTATTACTATTGCGTTGCGCCATTGATCTTGATATACACCATTTTCTAAAATTAAATTATAAATTTGGAGGAGTATTTCGTGTCCTGATTTAGGTCGATTTTAAATAAAAAAGTACGAAATGCTATCTAGGCCCGGGCTTTTGCTTTTACATTCAGATTGAGCATTTTGAAGTTATATTGAAGGGTTGATTGATTGTGTTCTCTTGTTGGTAGAAATTAAGTTCAAGGTCCCTTGTAATGTTTCCTTCTATCTTGTGTTTGAAATTTAGAAAATTGTATTCATACTTAGAATAACAGTTATTTTTGATGACATACTATGCAAAAGTTTCGTTTATATCTGTAGGACATGAAAGTGAGTGGCCAATATGGATTAGATTGGATGGTAGGGGCTGATAAGATATTCCTTTAATGGATTTAATTTTGTTCTACATGACGGTTGAAGATGTGTTTGAGTTTATTGAATTTCTGTATTTTTGCCAAATTTCAGTTTTACTTTTTTTTGTTATAAATCTTGCTAGTACACAAAATTTCTTTAGTGTTATGAGGTCTTCTATGGATTTAGTTTTTTTAAATTTGTTTAAAGATTTTTTGTAAGCTCTAATTGCCATAATGCATTCCTTGTTCCACCGTGGAACTGTTTTCTTATTCCTTTTGATGTTAATTTTGCCGATGATCAGATTTGCGGCGTCTAATATTATATTAGATAAATTGTTAATAATTAAATTTATTTCGGTTTGGTAATTTCGTTAGTTAGGTTAACTGGGTGGTTATAAGTGATTAGCTTATAATGTCTAGGTAAAGTTCTCAATTGGAATTTTTTAAGTTCCAACAAACTGGTGGAAATGTAGGGACTGTTTAATCTATAATTTTTATAGAAATTGGCCAGTGGTCGCTGCTGCTATATTCGTTAAGTACGTTCCATTCGGTTTTTGGTGCAAATGTGCTATTTATTATTGTGAGATCAATAGCTGATAGAGAATTGTGAGTTGCGTTATGGCGGGTAAATTCTCCATTATTTAATATTATTAGTTCTTGATTTTCTAGAAATTTTTCCATAATCTTGCCTCTTTGGTCCGTAAAATGAGATCCCCAGATTTGATTACGATTGTTGAAGTCACCAAGAAAGTTAAATGGTTTGGGTAATTGTTGGATGATGTCTGTGGGATCATTAAGTGTAAAAATAGTGCTATCCGGTAAGTAAATATTGCAAATACATAATAATGTTTTAAGACTAATTGAGACAGATATAACTTCAAGTGAAGTTTGAATATGAATTTCAGTGCTTTTAATGAGGTTATTGACGTAAATAGCAACTCCACCACTTACACGGAGGTATGTTTGACGATTTTTGAAAAGAACTTTGTATCCTTTTATAGGAAAAATGCATTTAGGTTTTAAATTAATTTCTTGGGAGCATAGGGCGATTGGTTCGATATGAGTTTTTGCTCTGTGGATATCGGTGTTGCGTTTGTGTAGACAATTTATATTCCATTGAATGATAGAGTCCATGATTGAAAATTTTAGAGATTATGTAATGAAACTTGTATGATTCTTGTTATGTTTAGTTTTGGATATAATTTTGTTGAAGGGATTGAGATTGAAAAAGTAGATTTCTAAGATTTGTTAGACGTGATTTGAGTGATTGGTCCTTTATTTTAGGATGAATTTGTTCGATTATGTCCATTAAAATTAGAATGCTTGTGTTTACGTCTTCGATAAGAGTGTGGATATTCATTAATTAATTGTTGTAGTTATCCAGGATATATTTAAATTGGGTGTATGTGATTGGTAAGGGCTCATTGATAGTACATATGTGATTATTGGATTTAGATTTTCGTCTAAATTTGTGTCGATACTAATTGATGAATTTAAGCGGAATTGTATTTTGAGTTCCTTGGTTGTTTTATCATTTTTTTTTTGCCGAGGTAGATGTCAATAGAGCATTTGTGGAGTTCGGAGGTTTAGAGGAAGACGAGTCAGACAACAGTCTCTTCTGAGTTTTTGTTTGTAAGCGAGGTAATGCTTCATCGGGATGATTTGGGGTTAGAGGAAAAAAAATAGTTTCTTCAGGATTTTCGGCCCAATCCGATTTTGTTTGATTAAGTATATCAAGCGTTGGGCTTATGAGAGAGTAGATATTTTCAATTAATTCAGTGTGGTTGAAGTCATCAGATTCGTTTAATTTATTTGGACTGGATGAAGTATTATTTTCTTATATAGTAACTACATTTTTACAATTATTTGAAGTGTGTCCACTGGCTTTGCATATAAAGCATGTTACTATGTCATTAGTAAAAAAATTCTAAAATGTGATTCATTTAGCGTAATTTCTAACGAGTTAAAAAATTTAGGAATGTCCTCGTGTTTGATGAATAGTTGTTTTCGGAAACTCATTATATGTTCGAAGCCTTCAATATTAATTCTGGCTTTGAAGTTGCTGATTTGTGATACGGGAACTATGTCTAAATTTTTAAGGGCGTTTGTAATTGGTTGGTTGGGTATAGATGGGCATACATTTGATATAATATATCTTTTTGTCGGATTTAGCAATCTGCGAATTGGTGTAACTTGATTATTGATATTTATTAATTGTATTTTTAATAGTCAATTGTCAAGTATTTGTTTATTGGATAAAGACGCAAAAGCGGTTATATCGAAATTCCAGAAAGGAACGTTATATTTTTGGAGAAACTATTTTTTCTATTGCAAGAACATAATCTTTTTGTGGTATACCGTCAATAGTACTAAAATCTAAGGCCTGTTCGCGACAGGAGGTCTTTTCCATGGTGACAGCAGATGCGAAGTTTATATTGTTATTTTTCGTATTATTCATTGAAGAGATTATTGATAGGTCATTAGTGGATGTATTTTTATTTGTGTTGTGAGCGATAATGTCTGCGGTGCTATTGTTATCGCTGGACGGTGTAGTTTTGACGGAGAGTAGTAGAGGGTTCTTGATTGCGATGCGTGAGGTATGCTTGCTAGTTGAGGTGGAGAGAACATCGATATTGCCGCCAGCGTTTTGTGCCACTATGTCTTTGGTTAATTTGAGTTAAGGTATGAAAATAGTAAATAGTTCATAAGTACAATTTTAAAACATCAGTTTTTTCGTTTACAATTCAATTACACTATGCTTAAGTCTGGTAGAACCTCGGTTAGTGATAAATTCAATTTGTTGAATTTATGTGTCTTCATTGGTGAAAATCTTAGGAGCAGAAGCCAGTGAATGACACATACTCAAAGTTCTTTATAACATCATATAACATGTAATCAAAAAACTTTGATAAAATAAATGATTTAAAATTTATGTGATAAATATATAAAACTTTAATATATTATATAATTTACCTATTATTAAATATAAGAAACAATGTAATTGCTTGGATATTTTATTGTAAAAAATAAATTGTAAAGAAAGTTACAGAAGTACTAAGTACTCATATATATTTTAGGTAATGTAATTAGTTCGTGTAGCGTGGTAGAATATTTTGCTGCAGCATATTACCTAGATGTGTGCATATTTTATTATTATAATGAAAATGAATGGCTGTTTTTTGACAAAAACGGGCTCAATTACTCTGAAAAAGATATGGACAGCAAAAAGTGTATTTATCTCTTCCAAAATAACTATAATAGAACTATTGGAGTTGTCGTTAAAACCGAAGAACTATCTAATTTTAGAGATTATTTATATTAAAAAAGTTTTTATAGAAGATAAATGTTATACAAATAATAATATTAAAAAAAATGTATAGCTTATTAAGTAACATATATTGTTTTAACTATAATTACTCTCAACTAACCTCTCACTATAATCTCTTAATAAAGACTTCCAAAAAATTTTATTCCTTGTAATTCTACGACATGATTTAAGCGCAAACGGTTTAGAGATCTAACTTAATAAAAAATTATAATGTAGATTTAAATTTCATTACTGTAGACGCACTACATTAGCAGATAAACCAACTTAGTTTCTAATTAAATATTTATGAAAACTTTAAACACCTATTATTCACTTACTAAATTGATGTGAATTTTATTTTATTTTAATTTTCCTGAAGTTAATGTAATTATAAAAATATTAATAATAGTAATGAGTAAATAGCACAATATCAAGCCTTTAGCAATGGTTAAATGGCCAAATTATTTTTTATATTTTCTTCTGGACTGTATATCAAGTAAATTTGTAAGAAAACAGCTAGATAGACAATTAGACTAAATTATGATAAAATTATAATTAAAATTAAATTAAAACACAATACATAACATGCTTAATTTGAAATAGTTTAACACGTTAAACTACTACTTAAGACTACCATGCCAGTTTTGGTGTTTCACTTATATTTAAATATTTAAATGCTGATTGAAGCATTTTAATAAACTGATTACAGAGAATCAGATGACACAGTATTTAGACGGTAACTGAGAGGCTATTTGTCTTCAAAGATAACATAACAGTGAAAGACGAAATGACCACTCATGGCTCACTTAAATATTCTACTGAGGGGCTGAAACGACCCTCACCTCAGTCAATGTGTTAAATAATTTTAGTTATAAATAGAAATTTGTTCTATTTACAACTAAAATTCTAATATACTTATTTCTATAAATAAATGGTTCCTAAAAATCAAATAGTTACTATCTAATAAAGTATAAAATTGCAAAATATTTCTTAAACTTATAAGTCTAAATACCAGTAAGAACAATCTATTAAGAAATTTTGTGATGTGAGGAACAAGAAGTCATATGTACAACTAATATACTATTTTTTGAGTTTTGTTTAATATGATTTTAAATTAAGGAACCAGTTCGTTTCTTAAATGACTAGATAATTTTAAGTTTTTTAGTGATTACAAATATGAGTATAAACAAAGAATATTAAAAAATTGAATATTAACCACGAGGTTACTAAAACTTGATTTAAGAATTACAGTTAGGAAATTTATTGTAAGCAAATTTCCTACAAATTATAATATTTAAGAGTATTACCGTTAAGTTAAATTAAGGTGACTTTATAAAATAAAATAAAAATTAAGTTAATATGACGCAAAGAACCTCATCTACAACTTAAAAGAAACAAAGAGAGAGAAAATATTAATAAAATGTATTGTTACACCTACACTTTAAATGAAAGAGATGGGATGAACGCTTCCGTGCGATCGACTAGCGTCAAATGTGGTATACCATTATTCTAGCAGACCGTGTGCCTCAAGCTGTTGAACTAATTGTTTGTAGTTTGGTTATTACTTGCAAGAATTGGTACATCGCGGGATAAAGAACGCACCACTATTCAATAATTATGTTGGATACACGTCAATATGCTGTCGAGAAATTGTGTTGTGATTACTTATGCTATCGTTGTGCTACGTCCAGTTGTTGTCGGTCTTCTCTCTATGTCTGCAGTGTCACTGCCATCTTAGTGTATTTTGGCTATAAGATCTGCCACGATCACCGCAATAACACCGGTAGTGCGATATGACCGCAACAAATTATGTATCAATTACTTAGAATTAAAGACTATCTACAGATTTGAATCGAATCGTTTCTTATGATAGTGATTTCAAGCACTGTCTTCTATATTTTAGATGTAGCAATTAGTGCTAATTGCTAGTGGGGAGATTCGGCTTAGTGCTCCACCAACAGTTAGATAAATATTAGTTAGTGTTCAGTCGTTCAGTATGCACATTATAGTTAGGTACCACAACATCAATGATACATCCTTACTAACATAAACGTTGTATGTTGTACACTGAGTTATTTTCTAGTATAAATAACACATTTTAGTTGTAAAATTTAAACAATAACATTTTTATATTTATTTTCATAAAAAGATATGTTTTTTAACTTTCTGTCTTAAATATACCAAATCCACTAATTAGTATCTGTAGTAAATTAAAATGTAATAAAAAAGATAATATTATTATGAGAAAGAGGCTATATTGCGGTAGAACACGAGTGAATTACTACGTATAGTATTTTATCACGGTTGTAGTTCGAGAGTTCAAAATAATAAGGTTATTAATATAAATTTATGTATAAAATTATTGTGTTAATATATTAAATTGTAACAATATGGTTTTATGTATGTTAAGTAATCCTGAGCTGCATGTGAGTTAACACAGCTTTGCTTCAGGAACTTCTTCCTTGAGTGAGGCCGGCAACAGCACGGACGCTTCCCTCCTAATTCTTTTAATATGTGTGTACCGTAGGGTGGTCCTTAATTTTCATTTTTTTAAATTTGAACAGGCTACCTCCGGAATTTGTTCAAAACTATAAAAAAATAATTTGTGTCAAATTTCATTAATTATGAATATTTTACATAAAAAAGTTATTACTCAAAAAGTCATAAGTCAAATATTTACCTCGCAAAAGTTCAAAGTTTCACAAAATTGAATTCCTAGTACTACTTTTTCAAATTTTTTTTTTTTTGTAAATTACGGAGTCTCGGAAATCAAATTGCTTTCCTCCTGAGTCCCTAGTACCGTTTCACAATTTTTCTCGATTGGTAAATACAGTGCGTGTCTACATCACTTGCCGAGGACTTAAAAGTTAGCTTGCCTATACGGAACGCCTGAACTCATAAGTCATCGAAACATTCGTTCAAAGTTAATCGTAAGTGAGCGTATCATAATGTTTACACAATTAAAAGTGTAGTAATTGAAATTAATTTTACTAATTTGTATATATGTAAATTAAATTTATAAAATAATTTCTTTATGTAACTCAGACAAATTGTATTATTCCTTGAATAACACAAATGGTTATATAAAAATAACGTTATTCCGGATTATTTTAGTGATAAAAATAAAGTTATCAAGTTACCATTTATAGTTAAGAAAAGTTAAATTGTCAAAGTTAAAATATTTTTATTCGAATTATAGAAAATACATTTTTTTTNAAAATCTTTTTACTCGAATTATAGAAAATACATTTTTTTTATTATAATATACTAACGGTCCATACCAACATAAAAAATACTCCATGACTAATAAATTGCATATTATCTTAAAAAAAAATTTTTAATTCTAATATAATTTTTATTTTACAAGAAATTAAATGGTTTAAACAAGAATCAATATCTGATCAAATTAGAATGACTGATAAGACTGATAATTAATCATTATTTATTAGAAAAATATTCATATAATAAATATGTCATCCCTTTATATTCTGTTAATTTCACGTGAGTTTATAACTAATTTGTCTACCTTCAAATTTTTGAAACTTANTTCACGTGAGTTTATAACTAATTTGTCTACCTTCAAATTTTTGAAACTTATTTATGTCGATTTACACATTTTGGTATGTCAATTTCTTAAATACAATTATAAAAATATAATATGCAACAATAAAAAAAAAATTATATGAAGAAAATAGAAATTTTACAAACTTTTACAACAATAAATATAACTTTAATTATAATTTTTCTGGCTAAAAGTTTTAATGACCAATGTATTTTTCGTTTTACATAATGCAAAAGCGATTGTCTATTCTAATTTATTTGTTTTTATATAAATTTTTCTTTTTGTTTCCATGACTACAAATTTATATTGTTTAAGTTAATATTTTTTAACAGTCACGGGCGATTTAGGTGTGACACGGAAATTTTCTTAAGCCCGAAAACCCCACAAAAGTTGCCCAAAACCTCTTTAATATTTGATTTTTTGTATTCAGATATTTAATTTATATCTCTGCACGAAAAGTTAAAAATGAAAAACAAAACCAAAAAGACTATAAGCCATCTAAAAACTGGACATAGAAAATCAAATTCAATTATCGTCAACATACGTTCAAATCCTCATTATATTGGCAAACGTCCAAGTAAACGTAAAATTATAAAATTTTATAAAGATCTTTTAACATTTTATGAAGACGAGGATACAACGATTCAAAAGCCTGAAACTTTCACGACGTTTCAATCAAAAAAGACACTTAATGTTGGTCGTATTATGAAAATTACTAAAAAACAAACAACTGTCAATAAAAAACAAGTAAAAAATTCTGATGCGTTAATTTTGATACGTAAAAATCAAACTCGCAATAAGTCAAACGCTAAGATATCTACTAAAAACAAATCAAATTCAATTAATGTGGAAATACCATCCGAAGCTGTCAAACATATGAGTAAGATTAGTTTATTTTATATTAATATATTTTGTTTTTAATTTACAATTTATATATTTTACATGAAATATTTATCAAAAAAACATTTATAATTTTTGAATTTATAGATCCGATTGTATTGATCGAAAGAATTCCACAAGACATTGTAGACTATTATATGTCTAATAAAAAAACTAATGCAGACGAAATGGTAAATAATTCTGGTGAACAAGAAAATGTAAGAATTAACAATTCTGAAACCCACAAGATGTATCGAAAAAAGAATAGAATAAACATACGTTTAAATCCTCATTATGTTGGCAAACGTCCAAGTAAACGTAAAATTATAAAATTTTATAAAGATCATTTAACGTTTGATGAAGACGAGGATTCAAGGATTCAAAAGCCTGAAACTTCCAAGACTTTTCAATCAAAGAAGAGAGCTCATCCCGACGACGTTAACGATTCACGTAAAAAACTTAGACTAACAAATAAATATGAAGACAAAGTAAATAACTCTTATACTCTTAATTCAAATCGTAAGAATAAAACTCCTGACGTGTCAAACGTCGAGATATCTACTGAAAACAAATCAAATCCAATTAATGTGGAAATACCATCCGACAAAGTCAATCATATGAGTAAGTGTCATTTTTTTAACACGCTTATATTAGTTTCACATGTATGTTTGTTTGTTTGTAAGTTTGTAACTCCACGCGGCACATGTTATTATGTCGCGTATCCCGTCGTGTATGACCTTGAGACTAGACTGTCGTAACGCATTCGCCCCACCCCGCTCACCACTCGTAGACAACAATATTTTCTAACCCGTAGACGCGCGCGTGTCATCAATTATGTATATATATACAGGGTGTAAATCTTTCGAACCATAGTAATGTATGGGCGAGTATGCTGGTAACGTGTAAAATAGGACCTCGTTTTTTTTTTTTTTATTTTCCAAAATTGGAGCAATTTTGGAATAACCCCCCCGAATTTCTCTAAAATTAAAAATAAATCATACCACAATATTCCCCGCAAAATTGTCATACAAATTGAGTGGTCACTCGATTTTTTGTAACTTTTGCGCCCTCCCCTGAACTTTGGGTTAAAAGTTGGAAAAAATNAACTTTTGCGCCCTCCCCTGAACTTTGGGTTCAAAGTTGGAAAAAAATTTCACATTAGTGTGACCCATCAATTTGTATTGAAATTTCAATGGGAGTCCTGTGATGTAGTTTATTTTTAGTTTAATCGATTAAATAATAAGAAATACCGAAAAACCCACAAATAATGTGATATTTTTTTAATTTCATGAGTCTATTTCGTCTTTTATTATTTATTCAAACCGATTATAATTTTTATCATTGAAACTGTTATAAAATTTTAAAATATTTTCTTTTTAGGTCCCGAAAATAAAACAATTATACTATTGAAATATTTTTAACTTTATTACAATAGGATAATTAGAAATAATTATTTTAATGTAATCGGCACACTACTCTTTTCCGAAATTAATCAATAATGAGAATATGGTACATCACTGAGCTTGTTAATGTTTATTTAAATGTTCGAAAAATACTGTTCACTATTGAATAGTCACTTATTAAGTTGCACATAATATTAGATAACCTTTAAAATATAGCTTCTTTTTTTGTGCAATAAAAATGCATAAATATTACATATTTGTAAGTTTTTTCGGTTTTTCTTGTTATTTAATCGTTTATACTAAAAATAAACTCCATCACAGGACTCCTTGTAAAATTACGATACAAATTGATAGGTCACACTAATGTGAAATTTTTTTCCAACTTTGAACCAAAAGTTCAGGGGAGANACGACTCGTGCCACCTTTATCAGCCGTCGCCCTATTATGAGTATTTGACTGACCAACACCTCGCGTTATACGCCGCGGTGCAAAGTCCAGCAAGCGCCGCACGCCCGACGACATCCCGCCGCAAATGATACCGTAGTCTTCTTCCTTTTGTCAAAGTGACAATGTCTACGATTCGATCCGCACTCGCGCACCGTCGCTATCAACGCTGCTAACCTGTTGACGCCCGAGGAACTCGCCGGACAACGCGTCGTCGATGCCAGCGAAAGTGCCGCGATATTATGCGAAGATTATTTTATTATTATGTTCATCTATTCGGTTTGTTTTATTTTTCATTGAAATAACCTGTTGTTGCTCATTAATAAACAGCCCACGGGTCTCTATCCTCAAAACCAGTGACGACCACATTTTTATGACGTAAGTAGTGTCAACTATTTCCCCAGTAAGGATCTTAACCGGTCTTACATTGGATCAAGGTAAGAAGACCATATTCTGACTTGATTTTAATACGCTTATATTAGTTTTTAATTTTTTTTTTATATTTTTGGTTTTTGTACCCGTACACGCGTGCCAGTCATCAATTATATATATAAAAACAAATTTTTATTTTGACTGACCAATACCGCCCGCGTGTACATATATACAGTATATATATTTATATATTCCTACCGCCGCTGCAGCCGTTTATACCTTAGGTATAACGTTCCCTTCGACCACAAAACAAAGCTATACCTAGTACATGATACGTTTACGTACTTATGTCGCCTTACTATACATATGTATGAATGTGAATATATTTATACAGCGTGTTCAGTATGTCAGGAAACGGGTTTCTATTGTTCTCATTGTTTGTAATACCCGTTTCCTGACTTACTGAACATCCTGTATATATTCCTACAGCCGCCGCATATGTCCCGCGTACAGCGATTCCCCGCGCCCCGCCAGCCCACAAAACACAGCAATACCTCGTGCATGATACGTTTACGTAATTAAGTCGCTTTACATGTATATATATATATTCTAATTACTATTTAAAATATATATTAACACGTTTTGTTCTCTTTTAAGAGATATAGAGTGTATTCATTCCGATTACGGGGGATGATTCTCGTATCGTCATTTTTCGTCACTACTTCCAAGTTGCGCGCCTGCTGCTTTCCTTATATGTGGTAGCTGTTTCTCAGACTCCCTTCCCGGAATCGAACCTTGATTTCCCGTTACCCATTAAAACGATGATATTGATAGTAACTACTATCATAACATGAAACTAAAAAGTAAAAAATAAATATAGTTTAAAAAAACTAAAAAAACACGCTTTTAAATCACATCGAACTAAAAATTATTTTTAACTTTTTAGTTCAATGTGCTTTAAAAGCGTGTTTTTTTAGTTTTTTTAAACTATATTTATTTATAATAATATACACATGTGCATAGAATGAGTGAGTAAAGTATGTCAGCTGCATCACATTCTTGATATTTTGTGTCTTGCTAATATTGAAATTTAAAACACTATACGGTCTCAATATGTATTTAAAATTTCATTCATTTCATACTATTATTAAAAATATATAAATAATATATTTTTAAATTTAGCATTATTGTATTTTAGAGTTGTATTTTGTTTTAATGTTTCAAGTAATAAATTAATGAAGTATATTTCATAGAGCTTTAGTTTTTAATAATTAAATTTAGTCTAATTAAGTCACTTAATTATACATATAACACTTAAACCATAAAATAATCTAACATTTAACTAACATTTTGGAGGGTGCTAATTAGATTTTCATCTTACCCCAAACAATTATATAGAATGTCCAACTAGGTTAGACATATTTTATTATTTTTGATCAAATAATAATTTCGTTGAAATAATAACTTAATATGTACTTGTCCTAAAATTATCATCGATCCACAAAATTTTTTTGTAAGATAAGGCTAAATAATGGCTATTTTAAAATTTTGAAGAAAATAAAATATCAACAAAATTATTGTTGTATTATAAGTTATAAGTCATATCAAAACATACGTAAATTAAAAAAATGTTGGGGGTAATTTTGTCAATTGAGGGGCTTAGCACCTTCTTATTTCCTAGTTGTGTTTATGACAAGAAACCCTGAAGGAGTTCCTCGGAAATNTAAAAAAATGTTGGGGGTAATTTTGTCAATTGAGGGGCTTAGCACCTTCTTGTTTCCTAGTTGTGTTTATGACAAGAAACCCTGAAGGAGTTCCTCGGAAATCCTTCTACCCTAAGTCTATTAAGCGAATAGCAAAACCGCGTTACTTTAAACATATTTTTCATTTTTGTTTTGAAAATAACACACGAATTCTTATGAAATTATCATAGTAGTATTTATTTTTATATATTCTTTTTTAAAGTTCCAATGGTGTTTATAAAAAAGATTTCGTCATTTTATAATAATATAATTACTTTTTAATATAAAAATGATTTATTTTGTATAAAATTGTTATCAAAAAATTAATTTATAATTTTGGTATTTATAGATCCTTTTGTGTTGCTCAAAAGAATTCCGCAAGAAATTATAGACTCCTATGTGTTTAATAAAACAATTAATACAATCGAACTAGAAAAATTAGTAAATAATATAGAACTATCTAACAATGTTGATAGCATAAATAATTTTGATACACCAACTGATAATCCTACAAAAAATAAAAAGTTAAAAACGAATAGCTCTACAAAGAAAGTTTCTAAGAAAAAACGATTAAAAAGATCTAGATTCAATTGATGATCTCATCTAAACATTTAATTTTGATAAATCATGACCAAGCAATTTACCTTATAACTCTTACATTTTTTGCCGCAGAGACTATAGATTTAATTTAAACAAATTTATACTCCGCGGATGACTTATAATTGTTGAAAAATCAACAGTGCTGTATTATAAACAACTTTCAAGTTAGTAATAATTTCTGTGAACTTTCGTTCAAGAATTTTCAATTTAATGAATAGTTTCGTTTCTATCATTCATTTTGTACATTATTTTTTCTATTATATTTTTTATGTTGTTTTAATCATAAAAATTGTTTTTTTGAATTTTTTTTTTATTTAAGATCTAATGAACATTTTTGTCATTGGATGTTCAATGATTACACGATGCATATATTTTTTTTATTTAAAGATTTTTTGTGCTATAAATATTTTTAATTGTTCATTTTCAATTTTGTAATTCAATTTAATTTTTTAATATATTTTTGTACTTATTTGAAGTTTGTAATTATTTAAATGAATAGCGATAAGATAACATTTTGCTAAAATATATTTAATAAGAACAAATATGTTTTTATTTTTATATTATACAAATAATATTTTGTTTATTATATTATACTACATCATAATTAATGTAGAAAAGAAATCTAAAAAGTAATAAAAAATTAAATATATATATATATATATAGATATAGATATAGATATATTATTTAATTTAAAAATCTTTATTATAAAGTAATAATCAATACTTAATGAAATATGGTAACAAATTTTTCCGTGTCATCATCATATTTACGAGATTATTTTAAAATGTACATTTGACACAAAATTTGGTATAATTTCAGAACCGAATGTCCCCTTATTTCTTCGTTTTCCAAAGTCTTGGCCAAAAATTAATACTGAAAATTACAAGTCCGGTATCAACGATCGATTTATTTTTGAAAAATTGCAAAGTTCTATTGATCATATTTTAGAGTTTTGTTTAAATCAATTAAAACTATCCCACTTTAGAGAAGATTATAGAGAATTTCTTGAGCTAACAGTATTTTTTTTAAATGGAGTTCCGCCTAGAGGTGTATTATTTATAGCTCTAGGAGCGATTCACCATGCTCGATGGATGTCAAAAGCGCTTTATAATCGTAAAATATATATTTTTCGTGAACAATTCAAGTTGACACAAAAAGAATATAATTCAATCTCGAGTATATGCATTTTCTTGGTTAATTTATACATCAAAGTTTGGTTTAATGCACCAATAGCTGCTTTTTCGCCTCGACAAGATTTAGAATTTTTAAAAAATCTTTTCCAATATAAAACCATAGATGAAGAATTACCTAAAAATAATTTGAAAAAATTTGTTAACCATTTATAGGTATTTAACTTTAGACAACATTGCTTTAGCATTTTTCGATGAACATTCTACACATGACAAAAACTAAAATGGCGTTTAACATTAAAAGAATTGATACTGAAAATTTCGATGGGGAAGAATATTATGTCATAAAAAATAAACGCATATATTTGGACCTCAATAAAGTATCAAACTTTATAAAAAATAAAAATATAGAAGATTTTGTGACAAGTAAAACTTTAAATTTTTTTGATCGATTTAATATTGATTATAGTTTTATGGAAACAGACCCATCTATATGGGAAGAAAATTCAATTTATTGCAAAGGTCAAGAAATTATCAATAATTTAAAAGTAGTGAATGATACTGCGAGCATGCGGTAAAATTAATGGAGGATTTTAATAAGATAGGATCTAAAAACGAGGGACAAAAACAGTACATATTATAAGTTGTAACACGATATCCCTAACAGTAAAAAAGCTACATTAATGGGATAAATTATTTTTATTATTTATTCATTTTTTATTTATATTTCTATAATTTATACATGAATTTGAATATTGTAAAATATTGTAATAATTTATAATGTGTAAGTTTTATATTGCATTATTTATAATTATTTAAAAGATTAAAAAGATTCGTTGTCTTTTTACAATTATTTTAGAACGAAACTTATTATTTAAGTCTAAGTTTAACTTTTACTTATAAATTAAAAAATTCATAACTGTTTTTTTTTTTACAAAAAATATGAAATATTTAATTTAAAACAACTTTTACTCAAGCATTTTTTATTATAACGCAAACGCTTCATCGTATATATTAAAACTGTGAAAATTTCAGAATTTTACTCTTAAACATATATTTGGTTGAACTTTTAACTTTTGCGAGGTAAATATTTGACTTATGACTTTTTCAGTAATAACTTTTTTATGTAAAATATTCATATCTACAATTTTTTTCTTATAAACTTTTATGTAAAAGTCATAAATTTTGAGATAAACTACAATTATTGAAAAAATACCCTCATGATTGAATTTTAACCCTCTTGAGACACGGCTTAGGGTTGACCAAAATTAATGAAATTTGACAAAAATAATTTTTTTATAGTTTTGAACAAATTCCGGGGGTAGCCTGATCAAATTTTGAAAAAAAAAATTCCGCATCTATACATTAAGGACCACCTAGTGTACCGTGTATTGTTTCTATATAATAGAGTTAATTACTGTTATATTAATGATTTCTGACTACTCATAAAATATTCTTATTTAAAACAATTGAAATCCTATAGCCATTGAAATGTATTTATAAGGATTAATACAATTGATTCACCTTTTGTTGTTCTTATTTAAATTCCTAAAATAGATTGCAGTTAAATAGAAATATTTTGAACACCAAATTAAGGTTCGTATGAGTCAGAAAGCGTCAGTTAAGATTGTATCTTGCTCATTTTCCACCGTATTGTGCTATATAGTTAAGTGGCTAACTAACTACATAGTAGTATGTTCCATTCTATTCTATGCTATTCTGCTCTACCCAGTGAACACAGCACTGCTGAGATGATGCTCTTAGCCTTTTTACTTTATATAGTTGATAGTCCCCAACTCTAATTTTTGCTTATCTCGAATGCCGTACTGACTTTTTAGATTGTTTTATTACTATCATTTCATAATTTATTACACTGCAATCATGACTTAGATAACTATTACATGAAAAAATATATATTTAAATTACAATGTATTTTTATGATATCAGTTTGGTACATAATACAATTTTTGTGACATTATACTTTTTTATAATTTACATCCAAGTATATTAAAAATTATTTAAAAGTAATATGCGTGAATATTACAACATACCTATTACATATTCATCATTGTGTTCATCAAATTGTTTTTTAGCTTCGATGCGAAGCTGAGAAGGTATTAATTTTACTATAATGTGTTTTTTTGATTGCTTTTGTCGTTTTACTCTTTAGCTAAGAAAAAATGATGAAAACTGTAATTTTTAGGAAAATCTTTATTTTGTCATTTTAATTGAAAGAGAAAATGGAAAAAAATATTGGTAATAGATATTGCAGAAGTACTATTGCAAATTTCAATTTTATAATACTTTTACAGGAATCAAAAAAACTTAGATATATATCACCCTACCCAATTTTAATATTTTAATTATGTCGTAAACCAAAATATAGGGGAAGGGGGAAGGTGTAGTAATGAGGTACTGAATAGTGAAAGGAGTATTGAATATAAAGAACTATCATTGGTGTTTTACTCGGGGTGTGTGTTCGAGGATTTGAATGTTCTTACCTGAGCTTTTGGTTATCATTTAGGCATGTAGATAAGGTTTGTATAATAATGATATAAACGCAAAGCCAGATAGTTATTGATAATAAAACGATGTAATTAATGTTACTTCACTTATGATTATATAAAATAATTGTAATTATTAGAAAGTAATTACAGCACGTGAAGGTTACGCAGAAATATTCCTTTTAATTATCAAACACAAGCACAAGGGAAGAAAAAAAATAGTGTTTTTATTTCTAGGGGCTATTGCAACAGCTAAAATTTCCAATTTTTAAAGTCATTTATAGATTTATAATTTTCAAAAAAGAAAATAATCCTAAATATTCAACCTACTCCTTTAAAATGTAACGTGACAAAATATGAATTTTATGGTATAGATAGATTTACTGTTTTGCTTTGCTTATGTCCGAGCGTACGTTATATCCGGCCGTGTAATCAGAAAACTGTACTGTTGCTGTCAAGGTGAACGCTATATATACAATATTCTTTATCAGTTTATTAATCGTTCCTTATATGACACATACACTGGCCACCACTGTCAATACCTGTAAAATTTTAATATTGTTCATACTTTTATCTGTTTTATATTTTGTAAGTTGTTAAGCCGATACCCTCTCCCAAACGTAATCGTCGTCGTCGTTTTGTCTCGCCCGGTGTGTAACAAAAAATTGTGCTCTCTTCCCTTTGAACCACCGTCGTGGTATTTTGGCTGTGTGCGTACAGCCAACATTATTTTGTTTTTTTCGTGTGTGTCGTTTTTTTTTAATAATGTATTAATTCAACAAGGCGTCGGCCATTTTCCGGGGACGAGATCCCCATCTTAGGATGAGTACCATCCGGGACTGGGTATCGTATTTTATTCTATTTAATATATTGATTTGAGCCTTTTTCTGTTTTAAATTTTTTTTTTTTTATGAACTGTATGTGGATTTTAGCTATAATTAATAAATACAAGGTTATTGGTCAGTGGTGTGTCATGAATATTAAATACATATATATATATATATATATATTATTTCCGCAGTGCCCAAGTACGGTCGGATTACAAAAATAATCTGCCGCGTCGGGAGTACACGGACTTGTTCCGATGCGGAAGACACTTCACGTGTAATATTTAAAAGTTGTAGGTTAAATTTTTTTTGTCTTAATAATTGTTTTTTTTTCTCTTTTGCCCCTTCATTTTCAGAGTGGTTTTTGCTTTCGAGTTTTTTCCACTATTAACTTAATTGTAATAATTAATAAAGTCCCCTTAATTTTCTTAATCAACAAACATCTTTTTATTGCGTGAATATCTTCAATATTCATATGTATCTTTTTTTTTTATCTTTAAATAATTCTCTCTAGTTTTAAGGTAACGGTCTTCGACATTTTAAAGTATGTCCACCACTAGTGACATCAAACAAACATATTTTGTTATATTTTAAGGTATCAGCGTATTATAGTTTACAATAACACTTTATATTTTAGTATATGTATATATAATTTTTTTTAATCCACTTTGTTTCATCAAAGTGTATATTACTTTATTTAATATTATTGGTTTATTTTCTCAAATCCACTTATAGTCCGGGTGTTGTTCTTTTTATGATCAAGAACCTCGCCTAAGTGGTTGGTGACGCGATTTCCTTTTGCAAGGGAACCACGAGTGTGGTGACTCCACAATCCGTCACCTCTCAAAAACAATAAAGAAATTAAACGGTTTTCAAGAATTTTGAAATCGATTTTTTAGAAGTTTTCAAAGCTTAGATATGAAATTGGATATAATGTTATAATAATATAATACATATATTCATATTTTTTGTTTAGTATAAAGAAATATCTTAAGAAAGACTAGTGATTTGATTCTTAAAATAAATTAATGGATTTTTAATTTTTTGTGGTATTTATATCTATCATTGTCTTGTTATTAGACGATAAAAATCAATTACTTTTGCTGGTTGGTTACAATTAATAAACGTATGAGCAGAAATTAATCACTGCGCATATTAAAACCATGCGCGTAGACTTAAAAAAAAAAAAAGCTCGTACAACAATGAAAAATGAACGGATTGAATTGATTTTTTTATCATATCTCAGGAATGTCATTGGGCTGGTCTGGTGAAAATTTCAAACCTTAAGTCGTAAAAAGCTGGCGTTAGCGAGCGATTTTCTCGAAAACGGTCGAAATTTTCAAACGCTCGCGGGCGAACGGCAAAAATTTTCCGACCTTGGCCAATAATTTTTCCGGAGTCTGGTGACCGAGTACTTTCGCTGAAAAAAAGAATTTTGGAAATCCGAGCACGCTAAATAATTTTCCCAGTAAAGCGTTTTTTTCCTTGTTCTATTATACAGGGTGTTCAGTAAGTCAGGAATCGGGTTTCTATTGTTCTCATTGTTTGTAACAATGAGAACAATAGAAACCCGTTTCCTGACTTACTGAACACCCTGTATAATAAGATATTTTGTAATTAGTCGGGTGATTTATGACAAACCTGTCACTCAGTAAAATTTATCACAGGACACATATTTCTAAATATTAGACACTTTCCTTTAACATTTAGCTATTTTCGTTTTAATATCATAATAAACACTCTACTATGAGTATGGTAAATCATATATGCATATTGTACTTTATATTTTCACTTGTTGAACAATCAACATCAATCTCTGTTATAAATTATCATCGTGAAAAGAAGTCGCCTAGCTGATTACTACAGTATCTGTTCAAAATTTAGTCGTTCACAGGTATCTGTCAAATTTGCGTGAATTGATGTCGACGTTATCCGTCATTCAGTTCAATATGTGTTTGTTACGGTCGATTGGTCTGACCATTTTGTTTCTCAAATGTTCTCGTAATAAAATTACAATATCTCTATACAATTCATTTTTTAGCTTCAGTCCGAAGCAGAAAAGGTATAATTTTGCTATGATGTATTTTTTTTTTGGCCCTTTTACCACTTATTTTCAACTCTTACTGGGCTGTCTTTTGATGAACAATATTTCAAAAGCTCACAAATCGTATCTAATCGAAGACATTAACCTCAAAAATTAAAGAAATTTCCTTCGTTCTCCGTAGATGAAGGAAATCCTAAAAAAAAATTATTAATTTAAAAATCTGTAATTTTCGTTATTAATTCAACTTTTTTTTATATTAATACTGCCAAAAACTTTTCAAAAAAGAATGGATTAAGACAAAAATTTTTTATTGATATATTAGGTATTTATAGAGTTGTAAAAATATGGTATTTTATTGTTCCGTTGTATAACATCGTATAATACTATATAAAACTAGAGAAATTGAAAGAATGTTAACATTTATTGATTTTAAAAATTGGCTTTATCAGCCGTCGCCCTACTATTAGTATAAGTGACCATACGCCACGGTGTAAAGTCCAGCAAGTGCCGCACGGCCGATGATGACCCGCCCCAAATTTTACGTTAAGTCTTCTTCCCGTTGTTAAAGTGGCAACGTCGATGATATACGCCACCGACTCCTCACGTGTCGCATGACTGAACCGACCCGCATCCGCGTACCGTCGCCATTAACGCTGCTAACTTTTCGACGCCCGAGAATCTTGCCGGGAACCGAGTCGCCGAAGCTTACAAAAGTGCCGCGATATTATTTGAAGATTATTTTAATTTTGTCCAAGTCGTATAAAATATATATATATAGCGTTATAATTTTTTTTTAATTTCTTCAATATATTAACATACGAATAAAATAATCTATAAAATAGAATTAATTTCTAAATAATTTATATTAATGAATATTTGTTTTTACTACAATTCTATTGTACAAATAAGAACAACTCGAATAAAAATTTTAAGTTCTATATAACTGCGTTTTGAGTTTAGTATTTAAACAGTTTTTAATGAAACATTATTTCATAATGTTTTAATATTTTTATATTTTGTAGTTCTCAAGAAACAATAGTATTAATAACTATTGAAAATATAACAATTAGAATTTTTTTTTCTAAGGCAATCAATTTGAAAAAATTATGTATTTGAGATTTCAAATAATTCTGTCTTAAGCAAGTAAAAATAAGCCTATAAATTACCATTATTATACCATATTATTAAACACTTGTTTTGTTTTATAAATAGGCAATTTTTAGATAAATGCGATATATAATTTAACATTTACGATAACATATCGAAATTTCAATTGTTGAAAACGTAAATGAAAAAAATTTAATTGAAAAATAATTAAATTTAAGTACTTACTGATATTTTCAAGATATCATATATTTTAGCTTACATTTTTTTTTTTTTTTAAATATAAGTTTTTAACATTACTGAGTAATTTATTTCCTATTTATAATAAACAAAATTATCACCCAAACTGAATAAAATATTTATTTTTTTAAATTTCAAGTTTACCTGAGACCTACTAGAAATATATCATATAATAATGACGTTAATAATAATATCCACGCTATCAATTTTTGCTTTAAAATTTGGCATTAATGTGGACCGCTCTAAAAATGCTGTGAGGCATTACTTCAGGTTTGCAAACGCCGTCCCTAAAACTCAGACCTCCACGTTGTGAATCAGCCCGAAATTAATTAAGAGCTAATTCATAACGTGGTATGGCCCCTTCCCGTATAGCCGGATCCCAGAATGAGATTTGGCAAAATAACTCACAACTAAGAAAACAATTAAAATAAATTCTTGAAGCGCCCCTCCAGGTCCTCCTGTGCTGGGCAGCGCGGCTGCCTCTATCTCAAGCGTTCCACTCTTTCCTTCTTTTTCAAGACAGATTCGGTGAACGCCTGGACGAGCCTCCACGCATCCTGACTCCTCAACATAAGGTCTACCATGGACCTGACTCGGAACGTGGACTCTAGTCGGGACTCCAAAGTGTTCCGCTCTTGGGCTCAAGCCTCGCATTAGAAAAAGTTGTACAGAGCGTGATTAGCCTCTACCGGGTGATCTGAACAGTGGCCGTCCGTCGGTGCGCTGCTTTGCGAATACGGTGTAAGTACTTATTAAATCAGCCGTGGCCGGACATTACTTGGATGAGACGATAAGTCATCTCACCGTGAGTCTAGTCCACCCACCTGCCCAGCAGATACAATACCGCCTTGATAAAATTTCTACATAAATATAAATATTTTTGAATCTTCTTTTGGCTAGGTCAGAGGAAAATTTATAAAATATTGGTGTCGATCTCTCTATAAAATATACTCTTTCAAAAGGAAATACTTGTTCAACAAATGTAAAAAAATGATTAAGGCCAAATTATAAACTATATTTTTAATAAAATATAGTGTTTTACAATCTTTTACAAGTAAAATCAATCATAGATTTTGTGTAAATAAATCATATAATTTAAAATTTGAATCATTTTCGTAAGTAATTATATTGGCTATATGACATGTAGTGTAAATCGTATACGTAGTTCATTTAATACTAAAATCAACATTGGATTACTTGAGATATTATTGCATTACATAGGACATAAGATGGTACAATTTAACCTATGCTTTATAACCTCCAAAAATCTATTGTGAAATAAACCATTATTAAATTAATAAAAAAATTATATGAATTTAAGAAAATATTTAGCTCTCCATTAATCTACCCATATCACCAAGTCTAATCATATATTGTCTATTATATTATTTTTTTATTACTTTATAATTTTAATTTGTATGTATGGTTTATTACACTATATATTTATTTAAATATGATTTATTTTCTATTTATCTAAAAATGAATTATGTTAAAACAGTAAAACACGCTTAAAAATTATAAAAAAGAAGAGTAAAATTATAGAATACCATAAAAATTTACAATTTCACTTTAAAAAAATCCGAAAAGATTAAAATGTTTTCAAAAAGTATTATGATTTTATGCGTGTGTAATTTGATTAATATAATATCGTCAAATGAGGTAAGTTGAAATTAATACTTATAATACTTAATAATAATTTATCAAAAATAAAGTATGGTTTCTTTTTAAATTAATGGAATATTATTATTAAAAGTTACTTAAAAAGTTCTTAATAAGAACATTGATTTTTAGATTTTAGATAATTTTCAAATTATTAAAAAAATATGAGAAATTATATTAATATTGATATATAAATAAACATAACTGTCTACGATAAAATGATTGCAAATGTAATAAAATAGAGGGCGATCTCGGGTTTGAACAATATTGGGTTAATTAGGTTAAGCATTAAAGAAGTTTCCTGGTTTTTCTTAATGAATTTATACGTAAAAGTTTGTTTAAATTCTGAAAAGATTAATTAAAAGTTCTATTTATCTTAAAAACACATTTAATATAATAATATTCGTGTTACTTAAATATTGTCAATATTTTTCGTTTATACATTGCACTAAAAGGTAATTATTTTAACACTAGCCGTTTAATTTATCTCAATTTCTACATTTTAATATATTTTCTTATTCATCAATTATAACGTAGGGGTGTCACCATTTTTTTATCTCGCATATATATTGAATATATTTTTAAAATAAAAATAATCTAATTAGAAAAATAATTAATCGATTACATAATTTTGATCAGTTTTTCAGAAGTTATTAACAATTTTATAGCGTAGTTGGGTTGGGATTATTTAAATTTTTAAAATAACTCTACCAATTCCGTTAACACCAAAATAAAATACATAAAAAATATCGACCAATTATTTTCTAAATTATATAATTGTACCTAAAAAAAATGAAGTCGAAACCCCTAAAAGTCATAAAAATTAACAGATAAAATAAGTTTTAACTGCCAAACATATATTTTTATCCTGAAACTATTTGTGATTATTTGTTCTTTAGTCGTTATTTTAAAATATTTATGTTGAGAAATTTTTTACATTTACAGAAAATAAAATACATATCAAGTATCAAGAAGTATTTGATATTTAATAAAACAAATCTAAATTTTCAATTTAAATTCAATCCTGTTGATGAAGATTGGAAAAAAAATAAATGTGAAAGTTTAGGATTTACGTTCATAGAACATAAGGATTTTAAGTCAGCTCTTTGTCAAAATTACGATATTCAAGATTTCTATAAAGTTTTGTCTGACCTAATATGTGGAGATTCAAAATTTCAAAAAAAACTACATAAAAATATTTGCTTAGTAAGTTAAAATGTATCATTTAACACAATTATTTCTAATAAATTCAATTGTTTTATGTATGATAAAACTAGAGCATAAAAACAAATGATGACATTAAAAAACTTTTTCCTGATGAAGAAGTGTTTAATGATTATGTAAATCATTATATAATATTTGAAAATCCAGGTATGTTTTATGGGCATTAAATGATAATTTCTGTATTCTTGTGAACTACTCATTTATATGCAAAATAAAAACAATATTTAAAATTTTTAGCTTCGATGCGAAGCTGAGAAGGTATTGGTTTTACTATGATGTGTTTTTTTTTTTTTGTGTCTGTTACCACTTTTTTTCATCTCTCACCGAACCAATTTCTTTCAATGATACGTCAAAAGATCACAAATTGTATCTAGTCGAAGACATTACCCTCAAAAATTGAAAAAAAAATGCCCTCGTTCCCCGTAAATGGGGGAAACCTCCAAAAAAATTACAAATTTAAAAATGGCTAAATTTCGAAATTTTTTCAATTTTTGTTACTAAAAACTGCCGTAACTTTTTTAAAAATAACTGAATCAATATAATTTTTTTTTTATAGATGCTTGATGTCTTTACCTATCATTTGATATATTTTTTTTGTAAATTTAACCCTTTATCTGCCTACAGGGGGTATTTAAAATGACAACTTTTTAAAAAAAAATTAACTTTTTCAACTTAACTTTTGAAAATGTTCCGGAAGGTCTGACACTTTTATATATATCTTTAATTGAAGCTAATGTAATATACTTTAATTTGAAAAAAAAAATTTGACCTCTGGACTTGTATTCATGGTGAAAATGGTTATCAAATGCTATTTTTGTGTGAAAATTCTCGATTTTATAATTTACATTTTTTACTTTAAAGTGCTATAACTTTTTAAAAAATGTATGGATCAATACAATTTTTTCA
>NW_026099572.1:81324110-81354625 GCF_025091365.1 Daktulosphaira vitifoliae | reverse complement strand
TGAGTGTTCGTAGGCAAATGGATTGAAAGGATTGGATTTTTTGGATGTTGGATGGAGCGGCACAGCCCCAGATTTGAATACCATAAAACCATAGTGGAAAGAGAAGAGTTTTATAGATGAGTGTTTTTAGCTTTAGATTAAGTTTGGAACGTAAGAGAGGGCGAAGTAGATGGAGTCGGGTGTTTAGTTGTTTTCTTTTTTCAGTCGTTTGTCAAAAATGAGGCCTAAGTATTTTACCTTATTATTTTGGGGGAGTAAAGTGTTGTAGAGTTTGACTGGTGGACAGATGTCTGGTCGAAGAGAAAAGATGATGTGGTTTGATTTGGTTGTATTTACTTTAATTTTCCATTCGGTAAACCATTTTTCTAAAAGATTGAGGTGGTTTTGGAGTTTGAAATTTGTTATTAAGTGATCAGCGTCTGATGCTAATATGCTTGTATCGTCCGCAAAAGTATTTAAGATTGTGAAGTTTGATGTAGGTATATCAGCTGTGTATATTAAGTATAAAAGGGGGGATAGGTCACTGCCTTGGGGAACTCCGGCGTTTATAGTGAAATGGTTAGAAAGTGTGTTATTTATATTTACTTGGAAAGAACGTTGGTCTAGGTAAGATTTTAATATTAAGTAGTATGGTGTTGGAAAGTTTAATTTTAGCTTGTGGAGTAACCCTTCGTGCCATACCTTATCGAAAGCTTGGGATATGTCTAAAAAGACACCTGAACAGTATTTTTTTTGTTCAAGAGATGAGGAAATAGCATCGGTGATACGATGGAGTGGGTGTATTGTAGAGTGATTTGCATGGAATCCGAATTGAGAGTGGGGGATGAAAATTAAAGCTTATGTAATATACTTTAATTTAAAAAAAAAAATTTTACCTCTGGACTTGTATTCATGGTGAAAATGGTTATCAAATGCTATTTTTGTGTGAAAATTCTCGATTTTATAATTTATATTTTTTACTTTATAATGCTATAACTTATTGAAAAGTGCATGGATCCACACAATTTTTTCCTGAGAAATTTTTATTTTTTAATAAACCCTTTTTCGTTTGACATACTTTATCTTAATCGGTATATTAATAAGGAACCAGCAGATCATGTAGCTTTTGGAATAAAACACCAATTTTTTTAAAATTTAACACTATCTAAAGATTTGCATCGAAGCGTTTTTTTTGATAGTGATTTTAATCACTGTCAGATATCATAATACTTGATCCAATTATACCACGACACCACTGTGCCGCGACCCCCCTGTGCTGGGTTTTTTTAGTTTTAATTTCAATTGAAAATAATTTTTTATTTGAACAAGATAATATTTACGATTATCTTTACTCATTATTAAAATACACTTATGGAAACACTCACATTTATTTTATATATTGTATATATTACTGAAATTGCCTAAATAGTAGTTCAGCAAAAATAATTGAAAATTTTTTTTTTCTTAAAGAAAATAGACTTTAATTACTTTATTTTTTTTGAGTGGATAAAATTAATATATATACCCACTAATTATTATTTTTCCTAATTAAAAATATCATTATTAAATTAGCAACTTAAAAGTCTATACAAAAAAGAAATAGAGATAATTATTTGACTAATTATTAATTAATAATATAATGATATCAACTAGAGCAATGAGATATTATGAAGAGTATGCGTCAATTATACAACTAAAAAATAATACATACCATCCTTGACATTAAAGGATAATTGAATAATTTTAATCGATAATTTATGTCTTTTTTAAATTAAATCCAGTAACTGCATGAAGAATAAAATTACTAAATGAATTTATCTTAAGACAAAAACGAAAATGCTGATAAATTATTTATTTATTTTAGTTTCACCATACAATAAAGGTAAGTTTTAAAAATTTCTAATAGTTATAAAAAGTAGCACTTTTTAAAAATAATATTGCCATTTATATCTTTTAATATTTTTATATGGTATTTCGTATTTAAAAAAATAAATTTATTCTAAACAATAATATAGAAACATTTGATATCAGTTACTATTTTTAGATGGAACAGTAAAATGTCCGATTTGCTTGACAAAATCCAAATTACATGTTCTTTTGAACAAGTGTCTCCACTCTTTTTGTAAAGGTTGTATTGATATACTAGTATATAGAAATGAAAATAAATGTCCACTTTGTAGAGCAAAATTTAGCCATTACATTGACGAAGTCGAAGGTATTATAACAAAATAAATCGAAAATATTTTTATAATGGTGTATGACTAATAAAGTTATTGATGATTAGCAAAGCTGCATCTAGAGTGGCTGGCAAAGGGTGCAGGTATCTTAAATGGTAGATTTTAAGAGCAACTGTAAAATTTGAATGTATATTATAAATTTGAGGACTTCTATTTTTAAATAATGTAATAAAAAATGATCTATGCATAAAAAATTGAAAACAATTTTCTATAAATTAAAGAATTTCTAAATACTGTCCTAATGAATAGTCAAAGATAATAAAACATACTGTTATCTCTCATTACTGTCACTGAACATTTTTAGTTGGTAACGCAATACAAGTTACAATTCTAATCGTGTAGTATTACTGCTGGAGTTATTATCTCAGTCGGTGTTCATGATGCTACATAAAGTAGAGTTGTTTATTAATAGGTTTGGTAGCATAAGTAATGGAGACTTTAGTCTTTTAGTCCTGGATAAACTTTATCAATGATTTCACACTGATTAAACCAATAAAATTATACATTTTTTAGCAAATCACTGAACACGTATCAGAGTATACAACTAATGTATTTCCACTTTAATATCATAGGAACTGAATTTATATGAAATAGTAAAATATTGTACATGTATCTATAAACCCAACTCAAATTGATCCAGATTAAATTAATAATAATAACTGTAATATATATATATATACTTCCATGTTAATGACACTAAATTTACTATTATAGCTATTTCCTTATTANTACTTCCATGTTAATGACACTAAATTTACTATTATAGCCATTTCCTTATTATACACCCAGAGAAAAACCTCGATCTATATAATAAATTCATTGTTCAATTTGATAAATATATCGTTACTATTGAATCAATGATATATTTATCAATATGATATTTTTTTTTCTTGTCTTGAACAATAATTATTTATAAGAATAGTTATTTTGTTCGTATTAATAAAACATTATCATAAACCCTTGATAAAATTTCTCTTTCAATTTTGATTGAGGTTTTTCTTTGGGTGTACAGAGTATTTTTTAAACATTATTTAAACGATTTTTTGTAAATTTTTTTCTTGGGGGATTTGTAAATTAAACATGTATTCCTATTTATGTTATATAGATTATAGGTCCATTACTTATATCTTATAGGGTTGTCAGTTGTATTATTTTCGATGGCAATATTTATATTTAACTGGCTTATAAAAAGGAAAATGATCTAATTACAAGTATTACTGATCAATAACATGGTTTTGTCTAATACTTAAAAAATTATTAAAAATTAAAAATATAGATTAGATTTAAAAAAAGGATGTTGCTATTTACATTATAAGTCATTTTTCGGCTGTTTTCTCCTTCAAACAAGGTACTAAAGTTGACATCGACCAATCCTTTCCTTAACTAGTATAATTGATAATTCATTAGCCAATAAAATATGTATGATGCTTTAAAAAAAAATTGAATTTACACATCTGTAATACATATGAGATAAACATGAAAAATATTTATAACAGATACATGGAAATACATGTAAAGCAAGGTCTTGGACACTCTAATTGTATACAAAAATTGGTAGCAATTTTATTTTAAGTAATGTTATCATTTTTGTGAAAGTGATAAAAAATAAATTTTTTTTTATTTTGTTAATATGTAGATTTATCCAACAGTTTTATTATTTAATTATTCGTAATCTTTATATAAAAAACACATAATATTGAAATACGAAAGTTTTAAATTTATCAAAAAAACTTTTTCAATTATTATTCAATTTTAGGGCAACGTTTTTTTAGCAATTTGGACATACTGATTAATCTGCATTATAATGTACGATTGATTTAATCACCTTCCTTTATTGGCTAATGAAAATTTTTATTAGTGTCCATTATGTATGAAATGTAAAGTAACTATCAAAAGCCAAAAATATCAAACATTTATTATTTTTAGAGAAGTGAGCTAACTGCATTAAAAGAATCATCTTGATACAAAATATGTGAATAGATACTTTAGTAAATTGATCTCCGTTGTACAAATCGATCTATGCAGTTAATAATTTATTTCAACCGAACGAGATAGATTGTATAATATTTATTAGCAATTAATTAATTTTTAGGACAATTTTTTAAATTGGAAACATATTTATTTAGTTGACCTTAAGATAAGAAAATTATCTGATTAAGAAAATTACTGTTATTAATATACCTTGACGCCACGAAGAGTGTGGTTGGGAAATAATAAGTAATAAAAATAGCAGCACCTTCTCCTCAAAACAATTCTTAGGTTAAAATTTTTATTAACTTCCCTAATACTATCTTAACAGTTATCGGACAATCATTTTTTTAATAAAATTATTTATATTTTTTAAAAGCTAATTAAATGCATATTTTTCGATCAAAAAAATAACTTGATATCCTTAATAGTCATAAGGGAAATAAAAGTCCCTATTGACCGATGTCAATTTCTTGTTTGAGCATTATTGGAATGATATAATTTTATTACATTCAATAGTATCAAATACACATAGTGTCCTTAGCCTAATAGACATAGTCAATCCAGTAGTGTCAGATTTCAGTCTTCTCCTTTCCTTCTAGATCTAAAGTATGAACTTAATAAATAGATACAATTATAAAACGTTAGATTTGTCATTTACATTCAAATTACACTATGCTCTAGTGTGATAGAACCTCGGCTAGTGGTGAATTCAACTTTGTTGAATTTATGTGTCCTCATTGGTGAAAACCTTACGGGTAGAAGCCAATAAACGTCACAACATACTTAAAGTTATTTATATCATTATTAATAAAATAAAGAACTGAAAAAATTAATGTTCTAAAATTTATTTGATATATTTATATAAAACTTTAATATGTTATATAATTTACTTTTTAATAAATTTAAGAATCTATGCTTGCTTGAAAATATTAGACTATAGTACTAAGAAAGTACTAAATGCTTATAAATATTTTAGGTAATATAATTAGTACGTATAGTTTGATTGAATATTATGCTGCAGCACATTACCTGGATGTATGTATTTTCTTGTTCACGAGAGAAGGTGAATGGATGTTCTTTGACAAAATCAGGCCTAATTACTCTGAAGAATATATGGACAACAAAAAGTGTATTTATCTCTTCCAACATAAGCATGAGAACATTGGCGTTGTCGTAGATATAAACGAGCTATCTTTGTTTAGAGACTTTATAATGTTTTAAAAATATTTAAAGAAGATAAATGTATTATTAAAATGTCTTTATTTTAAATAATAACAATAAATAATTTGATTAAAGTAAAAAAAAAAATTTATTGTTTAATTTATCTTTGACCATTACGTTATTCCAAAATAATAATTAAAAAAAAAATTAGATTTTTAAGTAGCAATTATTTTAGGTTCAATGCGTAGCTGTAAATTTATTACTTTTACCATGAAATGTTTTTTTTAGCTTCGGTGCGAAGCTGAAAAGATATTAATTTTACCATGATGTGTTTATTTATTTTTTTTTTGTCTGTCACTACATTTTCTCAGCTCACTGGATTGATTTCTTTCAACAATACGTCAAAAGATCACAAATCATATCTAATTGAAGACATTACCTTTAAAAATTGAAAAATTTTCTCTCGTTCCCCGCATATAGGGGAAATCTCCGAAAAAATAAAAATTTTTAAAATCGGTAGATGTCATTTTTTTCACTTTTTTTTCTTAAAACTTCCATAATTTTTTCAAAAATAAACGAAACAACATGAATGTTTTAATACTAAAACCTTAGATATTTCCCTTTTGTTTGATATCATTTTTTTGAATGCCAACACTTAACCTGCCCATTGGGGAGGGTTTTAAAATAGCAACTTTTTTACAAAAACTAACTTTTTCAACTTAAATTTTAATTTAAATTAAATTTTGAAAATGTTCCGGAAATACTGCGTCCTTTAAACATATATCAAATAAAAGCTCATTTTATGTACTATAATATGAAAAAAAAGAATTTGTCCCGACACTTTATCATCTGCATGTAAACGGTTGCCGTAGTTAAAAAAACACTATATTTGTTATTATGTCTACCTCGAGTGAAGTAAGTCCTCACAGTATGTTGGTTCTCTGTTAATATGTCGTCGAATAAAAAGATAGAGTTTTTTAGAAGATTTTCTGGAGCGGGGATCTGGTCAGCTTGATCGAATGTGAACATATTCATCCCATTTATACCTCCTATAATATCATTTAACATTCNCATATTCATCCCATCTATACCTCCAATAATATCATTTAACATTCGATACTTCGGTTGATCACAAGTTTTTGAATAAAGATAAATATTTTCAAATTTTAATCCGTTTTCACTTGTAAGTAAAGAAAATACCGCATTGGTTTTTCCCCCGCCGGAGGGGGCCAGAATAAGAACTCGTAATGAGTTTGGGAAAAAATCACCGTGTTTAGATTTTATGTTGTTATAACTTTGAGGTAGATCAAAATTAGGAACGGAAATTTTTTTTTCTTGCGGGGTTAACTTCATTCTTTTTACTATAAATACGAACGTCTTTAACTTGCCCAGGTCAAAAGATGTCTACACGTCAAGTGACTAAGAACAATAGAGGAGGTTCGCTTTTGAACAGCCTTATAAATAATTTACCAACAGAAATTCATATTCCAGGGTATCAGTAAGTATAATTTTTTTAATATTAGTAATTTATATGTAGTTATGAATATTTATTTATTTTAAAGGTTTGCTGGACCGGGCACTAAGTTAGCGTAACGCCTTGCACTCGGGCAAACCGGAATAAATAAAGTAGACTCTTTGTGCTTAAAACACGATATAGCCCTGCACAAACTAAGGAACCCTGGTGTTGCTACAACTTTGAAAGGTCTGTGTTCTTATACTACATCTGAAATAAATGCGCTTAGCGCTATCGGGTTTGACGGCTCTACATTTACCAATACTAATTTTATGAGTAATGACTATTTCTCAGTGTGTATACCGCTAAGACATTTATTTGGTTTTTGCGAAGATTATAAGCGTATACTTATGAATTGCTCACAACAATTAATACTTAATAGAGCATCAAATGATATGGATGCGTTACAGATATTTGAAACTGATAATACAAAGGCCATAGAGTTATCAAAGACTAAAATAATTCTAAATAAGGTTTTATGGAAAATGCCAATGATTAAAGTAGCTAACAAAGAAAAATTACGATTAATGAAGGTAATAGATAGTCATAAATCTATTAAATGCCCTTTTAGAACATGGGAACTGGCAGAGTACCCGTTTTTACCTACGAATACTCGGCATTCATGGTCTGTACGAACATGTAATAATTTAGAGAAACCTAGATATGTTATTATAGGATTTCAAACAGACCGTAAAAATACAGGATCAAAGTCTATGGCTGTTTTTGATCATTGCAATTTGACAAATCTTAAAGTATATCTAAACACACAAGTTTATCCATATGAAGATTTTAGAGCTGACTATCCGAATAACCTTTATTCTTTATTTTACAACTCATACATACAATTTCAACGAACATATTACGATAGAGATTGGGCTTCACCATTACTTAACCATTCAAAATTCAAAGATATAATGCCTGTTGCTGTTATTGATATGAGTCGACAGGATGATGATATAAAAATTAACTCTGGTTTGGATTTAAGATTAGAATTTGAATTTTCCAATGCGGTTCCAGAGAAGACTACCGCTTATTGTTTAGTAATTCATGATCAAATAATCATATATAACCCGTTTTCGGGTGATGTTAGAAAATTATAAATAATAATAATAATTTTATTAATATCATTGTATATATATAAATATATATTGTATTTTATATTTTTTTAAATAATAATAATAATAAAAAAAAATTTTTGAAAAAAAAATTGTTTTTTCATTTATTAGTAAAAAATAAAAAGTAATGTTATTATATTGTAAGATAATTAAAACATTTTACAATGTACTAACACATACTAGAACANAATAATAAAAAAAATTTTTGAAAAAAAAATTGTTTTATCATTTATTAGTAAAAAATAAAAAGTAATGTTATTATATTGTAAGATAATTAAAACATTTTACAATGTACTAACACACATACTAGAACATATATTATTAATAAAACTTAAATAAATAAATAACTACGTTTTTGAATAATATAAAAAATATATTTGAAAAATGATTTATGTATATACATATTATAAGAAAATAAAGTAAAATTAATCAAAGCTTAATTTACGAAAAACCGATCTTGTACTACAAGATGGAGAAAGTTTACGTTTGCGAGGTGTTAGTGAATATGTAATAAACAAAAAGAAAGACCGGTTGGAGTGTAGGTATGTAGTCTTGTAATAAATAAAATGGCTATAATAAGGTGGCGAAGGAATGTTGTTGAGTGTGTTTGGGGCTCGGGGTGTGAAAGGGAAGAAATGTATTGAAATGTAACACAGGTGGCCAATAAGGAAATAATAATCGTAGCAGGCGTAGTGTAAAAAGGATGGGTACCAATTAAAAAAAAAAAAATAATTATCACTATAATACATCAATAATATATATGTATATATATGTGTTTAAACATTAGTGTTTGAAATAAATTATATTTCAAATTCTAACGTTTAATTTTTTTCTCACCTTATTTTGTATAATTTGATTTTTGTAAACTTCTTTTGCTATATAGTCATCTGCATGCATCAATATTTGTTGCGTGAAATCTGGTTCATTGGCATTTATATTTATACAAGACGGAAATTTTTCATGATTACGAATAAATTTTTTTATTGAATTTTCTGATAATTCCTCTATTTTTTGCTGCGAAAAATAACTAATTATAGTTTCGACTTGTGATTTAATAATTTTTTGCCTATATGATAATTTTTGTATAACAGATTCATGAATAACAAATTCTAGTTCTTGAAGTTTAAGTACGTTTCTCGCAGTTAGTAAAATTCTCGAGTTTTTAACAACTCTTGATTGAAGTATTATAACATTTTCTGTTCTATAAAACGCTTTTGAGATAACAACATCCGGATCCTCATTTATTAACACAAATTCGGACTTAATAGGTACAGTCGATAAAACATTAGACAGCAACTGCCCCATGTATCCGAATAAACGATTAATAAACCCCTCATTAATGCATATATGTCTCCAAGGTGTGACAATATGTGCTTTAATTTGTAGTGTAATAGAATCAAATCCAATTTGAATTAACTTACGTTCTCTGAAATCAATGTTGAATGATGTAACGTCCAATAATTCGGAAGGTGGATTTGGCGGTGTGTATTTTGGCCATCTATTCAGTATCTTTCCGAAGTCATTTTTTCTTATGTACGAGACCGGATAGTCCATGTTAGAAGAGTTTCTGTAAGATGTGAACATGTTCATGTTGCTGACTCGATGTTGACTGTGTTAAACTGTAAAACTTATATCGAGTAATGAAGTATTTTACTCTATTTTATAGCTCATAGAGAGATTCTAACTGAATCACTCAACCAATGAAATTATTATATATTTTTTTAATTTTAGTAGGGATGAAAACACCCACACATAAATGTTTTTAACAGGTTAAGACCCCCCCCTCGATTCGATATTGATGATTTTTTTAACCTTCTAAGAAGTTTATTGATAAATAACGAACCCCATATAGAGAGATATTCAGAAATCTCTATAAGGGTGGGGGGGACCCATTATATATTAAAAATATGAACACCTGTATTAGCCAGTAAAAACCAAATTCGATTCGGTCAATTCTCTATTTTAACCTTCCAAGAAGTTTATTCATATATAACGAACTCTATAGAGATATTGAAAAATCTCAATATGAGGTAAAAACCAATATCTTTCAAGTATCTTAACCGGTAGAAACCATATTCAATTCGGTTAATACCATAGTTAATTTTTCAACGGGTGTAAATCATGTTTGAATAATATTACACATAAACTGTGTAAAACTTATAACTTTTAAATAAAATATACGTTTTTCAGTTTAAACTTAAAATATTCGTTAAGATGTAATTATTATAATAACCTATAGTATTACACCAATCCTAATAGTAAAAATTTTATATACCAGATAATATTTAGTATATATATATATGAGATAAAATAAAATTTAATTTTGAATATTACACTACATTTTTTGTTTGAATAATAATTTTTAATCTGACTAAGTGTAATCATTAAGAGATAAATAATATTATTATTATTATTATTAATACATAATATTAGTGATTATATATATATATATTATATGTTATAAATATTAGAGTATTTCTATACCTAACTATAACCGTTGATTTTTTTTAGTATCCAAACAATGAGTTTGACAATGAAAAAAAAACGTTAACATCATTTGATTTAATTCTATTGACTTCAATAGGCTACACGGGTATTCAATAATATAATAAATTATTATTATCAGATAATAATAATTTTTACACAAAAAATCACCAAAAACCCAGTGAAATACATACGTATTTAACAATTTTCAATCAATTCGTTTTAAAAATCTCTAATAATAATAATAATTTAAAAACACTGTTATCATATTCATGATTATTAAATTAACACACAACGGTACAAAATTAGTATATAAAACGTTTTATCAAGAATAGTTGTGACGTCATGTATGTAACAATGCATACTATCGTCATCACCACCATCGCCGCCCGCGAAAGAATTTTCTAGATGATGCTTATTGTGTTAGAAAATTATATATTTAATAATCAGCTAATCTACCATCAGGCTATTTTGTTAGTAAAAAGAAAAATATACTACTTCACTAGACCTAATTTTTTCAATGATACGTCAAATAATTCATTTAAGTTTATGATATTTAAGTTAATGATTAGTTTAAGTTATTACTCTTAAAAATCAAAAAAATATTCCTTATTAAAATAAAAAGTAGCTTAACCAGCTTTTTCCATACAAACAATTAAAATCATTAATTTTTAATATTCTTAAAGTATTTATTGTCGAATTAGATTTGATATGGTAAAAGTATTCAACTACAATAATTTTACTTTATAATTTATTAATTTTTTAACTCTATTTGTGTGTGCTACTACCAGTCTATAATATGCCAAATTTTTTTGTAATATGTTTATATATAAATCATTTCTAAAAAAAATGATTATTTTTACAAATATATTCAAATTTTATAATACGCTAAATTGAGTAAATCTTTTTAATAACTTTGTTATGATAATTTATTTATTTATTGTTTTACATTTAGTTGAAGTAAATCATTAAAATTAATTAAGTTCTGAATATTTCAATTGCAGAATTTTTTTATACACCAAAAGTTATTAGGAAATTATTACTATTCTTTCTATTTCAGTTATCTATTACGATAAAAATGCAAAAAATTCGAATTTTTCTGATAAATGTACTGTAAATAGTAATTATAAAATTTCCTGATTGCATATTAATCTTAAAAATATCATTTTTTTCAATTTAATAATGTCAATTTCAAACTTGCAAGTTACACTATAAGTTATGGTAACAAATTCATTTTTTTTTTATTAAAATTTTCACTTTAAAGGACAAAAAAATGTAGGTTCAAAATGATTACTTTTAACATATTAAAAATCGATAATAATTTGAAAATAATTAATTATAAAAATTATATAATATATAATAAAAAGAATTACTAATCTGGATATAATTAAGGAAATAGGAGTTCATGTTGGGTTGGGTTGATTACATTTTTAACTTTATAATGCTATAACTCATTGAAAAGTGTATGAATCAACATAATTTTTTTATGAGAAATAATATTTTTTAATAATCCCTTTTTCATTCGACATTAATCAGGGTATTAATAAGGAACTAGCAGATCATGTATCATTTGTAATTATCCACCAATTTCTTAGAATTAAACACTATCTACAGATTTGCATCGAAGCGTTTCTTATGATAGTGATTTTAATCACTGTCAGATTAAATCTATACTGGACCCAACTATGCAACGTCCCCACTATGCCGCGAACCCACTGTGTTGGGTTTTTTTTAATTAAAGCTTATGTAATATACTTTAATCATAAAAAACGCTTCGATGCAAATCTTTAGATAGTGTTTAATTTAAAAAATTGGTGGATTATTCCAAAAGCTTTTTAAACTGCTAGTTCTTTATTAATATTCTGATTAAGATAAAGTATGTCGAATGAAAAAGGGATTATTAAAAAATAGTATTTCCCATAAAAAAATTATGTTGATNTTCCCATAAAAAAATTATATTGATCAATACACTTTTCAATAAGTTATAGCATTATAAAGTTAAAAATGTAAAAAATAAAATTGAGAATTTTCACACAATAATAGCATTTGGTAGCCAATTTCACCCTGAAGACAAAATAAAGTCCGAATTTTTTGTTTTCATGACAAAGCATATTACATTACCTTTAATTTAAGATATATATATAAAAGTGTCAGACCTTCCGGAACATTTTCAAAATTTAAGTTAAAAAAATTAATTTTTTGTGAAAAAGTTGTCATTTTAAATCCCCCCTTGTGGGCAGGTTAAGGGTTAAATTTATGAAAAAAATATACNAGTGGCCACGTATTGGGTCATATATAAAAATAAAAAATACCAAATGATAGGTTTGGATTAGGACATAATGCATCTATAAAAAAAATAATTATATTGATCCATAGATCTTTCAAAAATTTATAGCATTATAAAGTTAAAAATATAAAAAAGAATTTTTTTACAAAAATCGTATTTTTTTCATTAACTTTGATGTCTGTTTTCATCATGAAGATAAGATAAAGTCCGAAATTTTTTTTTACCATTATAAAGTATATTACATTAGCTTTAATTTAAGATATATATAAAAGTGTCAGACCTTCCGGAACACTTTCAAAAGTTACGTTGAAAAAGTTCTACTTTCTATATGCATTTTTATGTTTTGAATCCCCCCTGTATTTAGGGAAATGGTCCGATTTAAAAAAACAGTATGTCGAATGAAAGATCTATATAAATACTACTTCTCATAAAAAAATTGTAATGATTCATACATTTTTCAAAAAGTTATAGCATAATAAAGTTAAAAATGGAAAATACAAAATCGAAAATTTTCACACAAAAATAGCATTCGGTAGCCATTTTCACCATGAAGATAAGATAAAGTACGAAATTTTTTTTTTTCATGATAAAGCATATTACATTAGCTTTAATTTAAGATATATATAAAAGTGTCAGACCTTCCGGAACACTTTCAAAAGTTACGTTGAAAATGTTCTACATTCTATATGCATTTTTTAGATTTAAACCCCCCTCGTATATAGGAAAATGGTCCGATTTAAAAAAACAGTATGTCGAATGAAAGATCTATATAAATACTACTTCTCATAAAAAAATTGTAATGATTCATACATTTTTCAAAAAGTTATAGCATAATAAAGTTAAAAATGGAAAATACAAAATCGAAAATTTTNAAAATTGAAAATACAAAATCGAAAATTTTTGCACAAAAATAGCATTTGGTAGCCATTTTCACCATGAAGATAAGATAAAGTCCGAAATTTTTTTTTTTCATGATAAAGCATATTACATTAGCTTTAATTTAAGATATATATAAAAGTGTCAGACCTTCCGGAACATTTTCAAAATTTAAGTTAAAAAAATTAATTTTTTGTGAAAAAGTTGTCATTTTAAATCCCCCCCTGTGGGCAGGTTAAGTGTCAGATATAAAAAAAAAATATACCAAATAATAGGTGATGACATCATGCATTTATAAAAAAAGAATTATATTGATATGTTTATTTCTAAAAGAGTTACGGCAGTTTTTAGTAAAAAAAATTGAAAAAATTTCGAAAATTAGCGATTTTTAAATTTGTAATTTTTTTGGATGTTTCCCCCATTTACGGGGAACGAGGGAAATTTTTTCAATTTTTGAGGGTAATTTCTTCGACTAGATACGATTTGTGATCTTTTGACGTATCATTGAAAGAAATCGGTTCGGTGAGAGCTGAGAAAAAGTGGTAACAGACANTGAGAGCTGAGAGAAAGTGGTAACAGACACAAAAACACATCTTAGTAAAACCAATACCTTCTCAGCTTCGCATCGCAGCTTAAAGCTATTTTTGTATTATAATTTTCGATTTTAAATTTTCAACTTAAAAATGCTATAACTTTTCGAAAAATGTAATTATTAACACAAATTATCTTTTTCTAAACACTTTATAAGTACATCTTTCATTTGACCTAATTTTTTATTAAAATTGGACATTTTCCACTTATATAGGGGTCGTTCAAAACTTGAATCATTGTATAAAAAATAGAAATTTTTCAACTTGATTTTTGGAAATGTTCCGGAAATACTACATCCCTTAAACATATATCAAATGAAAGCTTATTTTATGTACTATAAAATGAAAAAAAAATTTATCCCGACGATCTATCTTCTATGCGCAAATGGCAACCGTATTCAAAAATATGCTATTTTTCTATTAAAATTCTAGGTTTTGTATTTTATTTTATTTTAAAATATGTTATAAGGGCAATACACTGACTTTCATGAATATTTTATNTATGTTATAAGGGCAATACACTGACTTTCATGAATATTTTATAATTTAATTGTCATAGAATAAAGTTCATAAGACATAAGAAACTAAACTTGTTAAATTTTTTTATTTTTTTAAAGTTGAGAAGTAATTTTTCAATTTGAGTTAGCATAAATAACCAATTTTATCGCTAAACGACAACAACGAACAGTCGAATCGTTCATAATTGTGTCTATCATGCTTACGGTAAGAGATTCAAATCCGTCTTTGGCAAATAATGTTTTGCATTTTTTTCGAGTTAGAATAAAATTTTCAAATCATTGGATATTTATCTCATTTAGATTCAATAACTTCAATAAATATAAAGGATCCAATCACTATAGTATCCATTTGCGAAAAGAAATTTATATTTATTTTAATATATTTTGCCGCAGTATATTATCTGGATATATGCATTTTTTTATATATTATAGAAAATGAATGGATGTTTTTTGACAAGAATGGGCTCAATTACTCTGAAGGAGACATGGACGGCCAAAAGTGTATTTATCTTTTCCTAAATAAGTATAATAAACTATTGGAGTTGTCGCTGAAACAGAAGAAAAATCTAATTTTAGAGATAATTTATATTAAAAATGTTTTAAAGATGAAAAAAGTTATTCAGTTAATTGAAAAAAAAATTTATAACTTATTAAGTAGCATTTATTATTTTAGAATAATAACTCTAAACTAGCCTTTCACAATAATCTCTTAATAAAAATACTTTCAAAAAAAATTATTCCTGGTAATTCTACGACACGATTTAAGTGCAAATGGTTTAGAGATCTAACGTATTAAAAAATTATAGATTTAAATTTCGTTACTGTAAACGCACTACATTAACCGATAAACTAACTTAGTGTCTAATTAAATATTTATGAAATCTTTAAACACCTATTATTTACTTACTAAATTGAGGTGAATTTTTTTTATTTTAAATTTTCTGAAGTTAACGTAATTATCAAATATACCACAGTATTGTTCAATAACAAGTAATTATAATTAAAATTTAAATTATGTAAAACTAGACAAATACAATAGGTAATAAGCTAACAAGCTAGTAGTGAATTCAACAAGCAACATGCATCAATATATATTTATGAGTGATTTAATTACAAGCATACTATTATAACTCAATGCTTAGTTTAAAATAGTTTAAGTAATTATAGTTATAAATAGAAATTTGTTCTATTTACAACTAAAATTCTAATATACTTATTTCTATAAATAAATGGTTCCTAAAAATCAAATAGTTACTATCTAATAAAGTATAAAATTGCAAAATATTTCTTAAACTTATAAGTCTAAATACCAGTAAGAACAATCTATTAAGAAATTTTGTGATGTGAGGAACAAGAAGTCATATGTAGAACTAATATACAATTTTGTGAGTTTTGTTTAGTATGATTTTAAATTAAGAAACCAGTTAGTTTCTGAAATGACGAGATAATTTTGAGTTTTTAAGTGATTACAAATTTGAGTATAAACAAAGAATATGAAAAAATTGAATATTAGCCACGTGGTTACTAAAACTTGATTTAAGAATTAAAGTTAGGAAATTTATTGTAAGCAAATTTCCTACAAATTACAATATTTAAGAGTATTACCGTCAAGTTAAATTAAGGGGACTTTATTAAAATAAAAATAAAATAAAATTATTATGACCCAAAGAACCTCGACTATAAATTAAAAAGAAACAAAGAGAGAGAGAATATTAATAAAAAATATTGTTACACCTATACTTTAAATGAGAGAAATGGGATGAACGCTTCGTGCGATCGACTAGCGTCAAATAATAGGGTTTAAATATCATTATTCTAGTTATAAAAAGATTACATGATAATATTATTAGAGATCACTTGTAAGAAAATAGAAAAATAATGTAATTTGTAGCAACACGCTAAAAAAATTAATTCCGCCACTGCCGTAATAATAGCTGTTGTAAGATTTATAGTAACTCAAAATAAAAGGAGAAATTTACTATGAAGATTTTTATTAGTAACCAAAGGATAATTTATTAAAATAATTTATATTTGTTGGTATTATATGAGCATGAGAATAATTGAGTTACTATGATATTTATTGAATAAAGAAAATGATATANGTATTATATGAGCATGAGAATAATTGAGTTACTATAATATTTATTTAATAAAGAAAATGATATAATATAATTTTCTCTCGGGATATGAGTACGAGGGTATATGAGAAGATGTAAAATATAGAAAAACAAAGTGATGTTTGAAAATTTATTAATATAATAATAATTTTAAATAGAAATTATTGTGATTAATTATCACACATAGATCATCAACAACGCCACTCGTACCAGTAGTTATCTAGGCTTGTGCTGACTGTGAGTCGAGTCAATAAAAACCTCGAGTACTATAGGAACCACAAGTGGGTTCTCTATCTTCGCAAGAGAGTCTTTATTAGTATTGACTACACTGGTAACCCACTCAAAGATTAGACTAGGCTAGCTAACTTCGTACAAACGTTATTGATTCTCTTTATTTATTTAGACAATATTTTATTCTAGAGATTACTTTACTTTTTCTGGTTTCCTACTTAATTTATGTACTCATTATATTTACTTTGAATAGGAATTTACCTTAATAATTTCAGGACTAATGTTGAAAGAAATGAATATACTTCAATTTTCTATGTAAAATCGTATTTTGTCAAGCCACTTCTTGCATTCGTTAAAAGTTCATAAGGTGAAGTAGTAGTGAGTGAGATTTACAGTTTTTATGCCCTTTTATATTAAATTTAATTCATCTATCTATGCAAGAAGTGTCACGACCTTTTACTATTATCTGTTTATTACTCAATTTGTGTTATTTATTACATATTATTTTACTTAAAATAGATAATTTGTCACAACTAAAGAATTTCTTATAATTATTACAGTATATTTATATCAATGTATTTTTAGACATATTTCTTGGAATAGTTTAAAGTATTAACATGAATAATATTTTTAATTTGATGACTAATAGGTAATAACATATATACTACTGAATAATGAGTGGTGTATGTATTATAACAGAATTAAGTCCAATGAGTTAGTCGAGTATTTTGCAAATGACATTTAAATAAAGACAAGAATCGGATAGTCCGTTATATAAATAATAAAAATCTATATGAAAATCGAATATAAAAATCAGAATTAAAATTTTGATCATGGTTAAGGTTTCTTCACCGAATCAAACTATCTTTGACATGGTCGCTTTTCAGTCGTGTTCCACACCATAACTTTCCACATGAGGCATCTTATTGTCTGCCGCACGTGGCCTGCCCATTCTATTCTCTTACTACGAATGAATTGGCATATACTTGGATTGTTATTATGTCTTTGTAACTTGTCATTCCTACTTTTTTTGAATATCCCTGAATCCACATGTTGGTTGCATATTTCAACTAGCTTCACGAATTTCTTTGGTATTCTAAAATTCTTTAGTGCAATCCACAGTTATTCTCTGTCTATACTGTCGTACGCTTGCTTAATGTCTACGAACAAAATATGCAGATCTTTATTGTACTCATAAAATTTTTCCATTAGTTGTCTTAATGTAAAAACATGATCGATGGTAGGCTTTTCTCTTCTAAATCAAGTTTGGTATTCTGCTAATATGTCTTCTGCGTATGTTTCTAGTCTTCTGAGTAGCGCCATTGATAGTAGTCTTTTTTCTAATTGTATTATTTACTATCTCTTTATTTCACTTGATTTTCTATCGATGAATTTTGTATTATATTCAAGAGGGCTTCAATGCGTTTTTTAACCGCTTCCATGCATTCATTATTGAACCAACTGTTATTTTTGTTGGATATCGGTTCTATTTTGAGATTTTCTGTAGCGGCGTAGATTACCTTTTTGATATTTGTCCATTTTCTTTCATGATTATCTGTTGTGTTTTCTACCCTTTCATTTATATTTCGAAGTTCATCGGATATTCTTGTCTGATTTCTACTGGATCTTTAAGTCTATCTAAATCTGTTGTATTTGTTTTATTACTACCTTTATTTCTCTTTCAACTTACCGATAGCTTTTCAGTTAGGGTCGCTATTACCAAGTATTGGTCAGTATCACCATCTGCCCCTCAATAGCTTCGAACGTTCTTAAACCATGAACGATGCAATTTATCAATCGTTACGTGATCGATTTGGTTTTTACTGTCGCATCCGGTGATACTCATGTCTGTTTGTAGATATCTTTTCTCTGAGAGTAGGTACTGCTGATAATAATATCACGGGACATCGCCAAACTTATAAAACGTGTTCCATTATCATTGGATACGTTGTCGAGGATTTCCTTGCCAAATGTTGGCCAAAATACATTTTCCCGGCCTATTTTTGAATTCATGTCCCCCATTATTATTTTAATGGCGCGTCGGGGGAGTGAATCATATGTCCTTTCCAGTTTTTTATAGAAAGCGTCTTTGGCTTCTACGTCTTTATTTTCAGTTGGTGCGTGGCAATTCATTATTATTATATTCTGGCCGCTAATTCTTAAGCGGATGAAGCATATCCGTTCATTTATGGCTTCCAATCTACTGACGTTAAGTATTAGTTTATCGTTTATCATAAAGCCGACTCCGAATTTATGTCTCTCATACCCACATTCACTATAGAAGATTGTTGTTTCTTTATGTTTGATGCTGCCATTACCAGGTCATCTCATCTCTTGTAATGCTATAATTTCAAAATTATATTTTGCTATCTCATCAATAAATATTTTCAATGCTACTGATTTAAAGAAAGTTCTAATATTCCAAGTACAAATCCATAAATGCCTGATGGATTTCCTGTTTAAATTTCCATTTCTGTATTCTTTAATCATTATCCGAGGCTTGTTTAGAAGTTTCACAACATTTAGGTTATTTTAGAGTGATAGGGTGTCACCCAACCCATCGACAAACCTTCATTAATGAAGAATCTAATATTGTGGTAATGATATCTTATTCTCTGATATTTTCAGCGATGAGATCTTAGTGTCCGCCTACTTACCTGAGACGGCTCAAGGCCCTTCAGGCTGCACCATCACTGGTTAACTAAGGTCCGCAGGGAAGTCACACCAGTCACCCAAAAATAACTAGCGTAATTACATTTAAAGTCGCACCCCCACTACCAGCACCCCGAATCTTCACTGCGTTTAACATAACTTAACTTAAACTAACCTAATGGGAGAGGTGAGTATGTATATAATAAATAATTTCTAAAAAAATTATCAACTGTTACCAGACGCTTATTTATTATTTTAATATTTTACACATNTTATTTTAATATTTTACACACGCGAATAAAAAATTATGAACCAACAAACGTCTTCTGTATCAGGTATGTAGATTTTTAAAATTATTAACATTTTAATATCTATTTAATTTTACCACCCCTACTATTTTTATTTATTTTGTTCCAATAAATAAATAATTTATTTAATTTAATTTTTTTTTATTATTGTCGTATGAATCTTATCATCAGGTGTCAGACGCTTTGGTAAGCATATTTCCAACATCGTTTATGTAGTATCTGAACCTGTTTAAACCAACCCATACTTGTCTAAACAAGATCTTCGGCCCTTATAAAAGAACGTCACATCAATTTCAGACTCATTCACTCACTATCTTTTTTAAAGCGATTATATACAAAAACCATTTGTCTGATTATTTCTATTAGTTGTTCTGAAGAATTTCTATGACTTTTGATATAAAATAAAGTAAGTAATACATTTATATATTTTTTTCTATTAAACTGTTTTCAACTGACTTTGGTTACTAGTTTATGTTTAGAGTTGTTTAAAACTTTATTAATTTTTTATTTTAAAATGAAGGAATTAAAGAAACAGTTGAACGATCAGAGTACATTAAAAAAATATTCAAAATTAAGTGATCTGGAGGAACACACGCCATACAAAGTCATATCTATGAAAAATACAAGCACACGAAATGGGGTTGTCTTTGTTGGTTGTCTATTCAACAATATGAATGTGTTTATCGCGAGATTAAAATTAACTAATGAAGAAATCGAAGCTTACAATATCAACAATGATGACAACAAATTATATAGAGGCAAAAGTGGAAATGCATATTTGTTTGATTTTCAGTAATTTGTTAATATTTTTTTTTGTTTATATAAAATAAATAAAACTTGTAAGATTTAAAATTCAATAAAATATAATATTTTTATTTTATACAATTTTGTCGTATTTATTTCACTATATGTCTTTGTGTATAATGAATATTAAATATAAGTCTGTAGTATTAAGCAGTACAAAAAAGAGTTTTTCACATTAAATATATACAGTAAATTTAGTATACGCTATAATAATTGTAGTAGGTTGTACTATGCATGGTATGTAGTAGACTGTTTATAAAAGTAGTTGGGACACTGTGCTGGTTTACCGAACAGTGTATCTTGGATTCGTATAATCTCGATTAAACAAGTCTGAACATGTTAAAACCTGTCTGAACGTGTTCAAATCCCTGTTCATCCTGTTTGAACCCCGTCTGCCTGTGTTTACAACTGTTTGTAACATATCTATGAGTAACAATTAGACTATTAATTGCTATTGGGTTTAAGTTAGTTAATAATTTCACATTGGTCTATGCATAGCGCTATAATCGTTATAAGATTTTCTATATAAATAGACGTTGCTTTAACGTGTTAGTAATGTGTTAAGTCGATATTTGTATACTTTAAGAATGGCTGGTTCTCTCGCTACAATTGCTAAATTCTATTACAAACAAACATTTGTTAAACCCAAACCTCACAGTGAATTAATCGATTGAACTGATTACGTTTTGAATTTCAATGCTCGTAAATTCGTTCAGATAGGATAGGATCCAAAAGATCGATTTAACGTAACTATTCGTTTACTATCGTCAACCCATTATATACTTATAACGATGTAAAATAAATCTCTTACAACGGATTTATACGTTGATGAGTAATATTCTGTCGCTAATTCTCGACCTGGTATCAAGACAAATGATTATTTTACTCAAGGATGAATACGTCACACTCTTAAAGACTACGTTTCAAGGAGAGTCTTTGTTAGTCTTTGAATCATAAGCACAAGATGAATGCCGAGTGTTACTCACCCGGTCAGACATTTTAAAACTCAGCGTTTTGGAATGTTTTTTCTTCGAGACTATCAATTAAAAGATGACTGTAATTCAATCATTGGTTCTACAACAGTTGGAATAGATGGCTCAATATATGAAATTTCAGTATGAAGTAAATGTGGAAAACAAATGTATGTTGATCAATGCGGTTTCGGATTATACGATTAGAAACAGTTTACCCAATAGCGATCTGAGCTACATAAGCCAAATAAAACAATTTGCGAGCCAGCAGTTGGAACAACGGTGGATGATGCTGGAAGAATACACTAAAGAAATGGTGAATTACATTTTTTTTTTAATTGATTAGAACGTATTTAATAAATATAAATCATTTTTTCAGTCTTCTAACGGAGAAAACGTATGCTCGACATTTTTTGGGTCGCTGGCTGATGATATAACAGAAACAACCAAGAAATACCAACAGTAGTTGTTAGTAATAGCTATCCGTCGTAAAACGACAAGTATCTAAAACATGTATATAATTTATAAAAAAAATAAACATATGTTGCATTGACAAAATAGTGCTGTTATTATTATATACTGAGACATAGTCAAAAATCTCATTTTTAACGCAATTTGTAATTAAAATATTAATGGATACAAAGACTATAATGTTTAAAATAATGATTATTATCTAGCATTATATTTCTCTAATAACATCATATAAAAAAAACTATGTTTCTATAAAACTCAAATCATTTTTCTTCTTCTTAATTCTTCAGAAGGCTAAAATATGGTCAAAAACCCAGCCGTATGATATTATATTCATGCTAAATACGGTAGGGTATTCTTAGAGTTTTGGTGGATAATACTTTATACCTTACCATCAAAATCTGACATCTCATTACGTAACTATACTTTAAATACTATGGCATACTTACACGTACAACTATTGTACTGCACAGAAGAGAAAAAAACGTTGTAGTATATAAATATATATTTACAGATTTGTACACGTATATACATATATTTTTTAGAAAAAATACAATTTCTTACTACATTAAAAAAAAAAAAAAAATTTTTTAAAACTACTTATACATGTATATTTACAAAAAATATTTATAATTCTTGGCAATATTTTTTTTTTACAAAGATAATAACTTAAAAACTATACGGTGGTGGTATAGCATAATGCCCGTGGGCCAACTTGTCGATTCTATTGTCGAGCGTGTAGCGCTTATCATTGAAACGGTTAAGCGCCAAATTGGTTGTACGTAAAATGCGCACCACGTGCTCAAACGAACGGATTGACACGTTCTGTCGGTACGGTGTGTAGGGTAACGACAATGTCGGTGGAGAATCACTACCACGTATCACTCCGATGACCACACGGGCATTCTCTCCAGCCATGCTCATTTTGACTCATCATCACCATCACCATTGTCTTTGAACAAACACCGTTTATAATCGTCCAAAGACAGATGGTTCCGGACGATGTGTCCGCGGATCCTCTTAGACTTTATGAGTTCGCTGCCTTCCATGTCAAATGCGTAGCACTTTGATCGAAGTGCAGCAATCTCAAAAAGAGTGAGGCCACTGGTCTCGTCTGAAAACAAGCCGGGATTCTTCTTTCTATCGGTGGAGTAGCAAAGGTGATCCTTGAGCAGGCTAGATGCGCCCACGTGCACCAGTAAGTCGGGGCTATCAGCTAAATCCTGGTAGAAGTCGCCTATTCTGAGCAGGTATATGAAGGAGTCTGAGAAAAATTTAAAAATATATAAATATTATAAAAAATATTTCTACTAAATAATTTCTAAATTTTAAAATATTTCTATTTTGTACGGTTGAACTCACCAGTAAACCAATTCGATTGCACAGCCATAATGTGGTTTCAATACGTCGTAGAAGTACTTGTACATTAGCGTCTTGCTAATGTCAAGCACTGCTAAACCGACGTATATTGGTTTGATAAACTTGACCATCTTTGTGTCCATTATGATGGCGCATAACCTTTCACCGTATTTGATACAGTCGTTGAAGGTTGGTTGGTTTACGAGCTTGCTCAGACGGTTGAGACTGGAGATTAGCTCAATGTGGATGCGTTTTCGCATGTTCTCCATTGTTTTCCCTATAAAATGTAAAAAATTATCGAATAACCCACTTTAGCATTGAGCATGCACTTACCAAAGACCGCATTATTCATTAGTTTGAAAAATGCTATTTCAAAATCATTTGCCACTATTTTTCCGCATTTCAGTGTTCAACTCAATGTATTGTATTCAACCAAGCACTTTGTTGAAACTCTAAAACGCGGTGCACCTGCACTACAAATATTTATATTAGTATCATCGCTTATAGTTTATAGGTTATTTATACATATTTTATCGACTTGCAGTCCGTGTGCGATTGCCTGTTTTATGTTGATATAGTGTACGACGTACCGCTGTTTGGGTTTCAAAGTGGCCATGAGTTTGGTCTCTTTGGAACCCAGCGGTACTTCGTTGACAGGCAAGAACGGCAAGTCGTTGTGCTCGTCATGCAGCTCTTGTGGATACGATACATCCACTTCATATATACGCCCCGTATTACCAGTGTCCGACAACGATTGGAGATAAACCAGAGGGTCTGCTCCTTTATACCACCGGAAGCCACCGTACGGCATGGGCTGACTCATAGCCCACCCGTAAAGGTTATTGCCTGTATACATTAAACATTTTTAAATCACCGTTCAATTATTGCGCGTTTTTATATACGTATAGATTACTTACAGTCTTGGTACACGATCCATGAGTCTGGTTTTGATGGATCGTAATCGGGTGTCTTTAGATTGTTGGCCTTGGCATAATGCTTGACGGCCTGCACTAACGCACCACGAATACCCTGTTCTACCATCAGTAGCATGTCGTGATCGTTCAAGAGCTTCAGCTTCATTCTGGTGTACTTCAACATACAATCGAAGCTAAAATCAGGCGCGGTATAATAGTGCGCCGGATCCAAATTGTATATTGAAGTATAGATGTCGCGGAAGTTCTCAAACACATCAGCCTACAACAACACGTCGATCTTAAGATATAGGTCGCTGTACTCACCGAGGGTCGAAACGGTTCCAAACCTCCATGGCATGTCAATAGTCGTCGTCATCAATATTAGACTCACTCAACTGACTATAGAAAGCGTCCTGAAGTGGTAGTTACATTTCGTCCAATTCAAAAAAAAAAAAAAACATCGTCCGATGTTGTGCACAGTCCTGATGTATGCACCCATACGATCGTCTGTTTTCTCCAGTAAAGCCTCAAAATCGGAGTAGATAACGAACGGTAACCGTTGCGTCTTTAACCATTCGTCAAATTCGACCTTACTACCCTCTGCCGGCATAACAGGTAAAATAGGCTTATTCTTACCGCATATCAACTTGTGTTGCTCCAACGCTTGTTGACCCCGAAGAATATGCTTTTTAGACTGATCATCAAAGCTGGTGAAGCAACATTTGCAAGTGTGTATGCGACCTAGGCGTTTGGTTTTTTGGCTGCGTACAAGCCTCGAAAAATCGAAAATGTACGCGTAATGATATTTGTGCAGAGTCACCAATGTACAACAGGTCAAAATGATTCTGTTGCTCTTGGTCGGCGACACTTAGAAAATACACTAACCACTTCATCTTAACGTCATCTTGTTTCAAGCCGTACACACTTAAGGTATCGTCGCTCAAATATTTTAATTTGGGACATGAGTGTGGGGAACGTCAACTTCGTGAAATCATACCTGTGTATGTTCGGTAAACCAGCACAGTGTCCCAACTACTTTTATAAACAGTCTACTACATACCATGCATAGTACAACCTACTACAATTATTATAGCGTATACTAAATTTACTGTATATATTTAATGTGAAAAACTCTTCTTTGTACTGCTTAATACTACAGACTTATATTTAATATTCATTATACACAAAGACATATAGTGAAATAAATACGACAAAATTGTATAAAATAAAAATATTATATTTTATTGAATTTTAAATCTTACAAGTTTTATTTATTTTATATAAACAAAATTAATAAACAAAGAAAAATATTAACAAATTACTGAAAATCAAACAAATATGCATTTCCACTTTTGCCTCTATATAATTTGTTGTCATCATTGTTGATATTGTAAGCTTCGATTTCTTCATTAGTTAATTTTAATCTCGCGATAAACACATTCATATTGTTGAATAGACAACCAACAAAGACAACCCCATTTCGTGTGCTTGTATTTTTCATAGATATGACTTTGTATGGCGTGTGTTCCTCCAGATCACTTAATTTTGAATATTTTTTTAATGTACTCTGATCGTTCAACTGTTTCTTTAATTCCTTCATTTTAAAATAAAAAATTAATAAAGTTTTAAACAACTCTAAACATAAACTAGTAACCAAAGTCAGTTGAAAACAGTTTAATAGAAAAAAATATATAAATGTATTACTTACTTTATTTTATATCAAAAGTCATAGAAATTCTTCAGAACAACTAATAGAAATAATCAGACAAATGGTTTTTGTATATAATCGCTTTAAAAAAGATAGTGAGTGAATGAGTCTGAAATTGATGTGACGTTCTTTTATAAGGGCCGAAGATCTTGTTTAGACAAGTATGGGTTGGTTTAAACAGGTTCAGATACTACATAAACGATGTTGGAAATATGCTTACCAAAGCGTCTGACACCTGATGATAAGATTCATACGACAATAATAAAAAAAAATTATTTATTTATTGGAACAAAATAAATAAAAATAGTAGGGGTGGTAAAATTAAATAGATATTAAAATGTTAATAATTTTAAAAATCTACATACCTGATACAGAAGACGTTTGTTGGTTCATAATTTTTTATTCGCGTGTGTAAAATATTAAAATAATAAATTTATACTTTTCGAATAATCAAGGGTCATAATATAGTAATACCTTTGATGTTTGAAATATGCTTACCTAAGCGTCTGGTTACTCATGATAAAATTCTTAGAAATTATAATACCATAACGACAGACGTTTTCTTTGTTCTTATGAAATGTAGACACTAATTAGCGTTATAGTATGGCGGTACCTTTGATGTTTGAAATATTCTTACTNTAGTGAGTGAATGAGTCTGAAATTGATGTGACGTTCTTTTATAAGGGCCGAAGATCTTGTTTAGACAAGTATGGGTTGGTTTAAACAGGTTCAGATACTACATAAACGATGTTGGAAATATGCTTACCAAAGCGTCTGACACCTGATGATAAGATTCATACGACATTAATCATGATCAAAATTTTAATTCTGATTTTTATATTCGATTTTCATATAGATTTTTATTATTTATATAACGGACCATCCATAAATTATTGTATTCTTACATGGTATAAAAATTCTAAATTCTTTTAAAATACTGGTTGTATATTTATTGTTAGAAAGACAATTTCTTAGTAAAATAATTTTTTTTTACTTGTAAAATTGTTAATACAATGTTTTCATTTAAATAAATTAAGTGGATAAAATTTTAATGTGGTCAAATTGTATAAGAACAGTTTTTATTTGCTTAAATAGATCAAGACGTAGAAAAAATTGTTTTTGGTATAAAAAAATCAAATTAAATATTTTTAATCACATGAGTCTTAGTTCAATAATCACCTGTAATAGTACTTATATTTAAATTTTGTTTATTTTGTATAAAGAAATAGCTTACAAAAGACTAGTGGTTTGATTCTTAAAATAAATTAATGGATTTTTAATTTTTTGTGATATTTATATATATTATTGTCTTGTTTTTAGACGATAAAAATTAATTAATTTAAATACGTTAAGTGGATTAAATATAAGATACATTGTAGGTATATATAAGAAACATGTACACAATGTAAGCAATATATGTAGTGAATCTAATAGTATTCTGAGCAGAATCTGTACACTTTTCTAAATTGCGCCTTTAATAAAAAATAACGAATAAGTTGTAAATATAACAAGAAAAATAATAGATTCTCAAAGTTATTGAGCTTAGTTAAATTTTTACGATGATTAGATTGTACAAATATGAACATTAAATATTTAAATAAATATAATTTATTTTCTAAGTATATTAAAATAAATTATATAAAATAGTAAAACATATTTACAAAATTAAATGTGTTACATTTACAAAAGAGACAAATTACAGAATATCATAAAAAATTTATAAGTTCACTTCAAAATAATTCTAAAGAGATATAATGTTTTCAAAATGTATGATTCTTTTGTGCGTGAGTAATTTGATTAAGCTGATATTGTCAAATGAGGTAACTACTAAAGTTTATTATTTTGAATAATAATTTATCAAATAAAAGGACGTTTTTTATAAATTAATAAAAAATTATTATTAGAAGTAATAATAAGATAGGTGGGCTTAATTTTGAAAGAATTTCCAAAAATTTAAGACATTATAGCAATATTTTATTATATAATAGAACAAAGAAAAAAGCGCTTTTTTGGAAAAATTACTGAGAGTGCTCATTTTAAATAATTTTTTTACAAAAGTACTCAATCGCGAGACTCCGGCAGTATTTTTGCAGCTCAACCGCGGGCGTTTAAAAATTTCGACCGTTTTTGAGAAAAATGCTCACTGACGCTAGTGTTTTACGACTTAATGTTTCACATGTTCACCCAATCCACTCAATGAGGTATTATAAAAAATTTTATTACAAATCAATTCAATCCGTTCATATTTTACCGTTTTACAGCCTATTTTTTTAACATGCTTGGTGTTAATATGGGTATCGAGTCATTTCTGCACATAACTGAATTGAAACCCATACTTTTAAAATATAAATTTTATTGACGATTTAATTCATTATTCATTTACAATATTTTTGTCTAATATAAATTGATTGTGTTAATTATAATTATTTTAGCTTTGAAACGAAGCTGAGAAAGTATTAATTTTACTATGATGTGTTTTTTTTGTGTTTGTTTTCACATTTTCTTAGCTCTCACCGAACCAATTTCATTCAACGATACGTCAAAAGATCACAAATCATATCTAGTTAAAGAGATTACCCTTAAAAATTGAAAAAATTTGCCTTGTTCCCCGTAAATGGGGGAAATCTGCAAAAAAATTACAAATTTAAAAATCATTAATTTTCGGAATTTTTTCAAATTAATTGCTTAAAACTACCATAACTTTTTCAAAAATGAACGTATCAATATAAATTTATTTTTATAGATATTTTATGTCTTTACCTATAATTTGGTGTATTTTTTTTTATAAATTTAACCCTTTACTAGCCCACAGGGGGGATTTAAAATAACATTTTTTTCACAAAAAATTACATTTTGAAAGTGTTCCGGAAATATTGACACATTTATATATATCTTAAATTAAAGCTTATATAATATACTTTAATATTAAAAAAAAAATTTCAGACTTTTTTTTGTCTTCGTGGTTAAAATAGCTACTGTATTCAAAAATATGTTATTTTTGTGTTAAAATTCTTGGTTTTGTATTTTATTATATTATAAGGAATATACACTGATTTTCATAAATATTATATCAATCTAATTGACATATTATAAAAAGTTAAACATATTTAAATTTTTTTGTTTCTTTGAAGTCGAGAAAAATTACTTAAAAATTTGAATTAGCTAAATTTCCATTTTTAATAAGTGACAAATGAGACGTACGGTTTCTGAGACGGTAACACTTGGGTCTTTTACGCCTGAAGCATTTCATTTTTACTTAACTCTTGAGTTAGGAAAAAATGGTTAACACATTTGATTTTTATCTCATTTAGATTCAATAACTCCAATAAATATCTAGGGGATCCTTGATATTTATTGAAGTTATTGAATCCCATTACCGTAGTCTCCTCTTGTGAGAAGAAATTCATATTAATATTATTTTCTCAGTTCTCACTTGACCTACTTTTTTGACAAATTTTAGCTTCGATGCGAAGCTGGAAGGTATTAATTTTACTATGATGTGTTTTTTTTTTTTATTTTGTGTCTGTGAACGTTCAATCTCAGCTCTCGCTGGACCGATTTTGATGAACAATATGTCAAAAGATCAAAAATCGTATTTAGTCGAAGAAATTACCCTCTAAAATTGAAAAAAATTTCTTCGTTCCCTGTAAACAGGAGAAATCCTCCAAAAACTTACAAATTTAAAAATCGCTAATTTTCAAAAATTTTTCAATTTTTTTTACTAAATACTATGGTAGTTTTTAAAGTTATGGTAACTTTTTTTAAAAATGATCGAATCAATATAATTTTTTTTTATAAATACCTTAGATATTTACTTATCATTTCATATATTTTTGTGAACATATGATCCTTTGACAGCCCACAGGAAGGCTTTCAAAATAGTAAATTTTTTACAAAAAATTAACTTCTTCAACTTAACTTTTGAAAATGTTTCGAAAAGACTGACACTTATATATATATATACATATATTAAATTAAAGCTTATGTAATATATGTTAATTTGAAAAAAAAAATTTGTCCTCTGGATTTGTCTTCATGGTAAAAATGATTACCGTATTCAAAAATATGCTATTTTTGTGTTAAAATTCTGGGTTTTGTATTTTATTTTATTTTAAAATACCTGACAAGGGGAGTACAGATTTTCATAAATATTATATAAATAAAAAATTAATATAGCATAGAAAGTTAAACTTATTTAAATTTGTTTGTTTCTTTTAAGTCGAGAAAAATAACTTTGAAATTTGAACTA
>NW_026099572.1:81321886-81323818 GCF_025091365.1 Daktulosphaira vitifoliae | reverse complement strand
TTAAATATGTCATTTTCCTTATTTTTAACTTATTAATAATCAAAATCAGTATTAATTTAAAACAATTTTTTTTGTTCTTAATTATTTTTTTTTTTTATGTAAATACTATTTTTTAATAATATTAAAATTTAGAAGTGATAGAAAATGTCTAATTGCAAATTTGAAAACGTCGCGAAAAGTTGATTTAGAATAGTATATTTTTGTTTCTGATTAAAGTTCCTTGTAGTACAATGTATAAAACTTATAACTTTGTTAACTGTTATAACTTACTCAAAAAAGNATCAAAAATGACCAAATCAGTATATTTTTTTTTATTTAGATGCATGTCTTTATCTATCATTTGGTTTTTTTTTATAAATCTAACCCTTTACCTTCCCACAAGAGGGATTCAACATATTAACTTTTTTTTTTTAGTTAAAGTAAATCATTAAAATTAATTCAGTTCTGGATATTTCAATTGTAGAATCTTTTTAAATATTAAAAATTACTTAGAAATGATTACTATGATTTCTATTTAAGTGCTCTATTACGATAAAATTGCAAAAAAAATAATGAGTTTTTCTGATAAATATACTGTAAATAGTAATTATAAAATTTCCTGACTGCATATTAATCTTAAAAAAACGGTAGCACAGTGGGATCGCGCCACAGTGTGAACGAGGCATAGATGGGACAAGTATAGATAATATCTGACAGTGATTAAAATCACTATCATAAGAAACCCTTCGATGCAAATCTGTAGATAGTGTTTCATTTAGAGAAACTGGAGTGATTATTCAAAAGCAACATCAACTCTTATTTCTTTAATTATATCCTGATTTGTAGTTCTTTGATTTTAAAATATAATATATCAATAAATACTAATTATAGTTTTTAAATTTAGTATGAAATTGTGAAGTCAGCTATGATGTATGGTTCATAGTGTTGGGCGGTTGATAAGAAAGTAGAGCAGAGAATACGTGTAGCAGAGATGAGAATGATTAGTTGGATGAATGGAGTGAATAGAGAAGATAGGATAAGGAACGAGTATATAAGAGGAAGTATAGGTGTTGCGTCAATCGTGGATAAGATGACTGAAAATAGACTTAGATTGTTTAGTCATGTAATGAGGAGAGAAGAATCGGAAGCTGTAAGAACAGTTATAGAAATGAATGTTGAAGGAAGAAGAGATAGAGGAAGACCAAAAAAGAGATGGAGGGAAGCTATTGAATGCGATTTGAGGACAGCTGATGTGAGCGTAGAAGATGTGGGAGATGGTGTCAAGTGGAAGCGTAGGATAAGGGTGGCCGACCCCGAGTACTTAGGATTTAGGCAAAGAAAAAGAAAAATATTATCAGAAATTCCGGTGGCAATTGACATAATATAATTGTTGTTTCGGAATGTACAATTTAGCGTTTAGTTGGGTTTAAACAATATAGCGTCAAATCAATTACCTACTCTATCGGTTGTATATCAATATACACTACACTTTAATGATACAATAAATAAATAAACTCACACATACACACATATGCATTTATAACATTGTGTAAAATGTAAGTATAACATGATAAAAAGTAACCGTAAAATGAAGAAAATGTTATTTTATATGTAATTAGTAATAATATAAAAATTTAGAACTGATAGATAATGTCTAATTGCAGATCNAGAACTGATAGATAAAGTCTAATTGCAGATTTGAAAACAACGCGAAAATTTGATTTAGAAAAGTATATTTTTGCTTCTGATGAAAGTTCCTTGAAGTCCAGTGCATTCATTTATAGTTACAAACAGGTTTTATTGAAAATGATTGTATCAAGCACTTTATATTTGTATACACCTAAAAGTAAAGCAAAATATAACTTCTTTATTATTTTTATAATTTCTCCGTTTAAATTACAATATTAAATATCAATTTCATACTAAATTTAATAATTATAATTAGTATATATT
>NW_026099572.1:81318922-81321355 GCF_025091365.1 Daktulosphaira vitifoliae | reverse complement strand
GTAATAGATAACTTAAATAGAAGTAATAGTAATAATTTCCTAGTAACTTTTGTTGTTTGTAGAAAAGATTCTACAATTGAAATATTCAGAACTTAATTAATTTTAATAATTTACTTTAACTAACNCTTAATTAATTTTAATGATTTACTTTAACTAAATGTACCAATCAAAACAAAGTTGTTAAGAAGATTTACTCAATTGAGCATATTATAAAATTTTTATTATATTTGAAAAAATCAATTGTTAATTCAGGAAAAAAAACATCATTTTTTTTAAAAATTATGTGACAAATGTAACACCAACATGTTACAAAAAAATTTGTAATATTATAGTCTAGTAGTAGCACACACAAAGAGTAAAAAAATTATTAAATTATAAAGTAAAATGATAAAATTTTATAGTTGAAACCNTATTAAATTACAAAGTAAAATGATTTAATTTTGTAGTTGAAACCTATCATATCAAACTTCATTCGTTAATAAATATTTTGAAAACATTAGAAATTAATGATTTTAATTGTCTTTATGGAGACGATGTAATAACTAACTGTTTAATTGATAAATTGAAATTTTTTTTCAATTTTTGAGGGTAATATATTCAACTAGACACGAATTGTAGTCATTTGACGTATCGTTGAAAAAAGTAGGTCAAGTTAGAGCAGAGAAAATAAATGATAGTCACAAAAAAATATCTTCTCGGCTTTGCATCGAAGCGAAAACTTAAAATATAGTAAAATAATTTTAATACGAATAAGAAATTTCTTCTTACAAGGGGCGACTAAAGTGATGGGATCCTTGATCTTTATTGAAGTTATTGAATCTAAATGTGATAAAAATCAAACGAGTTAAAATTTATACTAACTTAAAAAGAATTAAGAAAAAATGCAAAAAATTCATTGCCATACGCGGGTTGGAACCTCGTACCCCAAGCGTGTAAAACATAAGTTTTACCAACTCGGCAACCGTACGTCGATACTGTCGGTTGAAAAAATTGGCTATTTAAGCTAGTTCAAATTTCAAAGTTATTTTTCTCGACTTAAAAGAAGCAAACAAATTTAAATAAGTTTAACTTTCTATGCTATATTAATTTTTTATTTATATAATATTTATGAAAATCTGTACTCCCCTTGTCAGGTATTTTAACATAAAATAAAAAATTCAAAACCCAGAATTTTAACACAAAATTAGCAAATTTTTGAATACGGTAATCATTTTTACCATAAAGACAAATCCAGAGGTCAAATTTTTTTTTTTCACATTAAAGTATATTACATAAGCTTTAATTTAAGATATATATAAAAGTGTCAGTATTTCCGGAATACTTTCAAAAATTAAATTGAAAATATCTTAGTAACAATACGCATGTTTAAAGTTTTGACCCCCCTTGTTAAAGGGGTATGATCCGATTTACAAAAAAAGCGTGCCAGATGAAAGGGGTATATAAATATTTATTATAAAAAAATAATAATATTGATCCATACATTTTTCCAAAAGTTATATAAAATATAAATTAAATAATATAACATATAAAATCGAGATTTTTTTCACGGAAATCGTACGTTTTTCTTTAACTTTGATGTCCGTTTTCACCACGAAGACAAGTCCAGAGGTCAAATTTTTTTTTTTCAAATTAAAGTATATTATATTATCTTTAATTTAACATATATATAAAAATGTCAGACTTTCCGGAACATTATCAAAAGTTAAGTTGAAAAAGTTAATTTTTTGTAAAAAAGTTACCATTTTGAAACCCCATCCTTTGGGCTGTTAAAGGGTCAAATGTTCACAAAAATATATAAAATGATAGGTAATTATCTAAGGTATCTATAAAAAAAAAAATTATATTGATTCGATCATTTTTAAAAAAGTTATGGCAATTTTAAGTAAAAAAAATTGAAAAAATATCGAAAATTAGCGATTTTTAAATTTGTAATTTTTTGGGGGATTTCCCCCGTTTACGGGGAACGAGGGAATTTTTTTCAATTTTTGAGGGTAATGTCTTCGACTAGATACGATTTGTGATCTTTTGACATATTGTTCATCAAAATCGGTCCAGCGAGAGCTGAGATTGAGCGTTCACAGACACAAAAAAAAAAATAAAAAAAAAAATAAACAAAAAAAAAAAAAAAAAAACACATCATAGTAAAATTAATACCTTCTCAGCTTCGCATCGAAGCTAAAATAACATTGTTTTAATTTTCATCAAATTTTCTATTTGATGATTCATTTTAGTCAACGATGCAGTAATTTTGGCGAATAGCAAAAAAAACTCCCAACGAAATTTTTTTTTTTTTAAGTAGGAAATTGGTGGATTATTTCAAAAGGAACTTTAACTCTTATTTCTTTAACTATACCCTGATTAGTAGTTCTTTGATTTTAAAATATAATATATGAATAAATACTAATTATAGTTTTTAAATTTAGTATGAAATTG
>NW_026099572.1:81301128-81318865 GCF_025091365.1 Daktulosphaira vitifoliae | reverse complement strand
GGACTACAAGGAACTTTCATCAGAAGCAAAAATATACTTTTCTAAATCAAATTTTCGCGTTGTTTTCAAATCTGCAAGTAGACTATTTCTATCACTTCTAATTTTTTATATTATTACTAATTATATATATAAAATAATAATTAAAAGGAAAAAAAATTTGTTTTCAAATTATTACTGATTTGATTTTTAATATGTTAAAAATAATCAGTCCAAATGTTCAATTTTAACCTATTTTTTTGGTTTTTTAAAGTTGATAAAAAATTTTTGATAAAGATTTATGAAAGTTTATAGTTAAAAAAATTGAATATACTACCATAACTTTTAGCTCAATTACAAGTTTAAAATTGACATATAGGCCAGTCAACAAAGGAAAAATTGCGGAAAAAATTTCCAAACAAATTTTGTTTTTTTAAAAGTTGAATTAAAATATGTATAATGACATACTAATAGTCCTTATTGATTGTAATTGAGCTTTTTTATTACAGCCTCGCAAAATTTCAAAAATATGAGCTTTTTTAATTTTCTCAAAAAATATATAACTTAGAAAAAAAAGTTTCGTACAATAGTTGTTTAATAGACAATTATATTTTTTCATTTAAACAAATATTTTTCGAGTTACATTACATTTAATAGGAGTACTAAAATTTATATTACATTTTCTTCATTTTACGGTTACTTTTTATCATGTTATACTTACATTAGACACAATGTTATAAATGCATATGTGTGTATGTGTGAGTTTATTTATTTATTGTATCATTAAAGTGTAGTGTTTATTAATATACAACCGATAGAATAGGAAATTGATTTGACGCTATATTGTTTAAACCCAACTAAACGCTAAATTGTACATTCCGAAACAACAATGATATTATGTCAACTGCCACCGGAATTATTTTTCTTTTTCTTTGCCTTAATCCCAACTACATGGAATCGGCCACCCTTATCTTAAGCTTCCACTTGACACATCAGCTGTCCTCAAATCGCATTCAATAGCTTCCCTCCATCTCTTTTTTGGTTCTTTCTATCTCTTCTTCCTTCAACATTCATTTCTATAACTGTTCTTACAGCTTCCGATTCTTCTCTCCTCATTACATGACTAAACAATCTAAGTCTATTTTCTGTCATCTTATCCACGATTGACGCAACACCTATACTTCCTCTTATATGCTCGTTCCTTATCCTATCTTTTCTAGTCACTTCACTCATCCAACTAAGCATTCTCATCTCTGCTACACGTATTCTCTGCTCTACTTTCTTATCAATCGCCCAACACTATGAACCACACATCATAACTGGCCTCACAATTTCATACTAAAATTAAAAGCTATATTTAGTATTTATTCATATATTATATTTTAAAATCNCTATAATTAGTATTTATTCATATATTATATTTTAAAATCAAAGAACTACTAATCAGGATATAATTAAAGAAATAAGAGTTGATGTTGCTTTTGGAATAATCCACCAATTTCTCTAAATGAAACACTATCTACAGATTTGCATCGAAGGGTTTCTTATGATAGTGATTTTAATCACTGTCAGATATTATCTATACTTGTCCCATCTATGCCTCGTTCACACTGTGGCGCGATCCCACTGTGTTACCGTTTTTTTAAATAATCATTTTGATTTTTAGCAAAACAAAATTCTTTAGTATATTTAAAAAAGTAAAATTATATTAAATACCTTCCTAAAATAATTGCTGAATACGCCTAAGTGGAATACCTCATTAACAAACGTCGACCTTATACACAATAAAATTTACTATATTCTCTTTTTAAAATTTCCTGGTTTTAATAATTTAATTTTTAATATATTTTTCTTCCACTGATTCAGATGTTATATTTTCCCTGCAAAACTCTTATAGTGCCCGTCGTAAACGTGTACTCATACTGGAATCAACGGCATAAAGGCTTATGTGAGGCTCCTTAATATACAAATAAACATAGTGACGATGAAATAATTGCAAGTATTATAATGATATAAAATATTAGGCGATCTAGCGTTTGGACAATTTTGGTGTTGGATACACATAGATCGAATGTGCTGTCAAGAATTTGAGTTGTGATTATTTAAGCTATCGTTGTGTTAAACTGAGTTGTTGTCGGTCTTCTGTCTATGTCTGCATTTTTGCCACCATCTTAGCGTCCCACATAGCAATGAAATATTTCTAGAATATTCCTAGAATATTTATTTTTGATATTAAAATATTTCTAGAATATAACCAGAATATATTGGAATATTCTCACAATGTTTTCAGAATATACTTTGGCAGCGAATATTACATTCTCACAATATTTTAAAGGTATATTTCTAAAATATTATAAAAAATATATTGTGACAATATTTTTAAAATGTTTTATAAATATATTAAAAAAATGCAAAAAATAGATCGCTACGCGGGATTTGAACCCTGTACTCCTAGCGCTTTGGAGTCGTACGTGACCCATTGACCCACAGGTTGCTTCGAAAGAAATAGGATAAAAAAGACTATTTAAGGTAGTTTAAATGGTTATTTGTCTGTTAAGTAATTTTTCTTGTTTAAAAAAATTCAAAGTAAATACAATTTTATATTCAATTTAGATTAGATTCATATAATTTTTTTGAAAATCGGCGATCCCATCACCATGATTTCTCCTTGTAAGTTAGAAACTGACTATTATTGTTGATAATATAGAAATATATTCTAACTATAATAAAAAAACTTTTTAGGATTTTTAGTTTCACAGGACAATAATAAGATATAATTGCGTTGATAAAACTAAAAAAATTTTAACTCGATAGGCCTGCAAATAATAGCAACAAGGGTTTTTTACTGTCCCTAACTTACTTAGCTTAATTGAATTAAGTTAATTAAAATTGATACTAATTAGAGAAAATGGCTGTTTACTTATTAAAGATTTAGGAATATGTATATATAATACATAAGTATTATATAACAAGATACCAATATCATCCAAAGATGTAACTAAAGGGAGAAAAGAGGATGGCTTGTGTCTCTTAAGTTACCTCAGTTGGCCAACAAGATATATATTTATAATATTTAAAAAATTATATTGATAATATATTCAACAAATATTTCAAGTTAAATATTCTATATTTATTTTAATTAATATATTTTCATAATATTTATAAGCAAATATTTAAAAAGATATTTTTTAAGCACATTGTAGAAATATTTTCGGTGTAATATACTGTATTTATTCTCTTTAATATATTATCAAAATATACATAAACAAATATTTAAAAAATTATATTGTGAGCATATTATGAAAATATTTCAATAGAATATATTTTTTATTATGTTTAAGAGATATTGTCACAATATTTTATTCAAAATATTTTAAAAAGTATTTTGTAAGAATATTTTGACAATATTAATATATTAAAATTGCTATGTGGGGTGTTTTAGCTATAACATCTATAGAACTTGCGAGACCATAGTTTTTTATAAAAAGTAAAATATCATCTTTGCGATTGTAGCACCCTATTGCGCTCTCAGTAAATTGCCTTTTGGACTTCTTGTTTTCTGATATAAATCACAGTATCAATCAACAGTTATAGAACACGTTGATCATTAATTGCGTTTGATTTCAATTGATCCATTTAATATTCAGCAATAATATCAGTCGTTACAATTAGCTGATAAGAATAATTCTTGTTCATCTTTATTTTAAGATTTATTATAATAATACATTCACCACTCATTGTATAATGAGTGTCAATGTATAATTCAGTTGTCTATAATTCAATATTAATAATGTCTTACAAGAAAGAGTTCAAACCCTATGTGATATGACGTAAATGTACTGAGTATATATAATACTTTGATCTTCATCTCGATAATTATGTTAAGAATTTTTTTATTATTTGCAGGGAATAACATATTTAACAAGTGTTAAGATGAATAATAAAACAGAAATGGAATGTTATGGAGAGAAATTAAATTTTAAATTTCAATTCAATCCAGTTGATGAAGAATGGAAAAAAAATAAATGTGAAAGCTTGGGACATACGTTTATAACAGATACGCCATTTGTGTTAGCTTATTATCAAAAGTACAGATATCAAGATCTATACAAAGTATTGTCTAACGTAATATGTGGAGACACAAAATTTAGTACATCACTACAAAAAAACATTTGTTTAGTATGTTAAAATACATAATACAAAATATAATTATTACTAATATATTAAATTGTTTTATATATTATAAATCTAGAGCATAAATACAAATGATGACATTAAAAAACTTTTTCGTGATGAAGAATCTTTTAATGAATATTTAAATCATAATATAACATTTATAAATTCAGGTATGTTTCATTGACATTAAAGTATAATTTCTTTATTCTTGAGAACTACTCAATTATCTCTGAAACAAGAACAATATTCAGATTTTAGTCTTGTCATGTTATTAATTGTACATAATTTTTTATTTAAATGAAGTAATATTTAAAACCATCTTTAGTAACTTATAAAAGACACTAATAACAACATCACATTCACTGTATATATTGTAAAATAATTTTTCTATAAAAAATACCGTACGGAACATTTTTAAGCATTTAGTTCAGAAAATATTAATTATTTTATATCTAAAACGAAAAGGTACATAAGGGAAATAATCATTGACAAAAAAATTGTATTAAAAATTAATAGAAAATTAAAAAAAAATTATTTTAAATTTTTTTCCTTAAATAAAATAAATTCTATTTGTATTATTTTTACTTATAGGAAAATTGCGAGTGAATAAATATAATATAATTACTCTTTAAATTTTTCTTTTCCTAATAATAAATTTCATTATAATATTACAAACTGAAGATCTATTATTAAAAAAATTAGGAATTATTGTTAATGTTGTTTATTATTTAAATAATTAATTATAACGTACGTAGACGAGGAGCATATATTATGCAGAGCATGATTCAATAATAAATATTAAGAATAAGACATATTTCGTATTTAAAAAATATATTTATTCTAAACAATATGGAAACATTTGTTTTATATAAGCATTTTTAGATGCTGCTGAAGAATGTCCAATTTGTTTAGAAAAACCTGATTTACTTGTTATATTGAATAAATGCCATCACTGTTTATGTAAAACATGTGCTGATACACTACTAATTAGAAATGAAAATAAATGTCCACTTTGTAGAAAATATTTTAGCTATTACGTAGACAAAGTTGAAGGTATTGTAATAAATAAATTTGAATATAGTTTTTTTAATATTAGATTTAAGGTGGCTAGCTCTGGGTGCAAATCATAAGGGTAGATTTTATAAGAGACAGTAAAATATAAAGCAATGTATGTTATAGATTTGAAGACCTTATTTTTCTAATAATGTAATAAAATTATTATCGGTGTCCTAGTACTTTATTAGTATTATTACAAAAGTATTAAAGCTGAGAAGGTATTAATTTAACAATGATGTGTTTATTTTCTTTTGTGTCTGTCACTATATTTTCTCAGCTTTCACTGGACAGATTTTTCTCAACGACACGTCAAAAGATCAAAAATCGTATCTAGTTGAAGACATTATCCTCAAAAATTGAAAATTTACCATTCTTTCTACGTTAATGGCTGAAATCTCGAAAATTACGATTTTTAAAAGCGGTAAAATTCGACATTTTTTTCATTTTTTTTCTAAAAATTGATTTTACTTATTGAAAAATGAACAAATAAATATAATTATTTAAAACTAAAACTTTAAGTAATTCCCTTTAATTTGATATAATATTTTTGAAAATCTGTCCCTTAACCTCGCCACAAAAGGGGATTCAAAATAACAACTTTTTACAAAACTGAACTTTTTCAACGTAACTTTTGAAAGTGTTCTGGGAATACTGCGTCTTTTAAACATATGTCAAATTTAAGCTTATGTTACGTACTATAAATTAAAAAAAAAAAAATTGTCTCGACCAATTATCTTCTTTATGTAAACGGCTGCCGTAATTAAGAAAACATGCTATTTTTGTGTTAAAATTTTATTTATTTTTAAAAACCTTATAAGGGTTTGCCTTAGTTTTATGGCCACTAATAAAAATAAAATTTACATTAAATATAAATTTTACTTATTATTATTATTTTTCCTCTTCGAAGTTAAGAAAAGCTTTTTTAAATTTTAAAAATTTTTTTCAATTTTACTTTTGAAAATAATCCACGAATAATGCGTCAGTTAAATATATGTTAAAATGAAGCTTATTTTATGTACTAGAAGTTCAAAAAAAAAAAAATTGTACCGACAACTTATTGTCTATATGCAAATGGCAGTCGAAGTATAAGAAAATATAGGAGTTAATTATGCTTTTGGAATAATCCACCGATTTCTTAAAATTAAACACTATCTACAAATTTGTTATAAAGTATTTTTTTATAATGGCGAATTTAACCACTGTCAGATATCATCTATACTTGTCACACTATGCCACAACTATATTATACCACGACCCAACTTTGCTACCGTTTTTTTTAACTTATAGTATTCATCATAACCCTTACTTTGACATATAATTAAAGCTCGGAAAATTTCCAAAACATTATCTAAAGTTAAGTTGGAAAAATTTCAATATATTACTCGTAATTTTAAAGATTTAAAGCCCCTATTTATAAAGTAAAATGATTCGAATTAAAAAAAATTATGTCAAATGAGAGAAATAAACATTATGTATATATGAAAAAAAAATATGAATTGATGTATACATTTTTCAAAACCTTATAGTAATTTAAAATTGAAAAAATTAAGTATGAAATTTGCATGGAAATTACATTTTTTTTAAATACGGCAACTATTTGCACATAGAAGATTATTCAAGACAAATGATTTTTTTTGAACTGTAGTGCCTAACATTAGTATTAAATTAACATATTTTTAAAGGATGTAGTATATCTATAACATTTTTTAAAAGTTTAATTTCTGTGCAGAAATTGATATTTTGAATTCCCTCCAATGGGCAGGTAGAGGATCAGTTTTTCAAATAAATTAAATCAAATAAAAGGAAAACACCTAAGGTTTTTATATAAAAAACAATTATTTTGGTACGTTCAATTTTTAAAAAGTTATGGTAGCTTTAAAAGGAAAAAATGTTAACATTTATTGATTTTGTAAATTGAAATTTTCTCCATTTACAGGCAACGAGGAAAATTTTTTACAATTTTTAAGGGAAATTTCTTCAACTATATACGATTTGTGATATTTTGACTTCAGGTTAAAAAAAACAATCATGTGAAAGCTGAGAAAAAGTAGTAAGAGACACAAAAAAAACACATAATTGTAAAAAAATACCTTCCCATCGAAGTTAAGAAAGCAATCTCCAACTTTATATTGTCTTCATGGGGAAATGGCTACCATATTCAAAAATATGCTAGTTTTGTACAATATACTCTTTTTTATGTTTTTGATTTCGTATTTCTATATAAATGTTATTTGAACTGTGGTTCTATCAACTATATCTTACTCGCAATATTATTTCTAGCTTTTCACAACTGGGTTTTAACATTTTACCAGCATTCACTTACAAATTAAACCTGAACTTTGTTCCCTTTTGCAATGTAATCAGGATGAAGTCCTCGGATATTTTCCTCACTATTTATTGAATTGCTGTTTTCCTGTGGATGGGGGATAAGAATACTTCCATGGCCCCTCTGCCAGTTGTAAGAGGCGACTTATGAGGTTGCGTTAGGTTGACAATTGGCGTAAAAATTTTCGTCAAATAGTATGAGGTGTCCTGAACAAAACATAGGCGAATTGTCCCATTTCGGATGTACGAGGTGACAAAAGGCGAGAGGGAATAAAGTAATTAAAAACGGAGAAGGCCTAAGGAATAAAGTGTTTGATACCAGCTCGACAACTTGTGTGGTAGTTGTTTCACCACCACTCATGTGTACAAGTCTACCCAACGCTTGCAGTGGCAACAGTGTAGGGATATCACCAATTAACTCTAGGCTGGACTTGTGTATAAGGGAGAAAGATAGATACAAAGTAAGAATAGGTTCTTGGGATGTTGGAACATTAACTGGAAGAAGTGGAGAATTAGTAGAAGTATTGAAGAGAAGAATAATTAACATATGTTGTATGCAGGTAACTAAGTGGAAAGGAGAGAAATCAAGGGAACTAGGTGAGGGTTATGAAATTATATACACAGATAAGTCTAGTACAAAGAATGGTATACGGATAATAATGTATGAGGAAATAAAAGTAAAGTAATAGAAGTAGCTAAGAAAAGTAACAGAATTATGGTTGAAAATTCGACCATATTCGAAGAAAAAGTGATGAATGTAAAAAAGAACCTATGCACCACAAGTGGGATGTAATGAAATAAACAAGGAAGTGTTTTGGAGAGATATGGATGATGTATTGCTAGGGATACTTGGCAATGAGGATGCGGTGATAGGTGAAGATATGACTTGACATGTTGGTAATGAAAGTAGAGGATATGAAAGAGTACATGTAGAGTATGATTTTAGTAGGGAAAATGAGGCTTTAGAAAGAATCCTGGATTTTGCAGTATCGTATGATCTTACTGTGGTTAATACTTATTTTAGACAGAGGGAAGAGCGTTATATAACTTATAAGAGTGGGAGGAATAGATCACAGGGTGATTATTTTATGCGGAAGAGAGATAGTGTAAAACGAGTATAAGATTGTAAAGTTATACCAGGCGAGAGTGTAACTATACAACATAGCCTGATGGCAATGGAGTCGTGGTATACTGGAAAGAGAATAAATAAAAATAGTAGAAACACGGGGGGAAAATCGAAGATCCAATGGTGGAAATTGAAAGCAGATAATGAAAAAGAGTTCGTAAAAACAGTAGAAGAGAGAACTGTGTGGAATGTTGAGGGAGACATAAATAATGTGTGGAATAGATTTGCTAGTTGTGTAATGAATACTGCAAATGAAATTGTTGGTGAGAGCAAGAATAGAATGCCAGGTAATAAGGAAACCTGGTGGTGGGATGAGGATGTTCAAAAAATCATAGAATGTAAGAAAAAGCAATTCAAAGTACGACAGAAAAGCAAAAGGAGAGAAGATTGCATGGAGTATAAACGCTTGTGCAAAGAAATAAGTGTGCAGTAAGTAAGGAAAAGTTTAAGAAGTATGATGAGTTAAGTATGAGAAGAAAGAGAGAAAAGGTCTAAATATTATCATTATATAAGGTGTATAAAGAGTGTTGATAATTATCAAAAATCCTCAATTAATTAATGATGATAATTTAAAATATATTACTCAAAAATCGAATGCTAAATCTGGAAATGCATTTAAAAATTTTTTTCAGTTTATATCGTTTTTAATGAGACTTTTAATAATCTTCATTGTGTAAATTATACAGGCACTCAAAATAGTCCTACAGAACTTAATAAAAACTTGAAAAGTAATAAAATAAAAATTTTCATCACGAAAAAGAAATATTCTGTTGTAATTATCTTTCAAATTTGTTAGAATTTTTGTAAAAATATAATTTACATACGTCAGCATTTTTAAACTTATACTTGGCGTACAAATATATTTTAACCCTTCCCTGCACTCAACTAAACTGTGAACGAAGATTTTATAAATTAAAAATAATAAAAAACAGATTGAAAAATACAAATGAGGACTATTTATTAGAATCTTTAATGTTCATAAGTTTAGAACCAAATATGAACATTGTGTATTTTACTTATTTTTTTAAATAATTTAATTTTGATAGTATTTTTAATTAAAATATATAAAAAGGTTTTAATTATTTCTATATATTTGTTTCAATATACTTTTTTTGAACTTTATGAAGAAAATTGCCTCTTTAAATTCATAATTTAAAATACAAGGCCGAACCTCCGTTGTTTCATTCCTCTCCTGTTTATATAGATGTAAGTTATATTATTTAACTATTTAGTTATATAAATCTATAGACTTGCAAAATTAAGAGAGAAAAGGTCTAAAGATTATTATTATACAGGGTGATTTTTTTATCATAACCCACTCAATTACTTGCAGAATAATAATAATTTAAACATTTTTTTTTTTTTATTATCTTTAGTTACACATTATTCTTGAATTTTTAACTATGTAATACTTTTTAAGTTCATCCCTTATGCCTTGGAGAGGGGTCAACTTTGTTTGTCAACATTTAATAAAATGTTTGNAACTTTGTTTTTTTAAATGGTAACACATATTTTTAATTTAATAAAATGTTTGAGTTTTTAATTTAATAGTAAATGGCATTTGAATTTTTAATATAACTTTATTAGCTTATTAGATATAAACATTTAAAGTTTCAAAATTTTGAGTTAATATACATGTATAATACACATGGGATTGTAAATACAGGTACCTAATTGGATTTTTATGACATTGCTGTCTCATTCACGGATTGTTTATTATCAATTATGATTATCAATAGATATACTTTCTGTATTGTCAGTTAGTGTATTTATAAACTCATAACAATGTGCCTTACTACAATTGATAATAACAATGCTGTGTATCTGCTAATATCGATGTTATAAGAAACCAATTAGCTACCTTTATTTGTAATCCCTTGTGTATTATACCTGTATATTAATTCAAAAATTTGAAACTTTAAATGATTATATCTAATAAACGAATTAAGTTATATTAAAAATTCAATTGCCATTTACTATTAAATTAAAAATAGGTGTTACCATTTAAAAAAACAAAGTTGACCCCCTTCCAAGGCATAAGGGATGAACTTAAAAAGTATTACATAATTAACAATTCAAGAATAATGTGTAACTAAAGATAATGAAAAAAAAAATGTTTAAATTATTATTATTCTGCAAGTAATTCAGTGGGTTATGTTAAAAAAATCACCCTGTATAAGGTGTATAAAAAGTGTTGATTGAAAGTGATGAAAAAAAGGTGGAAAGAAAAAAAAGGAGGAATGTGGAAATAGTAGAGGCATAAAGATTATGAGTCAAAGTATGGAAATTCGGGAAAAGGTAATAGATAAAAGAATAAGAAATGAGACATCGGTATCTAAAAACCAGTTTGGATTTATACCTGGTAAGTCAATAATAGAGCCAGTATTTTGAGTGAGGCAACAAATAGAAAAGTTTAGGGACAAGAAAAAAAAGCTGTGTATGGTATTTATAGATTTGGAGAAAGCGTATGATAGAGTACGAGAGAGGTTTTTAAGTGGGCATTAATGAGAAAAGGAGTCCCGAAAAGGTACATTAATATAATTGAAGATATTTATGATGGCACTTGTACCAGGGTCAAAGCGTAGGAGGAGTATCAGAAGGTTTTCGGGTAAGAGTAGGAGTGCACCAAGGTTCTGCTTTTAGCCCATTACTTATTTTCTATAGTGATGGATGAAATTACTATAGAAATACAAAGAGAGGTGCCATGGTGAATGTTGTTTGCCAACATTATAGTGTTAATATGAGAAAATAGGGAGGAAATTAATCAAAAGATAGAGGTGTGAAGATCAGCTCATGAAGTAAAGGGTTTTAAAAATAAGTAGAAGTAAGACAAAGTATATAGAGTACGAGTTTGACAAAGGAGAACACGAGGTAGATGAAAATAGGATGTAAGTGACCATAGGCGAGGACGTAATTGGAGAAGTGGAGAGCTTTAAGTATTTAGGGTCAGTTGTGCAAAAGAGTGGTGGTATTGACGAGGATATAAGACACAGAATTAAGTGCGGGTGGTTGAAGTGGAGAGAAGTGACTGGCGTCTTATGCGATAAAAGAATTCCAATGAGGCTTAAAGGTAAATTCTACAAGACTGTAGTGATATATTATTTATTACTTTGTAATATTTTTTAACCAAGACTTAAAATATGTTTTATGCATATATAAAATAATTTGTAATTTTGAACATTTTATAGCAAATATATTTGATATAATCCAATTGAACTTTTGGCATAATAATTTTATTTGAATTGAATTTGTTATAATTTGACTAAATTGAATAAACAAAAAAAATTATCATCCATACTATTCAATCAGTTCTTTATTCCTTTGTCCCTAGTGTTAAGGTATAAAAATAATAAATAGTTCATTAATACAATTTTAATACATGAGTTTTGACATTTACATTTCAATTACACTATGCTAAAGTCTGATAGAACCTCGGTTAGTGGTGAAATCAACTTTGTTGAATTTATGTGTCTTCATTGGTGAAAACCTGAAGCCAGTGAACGACACAACATTACTAAATCTAAGAAACTATATTGTTGCTTGGATATATTATTAAAAAAACAAACCCAGCACAGTGAGGTGGCGGCACAGTGGAGTCGTGGCATAGTTGGATCCAGTATAGATGATATCTGACAGTGATTAAAATCACTATCATAAAAAACGCTTCGATGCAAATCTGTAGATAGTGTTTAATTAAAAAAAAAAATTTGTTAAAATAGCATATTTTTGAATATGGTAGCCATTTGCGCATAGAAGATAGGTCGTCGGGACAAATTTTTTTTTTTCATTTTATATTACATAAAATAAGCTTTGATTTGATATATGTTTAAAGGGCGCAGTATTTCCGAAACATTTTCAAAAATTAAGTTGAAAAAATTAATTTTTGTAAAAAAGTTGCTATTTTAAATCCCCCCCCCAATGAGCAGGTTAAGTGATAGATTTTAAAAAAATGATATCAAATGAAAGGTAAATATCTAAAGTTTTAGTATTAAAAAAAAATTATGTAGATTTGTTGATTTTTCTAAAAGTTATGCAAGTTTTAAGAAAAAAAAGTGAAAAAATTTCGAAAATTAACGATTTTTAAATTTGTAATTTTTTTNATGGAAGTTTTAAGAAAAAAAAGTGAAAAAATTTCGAAAATTAGCGATTTTTAAATTTGTAATTTTTTTGGATATTTCCCCCATTTGCGGGGAACGAGGGAATTTTTTTCAATTTTTAAGGGTAATGTCTTCAACTAGATACGATTTGTGATCTTTTGACGTATTGTTGAAAGATGTTGGTTCGGTGAAAGCTGAGAAAAAGTACAGACAAAAAATAAACACATAATGGTAAAATTAATACCTTCTCCGCTTCGCATTGAATCTAAAAAAATTTAAAGAAAATTACAGAAGTATTAAGTGCTTATATATATTTTAGGTAATGTAATTAGTTCGTGTAGTCTGGTAGAATATTTTGCTGCAGCATATTATCTGGATGTGTGCATATTTTATTATTATAATGAAAATGAATGGATGTTTTTTGACAAAAACGGGCTCAATTACTCTGAAGAAGATATGGATGGCAAAAAGTGCATTTATCTCTTCCAAAATAATTATACGAGAACTATTGGAATTGTCTTTGAAACAGAACAGCTATCTAATTTTAGATAATATACATATTAATGTAGTATAATTATTAACACATGTACTAAATATCACATATATATGAATAAAGCCAAAAATCATCTAAGGAATGTTTCCCTTTTAGGGTAATAAAAATAACTATTTATCAACACATGTTTCAAACCAGTCCCCTACAATTCATTAACTACGCCCACGGCAGGGTTTCTATCACAATTAACCAATCACAAATAATGATCTAACATCTTAGGAATTTCAATAGAGATCGCTGGCTTACATCATCCGGCGTATAAAAAGCTATTTTTCTCGTAAAAAGGGACGCTTTTTGCTGCTCCTGCTCTCATCTCTTCTTCTGGGACCTCTGACGACTTCGGACAACCTCTCTTCTAAATATTCTCTTACATGGAATCTGCGTTAGTATAAGTAAATATTTTATCCCTGTGACTTAGTTTTTTTTATGTATCATCCTAAGTGGTGAACATTGTCTTAGATGATTTATTAATATTTTACACAGGAACAAGTTTTTATTTATTTTATTATCACCTAATATTCTCACGACAAATAGACATTATATCTACTTATATATAAAGGTTTTAAATATTATTATGCCCTTCATTTCTGGACAGCCTCAAATGTGCCGAAAAGAGTGAAGAAGCGTAATTTTATTTATACAGGCATAATAGCCTTATGCATTATCGTATATTCATAATAAAGCTTATTGTGCCCTACATTTATGAACAGCCTTAAATGTGCCGAACTAAATGAAGAAGCATAATTTGTGATTAGAATTAACTAGTTTTAGTAGTAGTACTTTATGCCTGTGTACCCGCCAGCCTTAATGGACTATGCCAATTACCTTTCGGTAACGTGTAGGCAGTTGAGGTACAGAGTAGTACTAACCTTATAAAAAGAGTATTTTTGAAGTGCGCTATATCCGTCGACAAGCCAGTTCTAGAGCTAGTAGTCCGGGTAGAGTTCATCATAAAATATATAGTCCGTAAGATAGGAAACTACATCTTGGAAATATTCTCTGCGTGTGTACCCGCCAGCCATAAAGGACTATGCCAATTACCTTTCGGTAACGTGTAGGCAGTTGACGTAAAGGATAGTAAAAGATGTATTGAAATAATATTTAAAATATATTAGCGAGGTAACTGTGTCCGCGCCAGCCAAGGCTTTACGCTGAGAAACGCTGGGCCACCACAGTCTTGTTAATTATATTTTGAATATAGATAGACATATTCTTATAATTATATTTTGACTAGTTCAGAGTAAATTTTAAGAATATCGATATCGACTGTAGGGAATTCATCGCAAATATTATTAGTAAAAACATAGTATAATATAATAGGAATTTAAAGAAAATAAATAAAAAAAGGGGTAACAAGTTATAATAGACGCAGGTCCCATTATAGAGAATCCTTTTTCTAAGTCTTATATACACAAAGATACTGATTTATCGAAATAAACGCAAAAAGTATAAACGACAGTTAACACTGAAAGAAGAAATCACCATAAAACCAACTCAATCAATTACTAAAGGAAATAAAGGTAAGTGCGAATATTTATTTGCATGTCTTACTTCTAAAAAAATCACGTAATAAACAAAAATAGGAATAAATGAGGTAGGGATATTTTATTATTTAATAAATAAATATAGTTAGACCCCGAGATACGATTTCATTAATACCAGCTTTACCCCCTTAACCTTCTCTTTTTTTTTTGTTTATTACAAATGGCGCCCAACTAACAGCTCTCATCCACGCAAAAAATTGTAAAATTAATATTTCTCCAATTATAAAATATAACGTAATTTTTCAAAAAAAAAAATTTTTCTTATAAAAATCAAAAAAAAAAAATTATTACACATCTATCATTTACAAATTATCAATCATTAATTAAAATATAATAACTAATATTAATGAACAATCCGACTAGAAAAGAATTCATAATTGTTGTTAAATTTATATACAAAGAATTAATTAATAATTATCGTAATAACACTATTCGGTGTAAATATCATTTACTTACTATAATTACGGATATTCTTTGGGAAGTCACCTTACATTTAAACATCGATATTCAAAAAACACAATTAATACAAAAATTTCTTTTCATATTTATTAATACCAATAATTCTTTTCCTATTACGGAAACTACACTACTACTAAAAGTATCTTTAGTATTAAATTACTTATATGAAAATAATATAAATACTATACTTGCCGTCGTCCCTAATTTTGAACGTCTTGAACAAAACACAATTTTACACACACAAGTTTAATATCAATATATTTATTTCATAAAAATTAAATTAAGCAAAAAAATCTATTCTGATAAATACCTACATCACACATGAATTATCCCACGAAAACTGAATTTATAAACATTACTAAAGAATTACTTAATAATATAATAATTAATTTTTCTAACAAAAAAATTACCAACAAATATAATTTATATAATATAATCATAGACTCACTCTGGGAAACCTCTCTTCGTATGAGAATTGATTTTAATAAATTCAGAAATTCACTAGTACTTACACAGAATCTAACTACTATCCAATAGCTGAATCAGCAATCATTCTTAAAATAACAATCGCGTTAAAATTTATTTACGAACATACGATTGAACAAATTTATGATAAAATTCCAAATTTATATCCTCAAGATAACATACAATTATCAAATTCTACAATTAATTAAATTAGCATACTTAAATAATCATTTATGTGTCCATCAACTATTGACATATCTAGAGCGACTATTAGATATATGATCAAAATATTATTAAAAGAATATCCTAAAGAATTTAAAATAGAACATAGAACTATTTTAAACCAAATACTAGCTGAGTTAGTGTGGAAAGCCACTGTAGAAGCTTCTCAATATTCACCTAACAAAGTATACGGTTTATTAGTATTTTTCGAATCAAAATTAGTAAGAGGTATTCTATACCCAGAAACTGTTACAGAATTAGCATTAGAACTAGTGCGAATTCTAGAACAAACTTATCTTTAAATTTCTTTTAAATGAATTTAAACTCCGCTACTACAATACCCGACATTTCACAAATTAGGGATTTAATTAAAGAAGTAATAAAAATATTTATAACAGAAGTAGAATATACTATTCAATTAAATTCCGTAAACGATTATAAGTCAATTATAAAAGTCAATAGTAACAAAGCTTTTAAAAATATTTATTTTAAGGATAAAAATTTAATTCAACATACAACTAATCACATTCTCAATAAGACCATTAGAGGTTATTTATTTCCACAAACAGGAATCAAAATAATAATAGAACTAATACAAATTTTAGAACTTTCATACACTGAACCCTTTCATATATTACCAAACTCTCATTCTTAATATCACTGATGGAAATATATTTTAGTGACGAATCAAGTAGTAATTATAATAACGAATCGAATAGCAATTCAAGTAACGAGTCAATTGCTACTATAATAGACGAACATCTATATTCACTTGATAACGCCCCTAATAAAGCAGAATTCATTAAAAGAATCTCCTTAAATACAGCTAGGGAGGAATTACAGAATAGAAATTTGTTAAGTACAGGCACACTGCCTGAATTAAAAGATAGACTTCTTCGTTCTTTAGACGGTTATACAACTATATACGATCATATTAATACCGAAAAACTCAAAATGACCGAAAGAATACCCTTTTGTAAGCCTGATAAATTTTCTGGTGCTGTGCATGAGAGTATACACGCATTTTTAACAAAATACAATAGAGCTAGTGCAATTAATGGATGGTCAGATAATCAGAAAAAATCATTTTTAGCCATTTATCTAACTGATACCGCGCTCTTATTTTTCGATAATTTTGAACTAGACTTTCCTAAAGCTGACTGGCAATCTACTGAACAAGCACTTCGATTAGAATTCGAACCCACAGCACAAACGCATATGTTACGCACAATGCTTGAAAAACGTAAAATGTTACCTGACGAATCTGTTAGTTCTTATATTAATGAGGCAGAATCACTCTGTAAAAAAATTGATCCTAAAATGTCCCAGTCAGAATTAGTACACACTATCATGAAAGGTTTACAACCAAATATAGCTAGATATGTAGGAATATTAGATAATAATACATTAGCTGATCTAAAAAGAAATATAAGAAAATATGAATCAATTGAATTCATGATAGGAGGGAATAGAGTCCAATCTCATGATGAAATCAAACACAAAATAGCTATGGAAAATTTATTTAACATAAATGACAATAATAATCAAAATCGCTTAAATGCCCTATCTGATCAAATATTAAAAATTGAACAAATATTAACAAATAATAAAATTTTTAATAATCAAAATTCAAATTCAAATTACAGACCTAATAATTTTAAGCAATACTCGGATAATAGACAAAATTCTTACAATAATTTCAATTATAATAACAATCGTAACATCAGAGAATACAATA
>NW_026099572.1:81288474-81299373 GCF_025091365.1 Daktulosphaira vitifoliae | reverse complement strand
ATAGAACTACTTTAAACCAAATACTAGCTGAGTTAGTGTGGAAAGCCACTGTAGAAGCTTCTCAATATTCACCTAACAAAGTATACGGTTTATTAGTATTTTTCGAATCAAAATTAGTAAGAGGTATTCTATACCCAGAAACTGTTACAGAATTAGCATTAGAACTAGTGCGAATTCTAGAACAAACTTATTTTAAATTTCTTTTAAATGAATTTAAACTCCGCTACTACAATACCCGACATTTCACAAATTAGGGATTTAATTAAAGAAGTAATAAAAATATTTATAACAGTTATATTTATAACACCATAAAACCAACTCAATCAATTACTAAAGGAAATAAAGGTAAGTGCGAATATTTATTTGCATGTCTTACTTCTAAAAAAATCACGTAATAAACAAAAATAGGAATAAATGAGGTAGGGATATTTTATTATTTAATAAATAAATATAGTTAGACCCCGAGATACGATTTCATTAATACCAGCTTTACCCCCTTAACCTTTTCTTTTTTTTTTTGTTTATTACATTAAAAAAGGTTTAAAGATGAAAAATGTTATACAGTTATTTGAAAAAAAAAATTATAATTTATTAAATAACATTTATTCTTTTAACCTTTATGTGACTGAAAAAAAAAACAACTTCTTGTGACGGTGTAGGTACCCGGGTACCTACAATATAGTTATCTGTGCTTTTCCGGTAAATTATTTCATTGTCGTCAGTCTATCGCTTTATATCTTATTAAATGTAATTCTTCTCGTATCTGGTGTACATAGATCTAATAAAGAACATGTATCAGAAATGTGGAAATTAGACTCGTTACCTCTCATTCGAGCTGCAATGTCTCGAGATCGATTCAAAATGTTGCTAAGGTTTATTTGTTTTGATAATGTAAACACTCGTAATATACGTATTACAACAGACAAAGCTGAACCGATTCGTGATATTTGGACATGCTCAATAAAAACTTACATAAAAATTATAAACCTACAGAAAATATAACAGTAGACGAACAATTATGTCCTTACAGAGGACACACAAAATTTACACAGTACATTCCATCTAAATCTGCAAAATATGGAATAAAGGTTTTTTGGGCTTGCGATGCAGCAAATGCTTACCCTTTGCATGGTAAAATTTACACAGGCAAATCACAAGATGGTAAACGTCAAGTAAATATTGGTGAACGTACAGTTCTAGACTTAGTTGCGATGTATAAAGGTTCTGGACGAAATGTGACTACAGACAACTTTTTTACAAGTATGCAATTGGCTACTACATTAAACTCTTGGAATATGACATTGGTTGGTACTGTCAGAAAAAATAAAAGATTCTTGCCTCCCAAAATGCTTCCATCAAAAGCCAGAGCGTTACATTCTACAAATTTTGTATTTAGAAAAGATATAACTCTTTGTTCTTATGTTCCAAAAATAAATAAATCGGTTATTCTTTTATCTACAATGCATATGACAGCCGACATAATGCAAGCTGCTACCGCTAAACCAGAAATTATAAAATATTATAATCAGACAAAAGGAGGAGTAGATACAATGGATAAAATGTTAACAGAATACACAGTAAAGCGAAGAACTAATCGTTGGCCACTTGCATTTTTTTTCAACATGATTGATATTGCTGCTTTATCTGCATATATTATATATATGGAACACAATCAAAGGTTTAACACAACTGATTGACGCCGAAAATTTTTAAAAGAGCTTGCAAATCAGTTATGTATGCCTGCAATAGAAATTCGAACCTCCATACCCAAAGTAGTAGGAAATCGATATACTCGTAATTCAATGGAAATGGTTTTCGGACGGCCAATACAACAGATAATTGCTATTCCTAAAAATGAACCAACTCGTGATGCTTCAGGACGTATTCAAATAGTTGGAAGTTGCTTAGTATGTCGAGAATTGGGTTATAAGCCACGGAAAACTCGAAAAGCTTGTTCAACAAGCTCAAAGCCTATTTGTAATGAACACTCAATAAACAAATCATTTTGCGAAACTTGCAATCAACAAAAAACCTAAATATGTTATAATACTTACTAAATATGTAAAAAATAACATTTTTGTTCTCTTAATATTTGTATCTATTTTATTGATGTCCAGTAAAAATATTTATCAATGGTAATTTAACTTTTTTTTATATCAATAAAACCTACATTTAAATACAATATATAGAGGTACCCAGGTACCTACTACGTCCTTATAAGGTGTAAAATTAACAACGCTATTTTAAGTATAATAAATTATATACTTTTCAAATACAAAATATAAATTTGTTAACTATACATGCTATTTAGAGATGTCACAGAAGGACTAACCATACATACTAAATATTTAGAAGGAAAATAAATTTAAAAACTGAAAAGGTACCCGGGTACCTTTCCAGTCACATAAGGGTTAATAATAATTACTGTCAACTAGCCTTTCAATTTAATCTCTAATAAAAGGACTTTCAAAAAATATTATTCCTGGTAAATATACAACACGATTTATGCGCAAATGTTTTAGAGATCTAACTTAATAAAAAATTATAATGTAGATTTAAATTTCGTTACTGTAAACGTACTACATTAACCGATAAACAACTTAGTGTCTAATTAAATATTTATGATAACTTTAACACCTATAATTCACTTACTAAATTGAGGTGATTTTTTTAAATTTTAATATACCTGAAGTTATCGTAATTATCAAATTATTAATAATAGTGATAAGTAAATAATATAATATCAAACTCCTTTCTTGAGTGAAGCCTGAAACAGCACGGATGTTTTTCTCCTAATTCTTTTAATATGTGTGTACTGTGTATTGTTACAATATAATAGAGTTAATTACTGTTATAATAATGTTTTCTGACTACTCATAAAATCTTATTTAAAAAACGGTAGCACAGTGGGGTCGCGGCATAGTGGAGACATTGCATAGTAGGGTCCAGTGTAGATTTAATCTGACAGTGACTAAAATCACTATCATAAGAAACGCTTCGATGCAAATCTGTAGATAGTGTTTAATTTTAAANATCTGACAGTGATTAAAATCACTATCATAAGAAACGCTTCGATGCAAATCTGTAGATAGTGTTTAATTTTAAAAAATTGATGGATAATTGCAAAAGCAACATCAACTTCTATTAAAATAAAATACAAAACCCATAATTATCATACAAAAATAGTATAATTTTCAATATGATAGCCATTTGCGTATAGAAGATAGATCGTCGGGACAAATTTTTTTTTTCATTTTGTAGTACATAAAATAAGCTTTAATTTGATATATGTTTAAAGGACGCAGTCTTTCCGAAACATTTTCAAAAATTAAGTTGACAAAGTTATTTTTTGTAAAAAAGTTGCCATTTTAAATCCCCTTCAATGAGCAGGTTAAGTGATAGATTTTCAAAAAAATGATATCAAATGAAAGGTAAATATCTAAGGTTTTAGTTTAAAAAAAAATTATGTTGATTTGTTGATTTTTCAAAAAGTTATGGAAGTTTTAAGAAAAAAAAGTGAAAAAATTTCGAAAATTAGCGATTTTTAAATTTGTAATTTTTTTGGATATTTCCCCCATTTGCGGGGAACGAGGGAATTTTTTTCAATTTTTAAGGGTAATGTCTTCAACTAGATACGATTTGTGATCTTTTGACGTATATTTGAAAGAAATCGGTCCATTGAGAGCTGAGAAAAAGTGGCAACAGACATAAAAAAAAAAAAAAACACATCATAGTAAAATTAATACCTTCTCCACTTCGCATCGAAGCTAACAATTGAACTCCTATAGTCATTGAAATGTATTTATAAGGATTAATACAACTGATTCGCCTTTTGTTGTTCCTATTTAACATAGACTGTTTTAACACAGACCCTTGTTATATTAACATTGATTTCTGTCAACAATTTATCTTTTTATTCATTTTTTTGATTAATCCAGTTTGTTGTTTTGATTAACAAATTGAATTTAGTTCAATTATGTTAGTTCAAATCCTTATCTTTTAAATTGTTTTTGTTTAATCTTGCTATTAAATTATTATAAATTTTTTTGTTCTTTCTTTCTCTTAATACTTCTTTTAAGTTAAACTATCTGATTAGATTTTATTTAATCATATATTATTCTGATTAAACTGTATATTTAATCCAATTTTGTTATTTGAGGTGTTTTTATTAACTTTTACATGTACATTTACTTTTTATATAGTTAAATTTAATATAAATATTAGTTGGTTTGATCAATCCTTTTCTTTTGAATTAATCTTTTATTATTTTAATTATCCTATTTTGTAATTGAATCTCTTATTTAATAATTTCCTTAGTAAATCTCCTTGTAATAATTTAACTATAATTAATATACTTGATTAGTCAAATTTGTTATTTGGCTGATCCTTTTGATCGAATTTTCTATTTAGCTATTTTTTAAATTTAATTCTTTTGTATCTTATAATAATTTCCTGTTTTAATTATTAGTTAATTTTCCTTCTCTTAACTTTTTCTTTGAATAATTTGAATATATTTTTATTTAGTTGACAATTTTTTGTCCTCCGTTTTTTTTCTTAAAAATAAAACGTTGAGTTGATCAAGTGTTACTATTGTTCCTCAAGCGTGTCAATCAACGAGGCTATTCAGTTTTTTTTTTGTTAAAATAAACGTCGAGATGTCGATGATGGCGTAAGGCGCAAACTATGGCCGGTGGTGGGCCGGCACTCCTCAAAAAAACAACAACAACAAGTACAACAGGAAAACCCCCTTTTCAAACCCCTTATTAATTTTATATATACAGGGTGATTTTTTTATCATAACCCACTCAATTACTTGTAGAATAATAATAATTAAAACATTTTTTTTTTTTCATTATCTTTAGTTACACATTATTCTTGAATTTTTAACTATGTAATACTTTATAAGTTCATCAAACTTTAAATGTTTATATCTAATAAGCTAATAAAGTTATATTAAAAATTCAAATGCCATTTACTATTAAATTAAAAACTCAAACATTTTATTAAATTAAAAATATGTGTTACCATTTAAAAAAACAAAGTTGACCCCCTTCCAAGGCATAAGGAATGAACTTAAAAAGTATTACATAGTTAAAAATTCAAGAATAATGTGTAACTAAAGATAATAAAAAAAAAAAATATTTAAAATATTATTATTCTGCAAGTAATTGAGTGGGTTATGATAAAAAAATCACCCAGTATATGGCACCTTTTTCTTCTTTTTGTTTTTTCTTTCTCTATTCTGGTGAATATATATATTTAAAATTATACATTTAAATTTTCAATAATTAAAAAGAAAAAATATTATATTATACATGGCCTTTCTCTTTTTATTAATATTTGTTTTTTTTTTTTATCAAAACCTAGAAGCTCCGTCAACAAGTACTATCTTGCTTGGCGCGGCTACTAGGTCACTGTCCAGTGTTCCCCCTGGGCAATGGGTAATTAGTAGGCCTCTGTTTGGCTGAAACCTTACAAAGTTATCGATGCTTGGAATTCCACCTACATTAAATAGTGTCTATCATTCACAGTGAAATCTGACAAAACTTGTGATGCTAGAAATAGGAGGCTTGTTTCGATCTTATTGTTCTGAATATCATACTGAATGGCCTCGCTACGTCTCATATATAGAGTGGGATTTGAATAATAATATTTATAAGTCGACCAATTTTACTCTTATCGAACTTTTCTGTCCTAAAAAACAACAATTTCTCAGAATAACTATGATAAGTATCCACCAAGTATTAAAATTCTGCTCGAAACAAAGTTTGAGATAGCATGTGAATCTCAAAAGACAAAAGCATTTGTTCAAAAACAACGTCATGACCGCAAAGGTCCACACATTTTTCTAATATCGGAGATCCTGTATTGGTATGATTACACAAATTAAGTTCAGGTTATAACAAAATAACCAGTAAATTTTTTATGTTATACGATGGTCCACATATTATTGTAGATGTCAAAAATACTAATTCATATGTCTTTCAAGATCCTGATAATGGGAAGATTAAGGGAACCTATAATTTTATCTTTTTGCGGGAGTATAGAAATCGAAATCAATAATTCTTTTCTTTTGAGATCCATTTTTGCCAATTACTCTCTTTAGAAGTTTTGTCGTTTTACGTTAAATCTTCTTAGGGAGAGTTTCTGTAACGAGACAAAATGTGCACCTTTATATCTATTATTATTTCTTATAGATAAATTTAATATTTCGTTTTACTAATGGGCGCGCGTACGTTATATCCGGCCGTGGTGTAATCAGATAACTGTACTGTTACTGTAATGGTTCTCTATAAACAACTGTAATGGTATTTTGCTGCTTGTGTGCAAATGCTTGTGTGGAAATTATTCCAACCCAACCAAACCAATCTTAATAAACAAAAATCATTTTATTGCATGAATATCTTCAATATTTACATTAATTTATACATAATATTGTATATAAATTAATTTAATATATATTGGTTATATATACATATATATTTCATTCAATGATAAGCTTTATTTTATCATAGTTATATTATATAATTCAATATAATTCAATATTCTTCATTTTTTTTTTTTTTTTTTTATTCCATTTATTATCTGTGTCTTTGTTTTTTTAATAATCAAGCTTCTCGCATAATTGGTTAGCGACCTGGCGTACCTTATTGCAAAGAAGGCATGAGGGGAACGACTCCACAATGCATTGCGTGACCCAGGTTATCATCTCTCAATATCAAACGGAACGGTAAAGCTTCATGCCATCATCAGCGTACCCAGTTTACGCTGCCCGTCGGCCACACCGCATAGCGCGATCTTTATGACATGAAGATGAAGCACCGTGATCACTATTCAGCAATAACACCAGTAGTGCGATACGACCATGACAAATTATGCACCAATTTCTTAGAATTAAACACTATCTACAGATTTGAACCGAATAGTTTCCGGTACCTCAACATCAATTACACATCCTTACTAAAATAAACCTAGCATATTGTACACTGAGCAATTTTCTAGAATAAATACACTTAGTATGCACATTTTAGTTTTAAAATTTAAACAATAAAATTTTTATATTTATTTTTATAAAAAGACAAATGTTTAACTTTCCTTTTTAAATATACAAAAACTACTACTTAGTACCTATTAATTTACCATTGTGTTCATCACATTGTTTTTTGATTGCTTTTGTTATGTTACTCTAAAGCTAAGAAAAAATGTAATTTAATTGATTAAAAGAGAAAATGGAAAAAAATATTGCAGAAGTACTAATGCAAATTTCAGATTTATAATACTTTTACAGGAGTTAAAAATCTTTGAAGATGTATCTCATAACCCAATCTTAATATTTTAATTACAATTTCCAATTTTTAAAGTAATTTATAGATTTATAATTTTTAAAATAGAAAATAATCCTGTCTTCAACCTACCCCTTAAAAATGTTAAAAAACTTAAATGGTCTTCAAAAACTTTTAAATAGATATTTTGGAAGTTTTAAAACTTAGATATAAAATGGAAGGTGACGGGCGAGTTTGTTAAGTCTTGTCACTCATAAATTATTGTATTCTTACATGGTATAAAAATTCTAAATTATTATAAAATACTGGTTGAATATTTGTTATGCAAAAATCAATTTCTTAGTTAGATAACTTTTTTTTACTTTTAAAAAGTTTTAACAAAATGTTTTCATTTGAACAGATTTGGTGGATAAAATGTTAATGAGATCAAAGTAAATAAGAGCAATTTTTATTCGTTTGAAAACTTTAAGACGTAGAAAAAATTATTTTTTATATGGAAAAATCATATTATATTTATATTTTTAATGACATCACATGAGTCTTAGTTCAATAATCACCTGCAATAGTACTTATATTCATATTTTGTTTGTTTTGCAAAAAGAAAAAGCTTACAAAACACTGATGGTTTGATTCTTAAAATAAATAAATGGATTTTAAATTTTTTGTGACATTTATATCTATTATTGTCTTGTTTTTAGAAGATAAAAATTAATTAATTTAAATACGTTAAGTGGATTAAATATAAGATACATTGTAGGTATATATAAGAAACATGGACACGATTTAAGCAAAATATGTAGTGAATCTAATAGTATTCTGAGCAGAATCTGTACACTTTTCTAAATTGCGCCTTTAATAAAAAAATAATGATTAAGTTGTAAATATAACAAGAGAAATATAGATAAATTATTCAGCTTTGATAAATGTTGACACGTTACCGTGTTTCCCTCAGCCGCACATCACGTTATCAATCTAAATGAAAGTGTATCGGGATCTGAATCATAGGTGCACGGTGGCCTAGTGATAAGGTTTGTCTATACGTCGCCATGGGTCGCGGGTTCTAATCCCGTATCGTGCCTCTTTTTTTCACATGATTTCCGGTACACTTTCTATAACCGGCTGTCAATCCCCGGTGATAATATTTATGATTATTAGATTGCAAAAATATGTGCTCTAAATATCTATTTAAATATAATTTATTTTCTATTGATCTTAAAATAAACCATGTTAAAAAATAAAAAACATGTTTACACATATTATTATAAAAAATAAAAGTAAAATTGTAGAATATCATAAGAACGTACAAGTTGACTTTAAAAAAATTCGAAATGGTTAAAATGTTTTCAAAAAATATCATGTTTTTATGCATGTGTAATTTGATTAAGCTGATATTGTCAAATGAGGTAACTACTAAAATTTATTATTTTTAATAATAATTTATCAAAAAAAAGTATGATTTTTATAAATTAATAAAACATTATTATTAAATGTTATATAAGATATATTGTAATAACATCGGTGAGCTTAATTTTGAAAGAATTTCCAAAAAATATAAATATTCGCACTTACCTTTATTTCCTTACGTAGTTGATTGTCATAATCTTATGGTGATTTCTTACTTCATTGTTAAAAATCGTTTATAGGGTCTTATGTTTATTTGGATTAATTAGCCTTTGTGTTTATATTGGATTCAAAAAAATGTTCTCTGCAATGGTACATGCGTCTATTATGATTTGTTATTTATTTATACCTTTTAAATTCTTTTTATATTATACTATGTTTTTACTAATAATATTTTCGATGAATTCCCTATAGTCGATATCGATATCCTTAAAATTTACTCTGAACTTGTTAAAATATAATTATAAGAATATGTCTATCTCTATTCAAAATATAATTTACAAGACTGTGGTGGCCCATCGTTTCTCAGCGTAAAGCCTTGGCTGGCGAGGACACACTTAACCTCGTTAATATATATTAAATATTATTTCAATACACCTTTTACTATCCTTTACGCCAACTGCTTACGCGTTACCGAAAGGTAATTGGTATAGTCCTTTATGGATAGCAGGTACACATGCAGAGGATATTTCCAAAATGTAGTTTCCTACCTTACGAACTTTATATTTTATATTGAACTCTACCCGGACTACTAGTTCTGGAACTGTTTTATCGACAGATATAGCGCACTTCAAAAATATTATTTTTATAAATTTAGTACTACTCTTTACCTATACTGCCTTCACGTTACCGGAAGGTAATTGGCATAGTTCTTTATGGCTGGCGAGTACACAGGCAAAATTATTACTACTAAGACTAATTAATTTTACTCACAAAGTACGCTTCTTCACTGTATTTGGCACATTTAAGGCTGTCCAGAAATTAAGGGCATAATAATATTCAAAACTTATATAAAATATAAACTATATTTATTTTTTGTAAGGATATTAGAAAATAGTAAAAATAAATAAAACTTATTTCTGGGTAAAATATCTATTAATCATCTAAAACAATGTCCACCATTTAGGATGTATGAGAAAAAAAACTAAGTCGTAAGGACAAAATATTTACTTATACTGACGCAGATTTCATGTAAGAAAATATTAACCATGAGCTACAGCTCAGAATGAGGAGTGATCCAGAGAAATAGACAAAAACGCAGACGCCTTTTTTATAAAAAAAAATGGCTTTTTATATGCTGGATAAAGTAAGCCAGCGATCTTTATTAAAATTCCTGAAATGTTGGATAATTATTTGAGATTGGTTAATTATGATAGAAACCCTGAGGTGGGCGTAATTAATGAATTGTAGGGAGCTGATTTGAAACAAGTGTTAATAAATGGTTATTTAGTTTATCCTAAAATTGAAATATTCCCTAGATGATTTTTGCTTTATTCATATATATGTAATATTTAGTATATATTTTAATAAATATACTACAATTTTTACNTACCCTAAAATTGAAATATTCCCTAGATGATTTTTGCTTTATTCATATATATGTAATATTTAGTATATGTTTTAATAAATATACTACAATTTTTACCAGACCCGCTCAATGAGGTATCGTACAAAAATCAATTAAATTCGTTCTGTTTGCACAGTTTTACGACCTTATTTTTTCAACGTGCATAGTGTTAATATGAGCATTTACTCATTTTTGCGTATATGTTTGTGACCATGAATTTTTATGACGATTTAATTTTCTATTTAATTCATTATTAATGTATATTAGTTTCTCAGTATTATGAATCTTATATATCTCATATACGATGTATAAGTCTATGAGTTTATTGTAAAAATTGATATCCAAATATGACAACTATGGTGTTCAACGTTAAATCACAGTAACTAATATTTTTAACAAAATTAAATTTTTTACATTATCCCTGGTAATATAGCCTTTCACGATTTTTGTTATTATTCTTTAATATAAATATAATTATTATAATTAGAATATTAAAATTTAATGTGTATACCAGGGGCGTATTTATGAGTGATATGTGTGATTGCCCGCACCCAAAGAAAAACCAAAAATAAAAATTTTCATTAGCCAATAAAGGAAGGTGATTAAATCAATCGTACATTATAATGCAGATTAATCAGTATGTCCAAA
>NW_026099572.1:81277904-81288374 GCF_025091365.1 Daktulosphaira vitifoliae | reverse complement strand
AGAAATTTTATCAAGGGTTTATGATAATGTTTTATTAATACGAACAAAATAACTATTCTTATGAATAATTATTGTTCAAGATAATAAAAAAAATTATCATATTGATAAATATATCATAGGTTCAATAGAAATGATATATTTATCAAATTGAACAATGAATTTATTATATAGATCGAGGTTTTTCTCTGGGTGCGCCTTTAACCAGCACTACCAACATATTTATAGGCAACTTCTAAGGGATAAGGATCTAATGTACTTTTTTCTGGTCATAAATTTGATTTTTAACAAAAAAAAAAATTTATAACATGTTTAACAAAGTAAAATAAATTAAATACCCTACTAAAATAATTTCTGAATACGTCCGAGGTGAATCCTCAATATGTACCTCATTAACGAACGTCAGCCTTATACTCAATACATTTTACTATATTCTCTTTTTGAATTTTCCTGATTTTAATAATTAAATTTTTAATATATTTTTGTCACACTGATTCTGATGTAGTATTTTTCCTGCAAAACACTTATTGTGCCCGGCGTAGACGTGTAGTACTACTGGAATCAATGGCCTACCTTAGAGGATAGCCCCAAGAGGCTTACGTGAGGCTCCTTAATAAAAAAATAAACATAGTTACAATAAGGTAATTTCAAGTATAATAGTGATATAAAATATCAGTTATATAAAATATAACAATTTTGGTGTTGGATACACATAGATCGAATGTGCTGTCAAGAATTTGAGTTGTGATTATTTAAGCAATCGTTGTGCTAAACTGAGTTGTTGTCGATCTTCTGTCTATGTCTGCATTTTTGCCACCATCATAGCGTGTTTTAGTTATAACATCTATAGAACTTGCAAGAATATAGTTTTTTATAAAAAGTAAAATATCATCTTTGCGATTGTCGCACTCTATTGCGCTCTCAGTAAATTGCCTTTGGGACTTTTTATTTACTAATATAAATCACAGTATCATTCACCAGTTATAGAACACGTTGATCAGTTAATTGCATTTGATTTCACTTGATCCATTTAATATTCAGCAATATCATCAGTCGTTACAATTAGCTGATAAGAATAATTCTTGTTCATCTTTATTTTAAGATTTATTGTAATAATACATTCACCACTCATTATTCAGTTGTCTATAATTCAATATCTATTAGACATCAAATTAAATATATATTATTTGTGTCAATCCTTTATCAATCTATTTATAATTTATTATTTGTTTATATCAGTGCCATTGTGGCATTAGTATTAGGAGTTACCCTATCCATATTGGAATGTATAAAATTTTATGATTCATATATAACATATTTATAAGTTATATGTTTTGAAAATTCATTTTACATTCATTCGTACAGCTCACTCATCTTAACTCTTTACATTCACATAGCCTGACTTAGAACAAAATAAATCAACTAACGTTAACTAACACGCATGAGTATCATCGGGCTTTGTATTTTTTCAATATTTTAAAATCCAAGTGTATCAACTTGTTTCTAGCGTTAACGTTAATGTCTTACAAGAAAGAGTTCAAACCCTATGTGATATGACGTAAATGTACTGAGTATATATAATTCTTTGATCTTCATCTCGATAATTATGTTAAGAATTTTTTATTATTTGCAGAAAATAGAATATTTGACAAGTGTTAAGATGAATAATAAAACAGAAATGTACTATTATGGAGTCAAATTAAATTAAAAATTTANACAGAAATGTACTATTATGGAGTCAAATTAAATTAAAAATTTTAATTCAATCCAGTTGATGAAGAGAGGAGAAAAAACAAATGTGAAAGTTTGGGATATAGGTTTATAACAGATACGCCATTTGTGTTAGCTTATTATCAAAAGTACAGATATCAAGATCTATACAAAGTATTGTCTAACGTAATATGTGGAGATACAATATTTTGTACATCACTACAAAAAAACATTTGTTCAGTATGTTAAAATATATCATTTAAAATACAATTATTACTAATATATTAAATTGTTTTATGTATTATAAAACCAGAGCATAAAAACATATGATGACATTAAAAAACTTTTTCGTTATGAAGAATCTTTTAATAATGATTTAATACATTATATAACATTTGTAAGTCCAGGTATGTTATATTGACATTTAGTCTTTAGTCACTTATAAAAAACATTAATGGTAACATTATAATTGTAAGATTGAAAAATATTTTATTTCCAATTGTAATAAGAAATATGGTTTTTAAAAATAATATTGCCATTCATATTTTATTATGTAAATACTGATATATGATAATTCGTAATCAAAAAATATATTTATTCTAAACAATATTAAAACATTTATTAAATATAAACATTTTTAGTTGGAGCTGAAGAATGTCCAATTTGTTTCGAAAAACCTGATGTACTTGTTATATTGAATGAGTGTCATCACTGTTTATGTAAAAAATGTGCTGATACACTACTAATTAGAGATGAAAATAAATGCCCACTTTGTAGAAAATGTTATAGCTATTACACAGACAACGTCGAAGGTATAAAAAAAATTAAATTGAAAATAGTTATTAGCTTCCATGCGAGCTGAGAAGGTCTATTACCACTTTCCTTAGCTCTCACCGTACGAATATCTTTCAAAGATACGTCAAATGATCACAAATTGATTCTAGTCGAAAACATTACCCTTAAAAATTGAAAAAGTTTCATTCGTTCCCAGTCAATGGTGGAAACCTCCAAAAAAATTACGAACTTAAAAATCGCTAATTTTCGAAATTTTTTCAATTTTTCTTTCTTAAAACTACCATTACTTTTTTCAAAAATGAACAAATCAATATAGTTTTGTGGCGGTCGAATGTTCTAGAGCGTTCCGCCGCCGCCTCTAGAAGATTCCTCTGACTAGGATTTAAGGGCAAGATCGTCGCTCCAGTCAATCAATCGATCAGTCAATCACTTACGCATTTTGTCTTAAACGCGCTTCGTCTCTCGCTGTTATTTGTTAGTTCGTTGTAATATAGTATAGTTATTATTAAACCGTAAAAGTGTTTATTACTTCTATATATTACACCTCGCTACATTGGTGACCTCGACGATAACAAGTATGAACGCCGAAGAACTACGCAATCAATTGGAGGAGTTACGCCAAGAAAACGCTCGCCTTGCAGCACTACAGGCACAGCAATATCCAACAGCTTCAGTGAATCGCGTTGCCGTCAAGTTGCCACCTTTCTGGTCCGAAAGACCGAGCTTATGGTTCTCACAGGTTGACTCGCAGTTTGCAATCTCGGGAATAACAAGTGAGGAAACAAAATTTAATTATGTTGTGGCTCAGCTTGATACGCGTTACGCCGCCGAAGTAGAGGATATTATTACTAACCCACCGCCTACTGAACGCTACAAACATCTACGCGCAAAACTCGTTGAACGGTTGTCTATCTCAGAAGAACAACGTGTGCGGCAACTCATCAATGAAGAAGAACTAGGTGACCGTAAGCCATCACAGTTCTTACGACATCTCCGTTCCCTTGCCGGCACTACTACATTACAAGACAATATTTTACGTCAACTTTGGCTCCGCCGTCTACCATCACATGCACAAGCTATTTTAACCGCACAATCAGAGCTTCCTCTGGATAAAAAGGTTCCTAACCGATAGAATGGACTCCCGAGTTAGAAAAAGCGTTCACCACATGCAAAGAAATTCTTGCGACCGCTACTCTTTTAGCACATTCTCATCCAGCTGCACGACTTGGACTATTCACAGACGCATCTAGCCAATCTATCGGCGCATGTCTGCAGCAGCGAGTCAATAACATCTGGCAACCCATAGCATTTTTTTCAAAGAAAATGTCGGTGAAACAAAGTGCGTGGCCTGCGTATTATCGTGAGTTGCTTGCCATCTATGAATCGGTGAAGTATTTCAGGCACATTGTCGAAGCACAACCATGTACCATTTTCACCGATCATAAGCCACTCGTATATGCTTTCACCCAACGGAGAGAAAAGATACCTCCTACGCAACTCAACCAGTTGACATTCATATCCGAATTCACCACCGACATTCAACTCATTAAAGATGATGAAAATATCGTCGCGGATACAATGTCATGCATTGAAGTTGTGTCTCTCCCGCTGGACTACCGAGCTCTTGCTGCATCTCAAGACACGGATGATGAACTCAAACATTTTACTGACAACAATTCATCTCTTCATTTGGAGAAGGTACTAGTGCCAGGATCTTCAGCCTATATTTATTGCGACACGTCAACGGGACGCCCACGACCATTTTTGCCACAACGATTCCGGCGTCACGCATTTGATCAGTTACACAACCTTAGTCACCCCGGTGCACGCGCAACAGCTCACTTAGTTTCAGAACGATTTGTGTGGCCAGCAATGAAAAAGGATTGCCGTTCCTGGGTACGTGCCTGCATCCACTGTCAGCGATCGAAAATAAGCCGACACGTCTCAGCCCCACTGGGAAACTTTGAAACACCTTCACGCCGATTCAAACATGTTCATGTCGATATCATCGGTCCATTGCCGCCATCACAGTCCTTTAGGTACTGTCTGACGGTAATCGACCGTTTCACCCGTTGGCCGGAGGTGTATCCACTCTAACGTATAACAGCAGATGATGTCACTAAGGGTTTCCTCAATTGCTGGATTTCACGCTTCGGAGTACCTCAATACGTTACGACTGACCGTGGTACTCAGTTTGTTTCAGCTACTTTAAAAACTTTAGCAAAACGTTTTGGTTTTATGCTTCGCCCCACTACCAGTTGGCATCCTGCTGCAAACGGATTCGTCGAACGAATGCACCGACAACTAAAGGCAGCCATCATGGCCCACGCAAAAGACTCGTGGACTGAGTCACTGCCTATCGTGCTTCTCGGAATACGTTCTGCGTTAAAGGAAGACTTAAAAGACACGTCTGCGGATCTTGTTTATGATGAGCCTCTTAATCTTCCTGGTGATTTCTTCACAGACAATCAAGATAATAGCAGTACGAACGACCCTACTAGCTTACTAGATCGTCTTCGCAGTGTTATGAATAAAATCCGTCCAGTACCTGCATCTCGCCACTCAAATCCACGATCATTTGTTTTTGCGGACCTTAAGGATTGTTCACACGTATTTCTCAGGGAGGGAGGTGTCCGAGCAGCACTTCAACCACCATATCAAGGTCCCTACGAAGTAATTGCCCGAAATGACAAAATGTTCACAATAAAAGTTCGAAATCAACCAGTTACGGTGACGATTGATAGAGTAAAACCTGCCTACCTCAAGGTGAACGAAAGCACAACCGATAGCCAGGCACATGCTCCACCAGCAACTGCCCCGAATACGCCCAAACAAAAACAACCGCCTAATACCGATTAATCAACACAGCCAGTACGAACAACTCGCTCAGTTTGCCGAGTCAGATTTCCGGACATTTTTGACCCTAGCTAACTCCACTCAGTAGGGTGGTGGTGTGGCGGTCGAATGTTCTAGAATGTTCGGCCGCCACCGCCTCTAGAAGATTCCTCTGACTAGGATTTAAGGGCAAGATCGTCGCTCCAGTCAATCACTTACGCATTCTGACTTAAATGCGCTTCGTCTCTCGCTGTTATTTGTTAGTTCGTTGTAATATAGTATAGTTGTTATTAAACCGTAAAAGTGTTTATTACTTCTATATATTACACCTCGCTTCAGTTTTTTTTATAGATGCTTGATGTCTTTACCTATCATTTGGTATATTTTTTTTATAAATTTAACCCTTAACCTTCCCACAAATGGGGATTTAAAATGACAACTTTTTCACAAAAAATTAACTTTTTCAACCTAACTTTTGAAAATGTTCCGGAAGGTCTGACACATTTATACATATCTTAAATTAAAGCTAATGTGCTATACTTTATCGTGAAAAAAAATGTTTTTTGACTTTATTTTGTTTTTACGGTGAAAATGGCTAGCAAATGCTATTTTTNAAAAAAAAATTTCGGACTTTATTTTATCTTCATGGTGAAAACAGACATTAAACTTAATAAAAAAAATACGATTTTTGTAAAAAAATTCTTTTTTATATTTTTAACTTTATAATGCTATAACTTATTAAAAAGTGTATGGATCAATACAATTTTTTTATGAGAAGTACTATTTATATAGATCTTTCATTCTACATACTTTTTGTTTAAATCGGACTATTTCCCTTAATACAGGGGGGATTCAAAATGACAACTTTTTCACAAAAAATTGACTTTTTCAACTTAAATTTTGAAAGTGTTCCGGAAAGTCTGACACTTTTCTATATATATTAAATTAAAGCTAATGTAATCTACTTGTAATAAAACTAAAATAAGGGGGGTGATAAGATAGAAGATTTTTTAGNTTTTTCAACCTAACTTTTGAAAATGTTCCGGAAGGTCTGACACATTTATACATATCTTAAATTAAAGCTAATGTGCTATACTTTATCGTGAAAAAAAATTTTTTTTGACTTTATTTTATTTTTACGGTGAAAATGGCTACCAAATGCTATTTTTGTGTGAAAATTCTCGATTTTTTTTACATTTTTAACTTTATAATGCTATAACTTATTAAAAAGTGTATGGATCAATACAATTTTTTTATGAGAAGTACTATTTATATAGATCTTTCATTCTACATACTTTTTGTTTAAATCGGACTATTTCCCTTAATACAGGGGGGATTCAAAATGACAACTTTTTCACAAAAAATTGACTTTTTCAACTTAAATTTTGAAAGTGTTCCGGAAAGTCTGACACTTTTCTATATATATTAAATTAAAGCTAATGTAATCTACTTGTAATAAAACTAAAATAAGGGGGGTGATAAGATAGAAGATTTTTTAGATTTTACATTTTAAACTTTATAATGCTATAACTTATTGAAAAGTATATGGATCAACACAATTTTTTTATGAGAAATAATATTTTTTAATAATTCCTTTTTCATTCGACATACTTTCTCTTAATCAGGATATAAATAAAGAAATAGGGATCATTTAGCATATGGAATAATCCACCAATTTTTTTAAATTAAACACTATCTAAAGATTTGCATCGAAGCGTTTTTCATGATAGTGATTTTAATTACTGTCATATATCAATATACTTGATCCAACTATGTCACGTCATCATTGTACCGTGAACCCACTGTGCTTGGTTTTTAATTTTAGATGTGGCAGGGCCATATTTAGGGTGACTGACTCTAGGTATAGGAGTCATAAGGGTTGATTTTACAAGCGAAAGTAAAATGTGTAGCAATGTATGTTATAGAAAATGAAATTATTATTTTGAAAAGCCAGAATATATAAATATTGAAAAAGCTTTAATTAACTTATAAATTGAAATGATAAAACATCATGATACATATATAGCAATGCCTAGAATAGCATCAGGCCTAGATAAAAAAGAATGGACCATAATTAAACAAATGATTTTTTCAACTTTCATAAACACTAGTATAATTGTTAATATGCCATCAAAATAATAAATATATTACTAATGATTGGAAAACTGAAAAACACAATTCAGTTATAAACACAATTAAACAATTTTACAATAAAAATATATCAGACAAAGTCAATAATAATAATCAGAATAATGATAACTTAAAAGTTTTTAAATCTTATGAAAAGGGAGGAAACATTTATAGTGAAAATAATTCCGGATTTTTTGCAATTATAAACGCACTTAATGATGGGAAAGATGAAAAAGTAACTTCTGTTTTTGAAATATTAGAGCTTTTAGAATTATTTGATCTACCTAATTATTGGTTTAGTGATGATGAATTAGCAGCTATTACGAATCATTACAATCATGACACATATATTTTTAATGATACAGATAAAACTGGAATCATTTATGGTTTAGGTAATCGCCCACCTATAGTCTTATACAATGTTGATAAAAACACACACTGGATTCCAGGTACACAATCAAATAAACCATCAAGAGATATTCCTTTAAAAACAATAAATTTTACAGAATTTGAATCTATAGGCAATTTAAAAGAATCTATTTTTAAAAACATAAACAAAAAAAAATTTAATAATATTGCTAATGATATTGACAATACTATTAACATTAATAATTTAATCATTAATGAAAATAATTTGTCTATAAAAACAAAAGTTTATGAAAATCTTAATAACACAATTTTAAACAATAATACACATACACATGAAAGTAAGCCAACCATTGTAGATATGGAAGGCAACACAATCAATATTTCACCTTACTTAATAAATTCTGAACATAAACAGGCTACTGATTTGATTACACAGTATACACATTTATTTTGCGATGATAATAGTTTAATTAAACCTGCGAATGTAGTTCCATGTGAAATCAAAATGAAACCAAATTTTACTGAACCTAAATTCAATGCTCCTCATAGAATCTCATCAGAACAGAGAGAGGAATTAAAAAAACATATAAAAAAACTTTTAGAGGCAGATATAATAAAACCAGTTACATCTAACTTTGGAGCACCTGCTTTTTTGGTAAAAAAGACAAAAATTCTTATAGATTACTAGTCTCATACAAGGAACTTCATGAAAGAGTTCAATCAGACTTATACCCGATACCAAGAACTACAGAGCATTAGAAAATTCAAAATATTTTAATTTATTAAATTTTAACAGTGCATTTTTTCAAATACCTGTCAGACTTAAAGATCAATATAAATTGGCCTTTACTTCTGCACTTGGCATTTATACTTTTACTATATTACCTCAAGGTTTTAAAAATAGTAGTGCTATTTTTCAAAGAAAATTAAATGAAATCTTTTCACCTTTACTATACAAATCATTAATTATTTATCTTGACATACTCCCCCTAAACACAAGGTTTAGTAGAAAAAATAAATGGGGTGATTTGTGCATCATTAAGAAATTATATTGAAAATAATGAACAATCTAGATGGTCTTATAATTTGCTATACATTACATTAGCCTATAATTCAATCCCTCAAACAAGTACAGGTTATAGTCCTTTTTATTAAATGCATGATTTCGAACCTTATTTCCCTATTGATAACAAAATAATTCCTAATGAAATTCCCTATGATATAAATAAATCATTAAATAATTTACAAGATGTCAGAAATAAATTACCTTTAATCATTCAAAAAGTACAACAAATTCAAAAAAATAATTATGTTAACAAACACGTAATTTTAACATTTGATCCTGGAGATTTAGTCTTAGTCAAATTTCCTTTCGCTCAAGTGGTTAAGTCACCCTAACTATCACTGAAATATTGCGGTCCATTTAAAATTATAAAGAAAATCAATTAAATTAAATTATATCATTGAATTAATGCTAAATAATCAAAAGATCGTAGACACAGTGCATGTAAGACGTCTAAAACCTTATTTTATAAGAAATTATGAATAAACTCTCATTACCTTATAATTTATTATTATTAACACTTATCATTAAATATTCATCATAATATTTAATTATATTCATGGCATAATTCTCAAAGTTCACATTTTTAAGCTTCGATGAGAAGCTGACAAGGTATTGGTTTTACTAAGATGTGTTTTTTTTTTTTTGTGTCTGTTACCACTTTTTCTCAGCTCTCACCGAACGGATTTCTTTCAACGATACGTCAAAAGATCACAAATTGTATCTAGTCGAAGACATTACCCTTCAAAATTGAAAAAAATTCCCTCGTTCCCCATAAATGGGGGAAACCTCCAAAAAAATTACAAATTTAAAAATCGCTAATTTTCGAAATTTTTTCAATTTTTTTTACTNNNGGGGGAAACCTCCAAAAAAATTACAAATTTAAAAATCGCTAATTTTCGAAATTTTTTCAATTTTTTTTACTTAAAAGTGCCATAACTTTTTCAAAAATGAACGTATCAATATAATTCTTTTTTATATAGATGCATGATGTCATTAAATATGTTAAGTTTATTTTTTTTACCTGCCCACGGGGGGAATTTAAAATGACAACTTTTTTACAAAAAACTAAATTTTTTCAACTTAACTTTTGAAAGTGTTCCGGAAGGTATGACACATCTGTATATATTAAGATATATACATATCTTAAATTAAAGCTAATGTAATATACTTTATTATGAAAAAAAAAAATTTCGGACTTTATCTTATCTTCATGGTGAAAATGGCTACCGAATGCTATTTTTGTGTGAAAATTTTCGATTTTGTATTATCCATTTTTAACTTTATTATGCTATAACTTTTTGAAAAATGTATGGATCAGTACAATTTTTTCACAGAAAGTAGTATTTATATACATCTTTTATTTGACATACTGTTTTCTTAAATGGGACCATTTCCCTATATATGGGGAGGCTTAAAATATAAATAATTCATGTAGAAAGTAGAACTTTTTCAACTTAAATTTTGAAAGTGTTCCGGAAAGTCTGACACTTTAATATATATCTTAAATTAAAGCTAATGTAATATACTTTATTATGAAAAAAAAAAAATTTTCCTCTGGACTTGTCTTC
>NW_026099572.1:81259272-81277876 GCF_025091365.1 Daktulosphaira vitifoliae | reverse complement strand
GGACTTTATTTTATCTTCATGGTGAAAACAGACATTAAACTTAATAAAAAAAATACGATTTTTGTAAAAAAATTCTTTTTTATATTTTTAACTTTATAATGCTATAACTTTTTGAAAGATCTATGGATCAATATAAATCTTTTATTGTAGATGTATGATGTCTTTACCTATCATTTGGTATAATTTTTTTATAAATCTGACTTTNTTTACCTATCATTTGGTATATTTTTTTTATAAATCTGACTTTTTACCTGCCTACAGGGGGGGATTCAAAATGACAACTTTTTCACAAAAAATTGACTTTTTCAACTTAAATTTTGAAAGTTTTCCGGAAAGTCTGACACTTTTCTGTATATATTAAATTAAAGCTAATGTCATCTACTTTATTATGTAAAAAAAAAATTTCGGACTTTATTTTGTCTACACGGTAAAAATGGCTACCAAATGCTATTATTGTGTGAAAATTCTCAATTTTATTTTTTAACTTTTTAACTTTATAAAGCTATAACTTATTGAAAAGTGTATGGATCAACATTATTTTTTTATAAGAAATAATATTTTTTAATAATCCCTTTTTCATTCGACATACTTTATCTTAATTAGGATATTAATAATGAACTAGCAGATCATGTAGCTTTTGGAATAATACACCAATTTTTTTTAAATTAAACACAATCTAAAGCTTTGCATCGAAACGTTTATTTTTGATAGTGATTTTAATCACTGTCAGATGTCATTATACTTGACCACTGTGCCGCGACCCCCCTGTGCTGGGTTTTGTTATATGATTATAAAACAAATAAAATCCATGATTGTTACAGTATGGATCCATCTTGTCATAGACTATATATATTCCAAAATATAATTTTAAGGGAAAAACAAAAAGTATGCGAATTAACCTCATTATGTGCAGACTGTGAAGCCAGAGAAATTCGGAAATCAATATTCCTAAATATTGAAAGACTTTATACTGCGGAAATGCTTAATTCTCATTATTATGATAAATACCAAAGATCCAATGAAATATATTATTCATATTACTGAACTTTATAACATCTTTCATATTATTGTATACAAATTATGTATCCATACCATATATAATATACTTTTTTTTTCCTTTCCCCTTCTTTATTTTAATTATTCTTGAACGATTTAATAATCTCTTAAATACATACATTTTAAGAACAATACTCTTATACTTTATTCTCTAATGTTATTAGAATATGGACCCATCTTGTCACGGGAGTTATATCATAAAAAACACCTTTTGGAAGAACGATAAAAGAGTATGTAACAGACAGAAATTATGCCCTGATTGTTTTTTTAAAGAAAAACACCGAAGGAGTGTAGTGCATAATTATCATCTTTTAAAATATAATTCTATATGGACTCACGGCGTAATCCAATATTTTAAATCGAAACCTATATCATTTCTGGCCACAGAAATAGCCAATTATGCTGCATGCGATGTAGAGTTCGATATGAGGAGATGGTACAGCGCTATATTTCGACCGAACATACCGTCCGATGATGGACATATGTGTTGGGAAGGGGGACTCATTAGTAGAAGTTTGATTNCACAGAAATAGCCAATTATGCTGCATGCGATGTAGAGTTCGATATGAGGAGATGGTACAGCGCTATATTTCGACCGAACATACTGTCCGATGATGGACATATGTGTTGGGAAGGGGGACTCATTAGTAGAAGTTTGATTAAAAACCCGATAAGAAATATAAATACCCAATTCCTACAAAAAATTACTGGACACATATAATTTTTTTAATTTTGACAAAAAAAGTTAATGTAGAATTTACAGATCTAAGCATCTTAGACAAGTATAATTTAATGTCAAAAAAAAGGGGTAACGTTCCAAAAGATCCATGGGCTTTCATATATAGCCAAACTTCTATCAATAAGCATCAAGAGTGGTATTTCGATATGACCGCTGATTATAATAATGTCATTCGTAAATATAACTTCATCATGGATAAATATGCAATATCTTATAAATCTATAGTGTTTGATGTATGTACTGATTTTACAGAATACAGACAACACATAAAAATTTTTTTTCCATCGATGGAATTTGAGTGTCCTATTGATTATTATTACCCCAACGAAAATTTGGATACATATTGGGAGTAAATAGAATGCGCAGAGTCTATTAGAATGGCTTAACAATTAATATTAATAAAAAAAAAAAAATTAGTTATACATCAGCTCCATCAATATGTCATTATTATTTTATTATTATATTACTTATTTTACTACATATAATACTCTTGTAAAAAAAAATATATAGCAAATATATAATTTATACTATGTCGAGGAAAACAATATGATACGTTGTATTGAAATAATTCTTATACATGTATTATATATATAATAATTTTCAATTTTTTTTTCTTATTATCATCAATACTCAACATGAAATTATTATATTCAGATCTACATATTTTGATCAACTTAATTTTTAGTTAAATACTTTATTACATTATACCATTGATTTAATTACGTCAAACTTATTTTATTTAAATCATACACAAAAAAAAAATATATATATAATTATAGCATAGCAATAATAATTGAGAACGAATTTTTTTTGTCGGAATTTTTACTTTATAATATAATATATTATATATTATATTATATTATAATTTCTCATCATATATAATATTATAACATTCAATGAATTTTAAAAAACTTTTACTCTTCACAATTTTTTTTTCATATTGTAATTTTAATTTTTAAAGAATGATTTTAATCTTAAAAACAATTTTTTCATTAAATTATTATTTCTCATAAAAAAGGAAAGTGATAATTTTTTTTCACTAATAATAATTTACTCACAGTATAAGCATCAATATAAATATGTAATCCATATCACACAGTAAAATAAAACACAAAGTTATTAAAAAAAAAAAAATATATATACATATAAAATATAGATACTTAAATTTTGAAGAGTTTACTCGTGAAACGCACATATGCAACTAATATCATATCATCATAGTTATCTATCAAAAAAATAATAATACAACAATAAAATTGATAATAAATGAATATACACATATTATTTATGGTATTCAAACTTCTATAAAGAATATATATATATATATACAATTACAAACAATTATTATCTTGTCTCTATTATCACGATATTTACATTACACCAAATCAATTATAGCATACTTAATTCAATTTAATTTTAATTCTGACATTTACTTTCATAGCATTTATCTCGATTTACATTATCACATGAAAATAATTCTCTATGAACTAAAATTTTTATATAGATATATTTGGCATGAATTAATCTAAAAATCTTATTCAACCTTAACCTTGTATACATTTTTACTTTCATATTATATAAAAGAAAAAAGTAAACATGAATCTGATATTACCAATCATATTCTCCACTATATTCATTGAAGTTCACTCAATCATTGCATATGACTGTTCGGCAGACCATTTAAACATAACATCATTTAGTAGTCTTTCAGTAGAACAATGTGAGAAGCCGCGGCCAACAAAAATGATGAGAATAGAACGAATTAAATTATTAAAAAAATCAGAAACACACACCATTTTCTATAGAACCTGCCTTATATCCATAAACTACTTAATTTTTATATGTTCTACATTTGGTGATCTACAAGCTCTTCCTGATAGTTATTATTCAGAGATATCAGAATTAGGTACTTTACGATGTGAAGAAATCCACAACAAATTATTCTATCGGTTACCATTAGGAGGAATAATACATAATCTAAAAATTAATCATACAACTCAAGCTTCTTCTACAATTGCTGGATCCATTGACCATAAAGGCAATTGTGAGGGTACTACTTTTATTAATAATAGAGGCACATTTCACAAAGCTATAGTACAAGCAAAATATGAAATCACTTTAACTGAAGGATATGGCACAGCAAACTACAGAGAAAATTCTATGATATTACCAAATGGCGTACGATTCACACTTTCAGAATCATATGGTTTTGACTCCTCCAAAGGTGAAGTCATATGGAATACAAATTCTCAAGACTGTGATTTGGACTACGTTGTTCTTTATGACGGCCCAGCATCAGTGGTACAATCAAAATCTTTTTCTAATCCAACTGATGAAACAAGGACTTTCCTTGTTGAAACACAAGGAATCGCTTTTGCATTAAAATATTTAAAAAATATTGAAGCCTGCTCTATACCTGTTATACAGACCGAACATCCACAATTATACATTGTAACACAGACGCAACACTTAGAAAACTTCAAATTAAAAACTATTTTTTCTCAACACACGGACTTAATTTCATATGTCAACACAAAATTTGTTTGGGTTGAATTCCATATTTCTAGATCAATAAATGATTTATACATTGATATTACAACAAAACAATGCAACATAGAAAGAAAAATATTAATGCAAAAATTGTCTCTAGCCTCATACAGTTTAGCAAAATTTGCTTACGCCATGTGTGAAACTCCTGGTTGCATGGCAATATCCAGTGGAGAAATCATCTACCTCATGAAATGCAAACCAGTTCTAGTCGAAATGGCAAAAAAAGATACTTGTTTTCACGAACTACCTGTCATACATCAAAATCAATCATCCTTTATGGCACCAAAATCACACATATTACAAAAATATGGAACAGAAACTCCTTGTAACAATAGATTACCATGCGCTTACTTCTTAGATAGAGAATGGTTTGGACTCAATCCAAATTTAATTGATGTCAAAACACCACAGATATTGAAACCAGAAACCAAATTTACATGGAATTATAAATCCCCGTAATACTTAATGTCCGCTGGCATTTATAATCGAGATGTAATGCAAGCATTACAAAAACATTTAATGTTCGCTCAAGAAATTACAGCAATACAAAACAACATTGTTTGTCAAACATTAGGATATGAAGTAACCAACCAAATAAATCTACACAAACTTATTGATCCTTCAGTTATAAGTTCCATGGTAGAAGATAAATTACATCAAATTTGGGTTGGTTCACATATTTTGGTTCATTCATGTCTGGAATTTTAGGCATTATTTTTACAATTAAAATTATAACTATTATCATTAACTCTTGCATGAATGTACACTTATTATATAATACATTAGGTTGGAGTTTAAGATTATTCTGTGGAATATTTAATAATATAACTCATTATTTTATGCACAAAAATCATCAACAACATTATAACACCAATAATGTTGAGCTAAATAATATAACCACAGCAAACAATGATACAACACAAACACAATTAAAAGTTCACTCTTTCCTTTATCTAGATATAAGTCACTCCACTCTGTAAGATGTCTGATGAAATTCTTGACATTCCTGTCTATGCCTACAGAACTCCACAATATACAAAAAAACCAATAATGATGAAATATAATAAAGACATCCAATATGACACTACTAAATTCTACGTTTGGCGTTATGAACAAACGGTCTACCTTTTTCCAAAACCAAATCCAATCATCAATCAAAACAGCAAAAATCGAAAACGCAAGTCTAGAAAACAAAAACCGTAAAAAAAAAAATATATATAATAACATTTTTTTTTGTCTTTATTTATATTACATATACATTACAATATATACACATTTGTACAATAGCTATTATATATGTATATACATGTTAAATTGATTATTGTATACTATGCATCTTATCTTAAAAATAATTATCATGTTATGTTCAAATTTTACACAATAAACTGAAAATCACTAAAAGCGCTGACGTCAACAACCCATGATGGGGGTAATTAAAAGTAATATAAGAAGGCGCTGATTTTCTAAGAGAGCAGAATTCTCTCTTCTTTTTGAAGATTTGAATTCAATAAGGAATTCAGGATTTTTCTATTTGATTTATTTTGAACAAACTAGCCGCGACCCCCTGTTGTCGTCGGTATATTTTATAGCGATTTCAAGTACAATTATTTTTGCGTCAATACGTTATTTATTTATTAAAAAGGAAAAGTATAAATCTGTACGTGAGATATATAAAAGAAGTAAGTAAATTTATATTAACCCAATTATTTAGAATTAATAACCTGTGTAAAGAATGGTAAAGCAATAGATTTTTAAACATTATTTAATTTAATTATTAATAACTAGTTAGTGCTTGGTCATATACTTCAACTGGGTATCTGAGAGGAGGCCTTCGCCACTCCATGAACGCTTCAGTATTTCCACTAAAGCACATACCAGTTAACATCACGCTTCGACTGGGTGTCAGATAGGAGGCCAAGACCCCGGCCACTACAAGAATACCTCAGCGTTTTAATACCTCTATGAGAGGAACTTAATTTGTATCTTTTTATATCTACTTGTCTTTACTGTTCTAAACCCTCGGACTCTACAACCCCGATAGAACCTCATTGCTCCTAAATTGACCAAATCCCTAACATCCAACTTTGGTCAAATTAAATTACCCAAACAACCTCTTTTTTGCTTATTTTTTTGTATTACTACAATACCTCGACCCCACTTTGCTACCGTTTTTTTTAACTTACAGTATTTATCATAACCCTTACTTTGACATATAATTAAAGCTCGGAAAATTTCCAAAACATTATCTAAAGTTAAGTTGGAAAATTTTCAATATATTACTCGTAATTTTAAAGATTTAAAACCCCTATTTATAAAGTAAAATGGTTCGAATTAAAAAAAATTATGTCAAATGAAAGAAATAAACATTATGTATATATGAAAAAAAAATCGAATTGATCCATGCATTTTTTTAAACGTTCTAGTAATTTAAAATTGAAAAAATTAAGTATGAAATTTGCATGAAAATCAAATTTTTTTTTAATACGGCAACTATTTGCACATAGAAGATTATTCAAGACAAATGATTTTTTTTGAACTATAGTGCCTAACATTAGTATTAAATTAACATATTTTTAAAGGATGCAGTATATCTATAACATTTTTTAAAAGTTTAATTTCTGTGCAGAAATTGATATTTTGGAAATGAAATTGAGTATGATCTAATAAAAAATACATTTAATGAAAAGAATACAAGTATTGCATATACGAATATACACAGCACATATGATACGTGTAATAAAGATACACACATTATAAACCATAAGAATGATTTCAATAAATTCGAGTCCAACAGAAAAATGGACAACCATATAGGTTACACAAATGATAAAATATTAAAATATGAAACAAACGTTATTAATAATACTATACACACAATTCCAACTTCATTTGTTAATGAATTTTATAAAATTACATATATTAATGACCTTGATGATACACAAAATACATTATTAAACATAATAGACACAAGTTCTTCATAAAAAAACATAGATATAATTGTAAGTCAAAAAGAAGATTTATTTTGCCAACAAATAATAAAAACATTAAATGGGCAAAAGATATCCAACAAAATAACTAAGATTTCTAGAAGATTTGTAGTTATAAATTATATACTTTACCTAAAATAATACATGCCAAAACAGAATATAGATAATCTAATAGTAATACCTAAATCAATTGTGCAAGATGTCATTTCAGCACATCATTGTCCACCTATGTCAGCACATATGGGAATTACAAAAACAATTAAGAAAATACAAATTAAATATTATTGGCCAGATCTTATTAAAGATGTTACTCATTTTATAAAAACTTGTCACGAATGTCAAATAAATAAAAAAGCTCCAGGGAAACTCGCAGGAGAACTTCAACCTATTCCACTACTTTGTTGTAAGCCCCTTGATAGGCTAACAGCCGACTTTCTTGGTCCATTAGTCAGTAGTAACAATAAAAAATATATTTTAGTTTTTACATGTCAAAGCACCAAATATGTATTTACAAAAGCCACTAGATCGGCTGATGCCAACACTGTAATTAGATGTTTGATAAATTTCATAACCAAGTATGGTGTAATCCGCTATCTTTCTAGTGACCGAGGCTCTCATTTTCGTAATTCCGCACTAGAACAAGTTTGCAAAAACTTTGGAATAAAACAAATATTCTCTTCTAGTTATGCTCCACAATCACAAGGGTTCACTGAAAGAATTAATGGTGTAATATGCCAAGCTATTAGACACTACATTAATGATGATACTCATCACCGATGGTCTTATTATCTAACTTATATAACATTTAGTTATAACAACACTCCTCAAATATCCACTAACCACATGCCTTTTTATTTATTACACGGATTTAATGCTAACTTAACGATAAATTTGCAATTAACTCCTGAAATTCTTCCATATGATATCAAACAAGCATTACACGAATTAAAAACAATTAGAGATAAAATACCTGAGTATATAAAAAAAGCACAAGAAATTCAAAAACTTCAATATGACAAAACCCATCAATTAACAGAATATTCTCCTGGACAATTAGTTCTAGTGAAATTTCCGTTTCAACAGCCTAATAAAAGTCCAAAACTTGCTGCTAAATTCAGAGGTCCTTTTAAAATAATATCAAAAATGAACAATGTTAATTACTTAGTATAATTAACATTGGGTAAAAAATTAACTAATGATGTTATTCATATTAGGCGACTCAAACCTTATCACAGTCGAGAACACACCAATAAAAACGAATAAAATCTACTATGAGTGTTAAATTAAAGATCAATGATTTTGATAAAAAGGATTAAAAAAATATGATTAAATTTCTAATATTATCTTATAAACAATAAGTCGTAAATTTGAGTCAAGAAGTAAATTAATAAATAAATATAATAATAATAAAATGTTTTATGTAATAAACTTTTATTTTAAAGAATATTCCTATTAAATTAGTTGAATAATATTAGATGATAATTTTTAATTATTTTTAAAGAATATTGCTATTACTTTAGTTGAATACTTTTATATAATAAGTTTTAATCTGAATATACCTAATTCATCTAAACAATAACTTTCTTTCTAGCAATAAGCTAGAATAACTTTATTCATAAGCTTTAAATTTAATTAAAACTAGACTTAATATCAACTATTAATATTATAAGCTAACTGATTATACTATATGAATTTGTATTATCAAGTTGAAATAAAATATGATTATAAAACATGTTATTTAAACAATATATTTATTAAGTATTTAAATAATAATTCTAACAAAACTGTATTCTTATTAATTTAAGTTAATTATAACATTAATTTTAATGGCACGGTAATCATAAAACTATTATATTTTTTTTATTATTATTCACATTATTACTATTATTTGTATTCTACATTTAAAATAAAAAAAAAAAATGTAAAATTTTATTTTTAAATTTTAAATATAATCAAAACTTTACAATTTATTAAGACTTCAATCAAATACCATTATATCAATTATCCATTTTATGAACGTTTTGCTGCATATCATATACAGTAGTCAATATTTAATAATAAATCGCAGAATAATTCCTCACCTTCTCATTAACTATAGAAAACACCCAACTACTCAATGAAGAGAAATCAACAAATTTACACGTTTTAAATAATCACAAGCAACACACAACTCAACTCCAAATAAAATTTTTGTTACATACACCACCAAAGGGTACCAATCACACATCAAAGAGTTGAATGGATCCTACTAATCTTTCACAAAATATTACACATACAACATACTGCAGAACCATGTCACGTGTTTAAAGGAATTTTATTGCTGAAATCTCAAAAAAAAAAAGGGAGGATATAAAAAAAATTACATTACATAATGATACTATTNAAAAAAAAAAGGGAGGATACAAAAAAAATACATTACATAATGATACTATTCATATAGAATACTGTATTTTCATATTAATGCAACATGTCATAACAAAAATAAAGAAATACACTTTCATCCACAACACTTCAATCAACACACAAATAGAAAAATAACCATAGCCCTTATGTTTGTATAACTTCTTATATATTTTAAATGTAACAGTAACAAATGCTGCTTTGAGTATAATCTAGTCACTCTACTAACATACATTATAAGTAATATTAACATTAGTTTTAAGTTTGCACATTATAACGCAGCATGAGGACATGCTGCAAAAAAAACTGGGGTACATCTTGTAAAGTATCAAAATAGAAGTTTCGAGATTATTCAAAAAACTTCTAGAATAATCTTTACACAAATAATTATCAATTTTAAATACTTTTCTGACCGACTATTATTTTATTACTTTTTACAAATACTTTTTAATTACCATAAGCGTATCTGTGGCGCCGAACAGACGGCAAGATTAAATTGTTAAATTTTTTAGAAAAACTAGCCTCCCTTCATCACCTTACCAACTAGTTTAATATAAAAGGGCTAGTAAAATTAGCACAGACATTTTTTACTTTCTTTTTATCTCTCTCGCATACTCTCACTTTCATTTTCACTTATTATTCCCCCATAATCTTACACTTTCATATTAAAAGTTAATAATGTAAAATTCACGTTACTTTTGTTAATTTTAATTATAAGACTTATATATATTTGTTGAAATAATTAATAAAAGTTATAGAAATAAATTCAGTATGTTGCCCTTCAATATCAGTATTTTTATTTATTTAAATTAACTTAAAATATCGATGTCAACAAGGAACATCACAATTCACCATCTATCTACGAATCCATTTGAACATCAAAGTAAGTGTAGTATTAATACATGCACTATATTCACGTAATATTAAGAAATAGGACAGAGTGGGTGAGAGGTAGGATTAAGAGGATATGAATGAATCTAATACAATCCAAATAACTTATAATCCCTTTCCTATTATCTCTATCTTATCGCCCCCCTTATTTTAGTTTTATTACAAGTAGATTACATTAGCTTTAATTTAATATATATAGAAAAGTGTCAGACTTTCCGGAACACTTTCAAAATTTAAGTTGAAAAAGTCAATTTTTTTTAAAAAAGTTGTCATTTTGAATCCTCCCTGTATTAAGGGAAATAGTCCGATTTAAACAAAAAGTATGTAGAATGAAAGATCTATATAAATAATACTTCTCATAAAAAAATTGTATTGATCCATACACTTTTTAATAAGTTATAGCATTATAAAGTTAAAAATGTAAAAAAAAAAATCGAGAATTTTCACACAATACTAGCATTTGGTAGCCATTTTCACCGTGAAGACAAAATAAAGTCCGAAATTTTTTTTTTACATAATAAAGTAGATTACATTAGCTTTAATTTAATATATATATAAAAGTGTCAGACTTTCCGGAACACTTTCAAAATCTAAGTTGAAAAAGTCAATTTTTTTTAAAAAAGTTGTCATTTTGAATCCTCCCTGTATTAAGGGAAATAGTCCGATTTAAACAAAAAGTATGTAGAATGAAAGATCTATATAAATAATACTTCTCATAAAAAAATTGTATTGATCCATACACTTTTTAATAAGNTATATAAATACTACTTCTCATGAAAAAATTGTATTGATCCATACATTTTTTAAAAAGTTATAGCACTTTAAAGTAAAAAATGTAAATTATAAAATCGAGAATTTTCACACAAAAATAGCATTTGGTAGCCATTTTCACCGTAAAAACAAAATAAAGTCAAAAAACATTTTTTTTCACGATAAAGTATAGCACATTAGCTTTAATTTAAGATATGTATATATCTTAATATATACAGATGTGTCAGACCTTCCGGAACACTTTCAAAAGTTAAGTTGAAAAAATTAATTTTTTGTAAAAAAATTGTCATTTTAAATTCCCCCCGTGGGCAGGTAAAAAAAATAAACTAAATATAGTTAATGATATCATGCATCTATATAAAAAATAATTATATTGATACGTTCATTTTTGAAAAAGTTAGAGCATAATTAAGTTAAAAATGTAAAAAAAAAAATCGAGAATTTTCACACAAAAATAGCATTCGGTAGCCATTTTCGCCGTGAAGAAAAGTCCAGAGGTCAAATTTTTTTTTTTCAAATTAAAGGATATTACATAAGCTTTAATTTAAGATATATATAAAAGTGTCAGACCTTCCGGAACACTTTCAAAAGTTAAGTTGAAAAAGTTCTACTTTCTATATGCATTTTTTATATTTGAAGCCCCCCCATATATAGGGAAATAGTCTGATTTAAAAAAAAAGTATATCCAATGAAAGATGTATATAAATACTACTTCTCATGAAAAAATTGTATTGATCCATACATTTTTTAAAAAGTTATAGCACTTTAAAGTAAAAAATGTAAATTATAAAATCGAAAATTTTCACACAAAAATAGCATTCGGTAGCCGTTTTCACCATGAAGACAAGTCCAGAGGTCAAATTTTTTTTTTTCAAATTAAAGTATATTACATTAGCTTTAATTTAAGATATATATAAAAGTGTCAGACCTTCCGGAACACTTTCAAAAGTTAAGTTGAAAAAGTTCTACTTTCTATATGCATTTTTTATATTTGAAGCCCCCCCATATATAGGGAAATAGTCTGATTTAAAAAAAAAGTATATCCAATGAAAGATGTATATAAATACTACTTCTCATGAAAAAATTGTATTGATCCATACATTTTTTAAAAAGTTATAGCACTTTAAAGTAAAAAATGTAAATTATAAAATCGAAAATTTTCACACAAAAATAGCATTCGGTAGCCGTTTTCACCATGAAGACAAGTCCAGAGGTCAAATTTTTTTTTTTCAAATTAAAGTATATTACATTAGCTTTAATTTAAGATATATATAAAAGTGTCAGACCTTCCGGAACATTTTCAAAAGTTAAGTTGAAAAAGTTCTACTTTCTATATGCATTTTTTATATTTGAAGCCCCCTCATATATAGGGAAATAGTCTGATTATAAAAAAAAAGTATACCAATGAAAGATGTATATAAATACTACTTCTCATGAAAATATTGTATTGATCCATACATTTTTTAAAAAGTTATAGCACTTTAAAGTAAAAAATGTCAATTATAAAATTAAAAATTTTCACACAAAAATAGCATTCGGTAGCCGTTTTCACCATGAAGACGAGTCCAGAGGTCAAATTTTTTTNTTTTCACCATGAAGACGAGTCCAGAGGTCAAATTTTTTTTTTTTAAATTAAAGTACATTACATTAGCTTTAATTTAAGATATATATAAAAGTGTCAGACCTATATATAAAAATATATAGCTTTTTATTGTTACTGTTATTTTGAATCAATAATACTTATTTGGTTTATATTAATATATTACGACACTTAGACCTTTGATTGTTTCACTCTTCAAATCAAAAAAAACCCAGCACAGGGAGGTCGCGGCACAGTGNCAAAAAAAACCCAGCACAGGGGGGTCGCGGCACAGTGGTGACGTGGCATAGTTGATTCAAGTATAATGATATCTGACAGTGATTAAAATCACTATCAAAAATAAACGCTCAATGCAAATCTTTAGATAGTGATTAATTTTAAAAAAAATGGTGTTTTATTCCAAAAGCTACTTGATCTGCTGGTTTCTTATTAATATCCTAATTAAGATAAAGTATGTCGAATGAAAAAGGGTTTATTAAAAAATATTATTTCTCATAAAAAAATTGTGTGGATCCATAAACTTTTCAATAAGTTATAGNATTTCCCATAAAAAAATTATATTGATCAATACACTTTTCAATAAGTTATAGCATTATAAAGTTAAAAATGTAAAAAATAAAATAGAGAATTTTCACACAATAATAGCATTTGGTAGCCATTTTCATCGTGAAGATAAAATAAAGTCCGAAATTTTTTTTTTACATAATAAAGTATATTACATTAGCTTTAATTTAAGATATATATAAAAGTGTCAGACCTTCCGGAACACTTTCAAAAGTAAAGTTGAAATAGTTCTACTTTATATATGCATTTTTTATATTTTAAGCCCCCCCATATATAGGGAAATAGTCTGATTTTAAAAAAAAAGTATACCCCATGAAATATGTATATAAATACTACTTCTCATGAAAAAATTGTATTGATCCATACATTTTTTGAAAAGTTATAGCATTTTAAAGTAAAAAATGTAAATTATAAAATCGAGAATTTTCACACAAAAATAGCATTTGGTAGCCGTTTTCCCCATGAAGACAAGTCCAGAGGTCAATTTTTTTTTTTTTTAATTAAAGTACATTACATTAGCTTTAATTTAAGATATATATAAAAGTGTCAGACCTTCCGGAACATTTTCAAAAATTAAGTTGAAAAAGTTAATTTTTTGTGAAAAAGTTGTCATTTTAAATCCCCCCCTGAAAAAAGGTCAAATTTACAAACAAAATATACCAAATGATAGGTAAAGACATCAAGCATCTATAAAAAATTATATTGATATGTTCATTTTTGAAAAAGTTACGGCAGTTTTTAGTAAAAAAAATTTCGAAAATTTCGAAAATTAGCGATTTTTAAATTTGTCATTTTTTGGAGGTTTCCACCATTTACGGGGAACGAGGGAAATTTTTTCAATTTTGAAGGGTAATGTCTTCGACTAGATACGATTTGTGATCTTTTGACGAATCGTTGAAAGAAATCCGTTCGGTGAGAGCTGAGAAAAAATGGTAACAGACAAAAAAAAAAAAAAAACACACATCATAGTAAAATAATACCTTCTCAGCTTCGCATCGAAGCTAACAAATTAACACATCATAGTAAAATACCTTCGTTACGAAGCTAAACATTTTTATAGCTATCCCTTATAAACGTAATGGTGTCATAATTTTTTTTTTATGGTTACATATATATTATATTTTTAAATCAGGAATAATAAAGGAATTAGGAATTTATTTTCCTTTTGGTATAATCCATCAACTTCCACTATCTACAGATTTGCATCGAAGCGTTTTTTATGATAGTGATTTTAATCACTGTCAGATATCATCTATGCTAGACCCAACTATGCCACCACCCCACTGTGCCTCCACCTTACTGTGCTAGGTTTTTTTTATATCATATAGTAAATTGTTAGGAATAATTTTTTTATCTATAGGAAAATATGGTCCGAATCCACGCATTAAATAAAATTGACTGTATCCCGTACTATTTTGTGGAGTTCAGTAATTTACTTTAATTAAATGTGGTAAATAATATGACCATTTAGATTTATCATTATTTTCAATATAATTTCTTTAAGATTTGCAAAGAACATTATTTATTTTTTCTACATGACTTTTGTTTGGGATAAGTAAGCTGTTGACCATCTCTATTTTATTTCCATATTTTACAAATTTCTTGTGCCAAATTATCATTAAAATGGGAACCCTTATCTAAGGTACGTTATAGGTAAATTACAATTTAGACAAATTTTAATGAATTTGGTTACATCTTTGATATGATTAAGCCAAAACTATTTATTTTGAATATTTTTTTATCGTCAATGTGTTTTAATAGTGGTTATGTAGTTGAAGTTTGTTTTAAATTGTTAAATGATTTTTTATGTTTTGCACACCATTCAAATTTTTACTGTCACCTTTGATTAAATTTGTAAATGGATTAGCGATTTTTGTAAAATCTTTTATATGTTTTTATATGTTTATCATTTTTTGTTTGTGGTGTTTTAAATTTAATAATTGCTTTTGTGTTTCTATCTATAGATTTTACTTCTTTTTTNTTATCATTTTTTGTTTGTGGTGTTTTAAATTTAATAATTGCTTTTGTGTTTCTATCTATAGATTTTACTCCTTTTTTGTTAAATTTTATGACTAAGTAGCTCTATTTCACTATAAAAAAAATTTTATACTTGATTTTAATCAAAAATTATAATTGTTATTTTTTCAAAAACATTTTTTAAATAAACCAAAGATTCGGAAAGTTTTTTTTCAAAATAAGTTAAATTATCTATACATAACATATATAGATGATTTATCTTCTTTTATATTATAATGTATTATAATCAATGACTTAAATAATAAAGAAGAAAAAATTTAATTTAATGTTATTTGAAAAATAGCGCTACTATTTATTTAGTTTAATTTGTATTGGATATTTTTATTCCACATGGATTTACTTTTGCTGCTTTGATTTGTGTATTATCACTAGTGAATTAATGAATATATATATATATTTGACCATTATTTAGTTGAAAATAAATTTTTTGTCAATATAATTTTTTATTAAATTCATTTTAATACATATTATAGATTGAGTATATTATAACCTCCGTTGTAATTTTATTTTCTGATATTTTGCCATTAAATTGTCAGTTTAATTTCAATAGTATCAGCTAAGAGTGAAAAATAATTTTTACTATAAAATTTATTTTATTTACATAGCACAATTCATACTATATTAAATAATCTAAACTAGGGTAAAGCAAAAAATATACTTAAAATGTAAGCATTTATAATAATAGTTGTATTTTATAAATTTTATTTCTATGTTTACATACGTTATACGTCAATAAAAATTATTTAGGTTAAATTTTATTTACTCATTAAATAAATAAAACATAATGTCATAACGTCAAATTATTATTATAGAAATTTATTTAAATATTACTCAGATTAATAAATTAACAATGAATTGTTATTCAAATTGTATTATTTGAGGACAGCAAGGCAAGTTAAAAAAATTCAAATAATAATTAAATTTAAGCACTGAAAGAATAACATAATATAAATTAAATTATTGTAAACATAAAAAAAATATTTTATAGTTTTAAATAAATTAAAAAAAAACGTGCCTTAAGTTCTACATAAATTAATGTTATTCTATAATAATTTTAATTTTAACTAAAAATGTAAATTGTTGTGTATTTTTCTGAATGTATAGGTATTAATTTAATATTTAATACAGCATTAGATTTATTGTTAAAATATTCTTTTATTTTATTAATAGGAGAAATTGGTTCAAATTGACTCTTGGGACAAGATGATATTTCTAGTTATAAAATAATATAGTAATGTTTACTAACTTTTTATGAAAATAGTTTCGAATATATTAACTTAACAATGAAAAATTATTCGAAAATATTTTAAATGAACACATTAGATTGTTTGAAATCGTACATATACAGGGTGATTTTTTTATCATAACCCACTCAATTACTTACAGAATNTACAGGGTGATTTTTTTATCATAACCCACTCAATTACTTACAGAATAATAATAATTTAAACATTTTTTTTTATTACTATCTTTAGTTACACATTATTCTTGAATTATTAACTATGTAATACTTTTTAAGTTCATCCCTTATGCCTGGTAAGGTAGTCAACTTTGTTTTTTTAAATGGTAACACATATTTTTAATGTAATAAAATGTTTGAGTTTTTAATTCAATAATAAATGGTANACTTTTAATAAGTTTGAAATTGGCACTATTAAATAGAAAAAAAGGAAATTGTTAAGATTAATATGCAATCATGAAATTTTATAATTACTATTTACAATACAATTATCAGTAAAGTTTGCAATATACTTAGTCCAATAAGTTTGTTAATTAATTAATTTAAGTATCAGTATTAACTGAGAAAATTATGACCTTTAGCTCTGTGTATCAGCACGATGTTCATTAGAATAAAAACATTAAGCTCTAAGACTAGCTATCCAATAAGAAAATATCACAATACATTTTTACTATTAAATAAAAATTCAAAATTGGGTTGGATTTATTATTAAAGTTTATTAATTGAAAAGATTTAATGTTTAAATATTATTTAATATTTATTTTTTCACCCAGGGATGTTCAGCATGCCATTTCTGGACACACTACTCCCGAAACATTTAAGTCATATTTAAGCGGACTATCTACTATAGTTTCTAGCGATTATTCTTTATGAATAGCTACAAGAAAAATTTAAAGACCTCGAGCTTATATCCCTCCTATTCGTAAAGAAGATGGTACATGGGTGATTACTGATATGGACAAAACAGAAGCATATGCACTTTATTTAGAACATGTTTTTCAACCGAACGACATAAAGTCAGAACTTGACCAAGTAGAATATCAACCATCAAATGAAATTAACTAAAAAATATGGCACTTTACACTATTAGAGGTTGCACATGAAATTGAAACAAATATCAACCCTAAAAAGGCGCCTGGTTATGATGAAATCAGCCTTGTATTCTGAAAGAATTACCAAAAAAGCTATTATTCATCTAACTCATATTTACAAAGCTATAATACGTACACATTATATTCTAGAACAATGGATAAACGCGCAAGTAATCATGTTGATGAAAGCTGGCAAGCCTCCAGAGCAACCTTCTTCATATAGGCTAATCCTATATGAAATATATCCTATATCACTCCTACTCAGTATGGCTCAACTCTTAGAAAATCTTTTTTTAAAGCGCCTCAAACCTTTAATAGAAGAAAAAAAACTTATACTAGAACATCAATTCGGTTTTAGAAACAAATATTCAACTATAGACCAAATTCTAATAAAAATAAAATGTTAAGGCAGTTTTAAGTAAAAAAAATTTCGAAAATTAGCGATTTTTAAATTTGTAATTTTTTTGGAGATTTCCCTCATTTACGAGGAACAAGGAAAATTTTTTCAATTTTTGAGAATAATGTCTTTGACTAGATACGATTTGTGATCTTTTGACGTATCGTTGAAAGAAATCGATTCGACGAGAGCTGAGAAAAAGTGGTAACAGACACAAAAAAAAATAAATAAATAAAAAAAAACACATCATAGTAAAATTAATACCTTCTCAGCTTAGCATC
>NW_026099572.1:81255248-81259255 GCF_025091365.1 Daktulosphaira vitifoliae | reverse complement strand
CCCACTGGGCGAGACAATGTATTGTCGGACCACAGTAGGATTTTAAACAGAAATTAAATTTTGTATATAAATAACAATTTAAGATAAAAAAAAAAAAATAGAAAAGTAATATAGGTTGAAGTTGATGTCCGTTGAGTCGTTGATAGTAGATGTACACCAAATCTCGTGACAGTTACCATAAGTATAATGATCAGAGATGACCTTATACAAGGCCATTGCTCGAACCTTATAAACTAGGGGGAGTTGATTTTTGAAAGGGAAAAACATACAAAAATACACGAGTCCATTGAAGATTAAACAAGCAAAAAAAAAAAGATAATAGTTAAGTTAAATTGAGGGGATTTTATTAAGTAAAAAAAACCCAGCATAGTGAGTTTGCGGCATAATGGAGACGTTGCATAGTCCAGTATAGATTTAATCTGACAGTGATTAAAATCACTATCATAAGAAACGCTTCGATGCAAATCTGTAGATAGTGTTTAATTCTAAGAAAATGATGGATAATTACAAAAGCAATATCAACTTCTATTTCCTTAATTATACCCAGCTCAGTAATTCTTTTAGTTATATATTATATAATTTTTAAAATTAATTGTTTTCAAATTATTATTGATTTTGATTTTTAAAATGTTAAAAGTAATCATTTTGAACCTACATTTTTTTGTCCTTTAAAGTGAAAGTTTTAATAAAAAAAAATTAATTTATTACTTTTAATAAGTTTGAAATTGGCACTATTAAATAGAAAAAAAGGAAATTGTTAAGATTAATATGCAATCATGAAATTTTATAATTACTATTTACAATACAATTATCAGTAAAGTTTGCAATATACTTAGTCCAATAAGTTTGTTAATTAATTAATTTAAGTATCAGTATTAACTGAGAAAATTATGACCTTTAGCTCTGTGTATCAGCACGATGTTCATTAGAATAAAAACATTAAGCTCTAAGACGAGCTATCCAATAAGAAAATATCACAATACATTTTTACTATTAAATAAAAATTCAAAATTGGGTTGGATTTATTATTAAAGTTTATTAATTGAAAAGATTTAATGTTTAAATATTATTTAATATTTATTTTTTCACCCAGGGATGTTCAGCATGCCATTTCTGGACACACTACTCCCGAAACATTTAAGTCATATTTAAGCGGACTATCTACTATAGTTTCTAGCGATTATTCTTTATGAATAGCTACAAGAAAAGTTTAAAGACCTCGAGCTTATATCCCTCCTATTCGTAAAGAAGATGGTACATGGGTGATTACTGATATGGACAAAACAGAAGCATATGCACTTTATTTAGAACATGTTTTTCAACCGAACGACATAAAGTCAGAACTTGACCAAGTAGAATATCAACCATCAAATGAAATTAACTAAAAAATATGGCACTTTACACTATTAGAGGTTGCACATGAAATTGAAACAAATATCAACCCTAAAAAGGCGCCTGGTTATGATGAAATCAGCCTTGTATTCTGAAAGAATTACCAAAAAAGCTATTATTCATCTAACTCATATTTACAAAGCTATAATACGTACACATTATATTCTAGAACAATGGATAAACGCGCAAGTAATCATGTTGATGAAAGCTGGCAAGCCTCCAGAGCAACCTTCTTCATATAGGCTAATCCTATATGAAATATATCCTATATCACTCCTACTCAGTATGGCTCAACTCTTAGAAAATCTTTTTTTAAAGCGCCTCAAACCTTTAATAGAAGAAAAAAAACTTATACTAGAACATCAATTCGGTTTTAGAAACAAATATTCAACTATAGACCAAATTCTAATAAAAATAAAATGTTAAGGCAGTTTTAAGTAAAAAAAATTTCGAAAATTAGCGATTTTTAAATTTGTAATTTTTTTGGAGATTTCNTAATATGCAATCATGAAATTTTATAATTACTATTTACAATACAATTATCAGTAAAGTTTGCAATATACTTAGTCCAATAAGTTTGTTAATTAATTAATTTAAGTATCAGTATTAACTGAGAAAATTATGACCTTTAGCTCTGTGTATCAGCACGATGTTCATTAGAATAAAAACATTAAGCTCTAAGACGAGCTATCCAATAAGAAAATATCACAATACATTTTTACTATTAAATAAAAATTCAAAATTGGGTTGGATTTATTATTAAAGTTTATTAATTGAAAAGATTTAATGTTTAAATATTATTTAATATTTATTTTTTCACCCAGGGATGTTCAGCATGCCATTTCTGGACACACTACTCCCGAAACATTTAAGTCATATTTAAGCGGACTATCTACTATAGTTTCTAGCGATTATTCTTTATGAATAGCTACAAGAAAAGTTTAAAGACCTCGAGCTTATATCCCTCCTATTCGTAAAGAAGATGGTACATGGGTGATTACTGATATGGACAAAACAGAAGCATATGCACTTTATTTAGAACATGTTTTTCAACCGAACGACATAAAGTCAGAACTTGACCAAGTAGAAAATCAACCATCAAATGAAATTAACTAAAAAATATGGCACTTTACACTATTAGAGGTTGCACATGAAATTGAAACAAATATCAACACTAAAAAGCAGGCCCCTGGTTATGATGAAATCAGTCTCGTATTCTGAAAGAATTATCAAAAAAGCTATTATTCATCTAACTCATATTTACAAAGCTATAATACGTACACATTATATTCTAGAACAATGGATAAACGCGCAAGTAATCATGTTGATGAAAGCTGGCAAGCCTCCAGAGCAACCTTCTTCATATAGGCTAATCCTATATGAAATATATCCTATATCACTCCTACTCAGTATGGCTCAACTCTTAGAAAATCTTTTTTTAAAGCGCCTCAAACCTTTAATAGAAGAAAAAAAACTTATACTAGATCATCAATTCGGTTTTAGAAACAAATATTCAACTATAGACCAAATTCTAATAAAAATAAAATGTTAAGGCAGTTTTGAGTAAAAAAAATTTCGAAAATTAGCGATTTTTAAATTTGTAATTTTTTTGGAGATTTACCTCATTTACGAGGAACAAGGAAAATTTTTTCAATTTTTGAGAATAATGTCTTTGACTAGATACGATTTGTGATCTTTTGACGTATCGTTGAAAGAAATCGATTCGACGAGAGCTGAGAAAAAGTGGTAACAGACACAAAAAAAAATAAATAAATAAAAAAAAACACATCATAGTAAAATTAATACCTTCTCAGCTTAGCATCAAAGCTAAAAATCATTAGAAGTACTGAATTATGTAAAAATTCAAAGAGTCAGAGACATCATTCAAATAAGACGTTTTAACGATAACTTTCAATGACATTTTGAATAAATAATTAAAGCGTTGATTCGAAGCTGAGAAGGTATTAATTTTATTATTATGTGTTTTTTTTGTTTATTAATTTTTTTTTTTATGTCTGTAACAACTTTGTCAAATACCTCACCAAATCGATTTTGTTCAACGATACGTCAAAAGATTACAAAGTTCATCTAGTCCAGGACATTACCATTAAAAATTAAAAAAAATACATCAATCAAAATAAGTTTTTTAGCTTCGATGCGAAGCTGAGAAGGTATTGGTTTTACTATGATGTGTTTTTTTTTTACGATATAATTTTTTTAATTGTCATAAAATTTTCTGTTTTGTGATGTCAATTTCAATCTTGCCAATTGAGCTAAAAGTTATGGTAAAATAAATTATTCTTTTTTATTATAAATATTCAACTTTAAACGATTAAAAAAATAGGTTAAATATGTCATTTTTCTTATTTTTAACATATTAATAATAAAAATCAGTATTAATTTAAAACAATTTTTTTTTTTTTTTAATAATTTTTTTTTATATGTCAATACTATTTTTTAATAATATTAAAACTTAAAAGTGATAGAAATAGTCTAATTGCATATTTGAAAACATCGCGAAATGTTGATTTAGAATATTATATTTTTGTTTCTGATGAAAGTTCCTTGTAGTACAGTGTATAAAACTTATAACTTTGTTAACTGTTAAACTTTAT
>NW_026099572.1:81242273-81253198 GCF_025091365.1 Daktulosphaira vitifoliae | reverse complement strand
TTTTTTCAATTTTTGAGGGTAATGTCTTCGACTAGATACGATTTGTGATCTTTTGACGTATCATTGAAAGAAATTGATTATATGAAAGCTGAGAAAAAGTGGTAACAGACACAAAAAAAAAAAAAACACATCTTAATAAAACCAATACCTTCTCAGCTTCGCATCGAAGCTAAAAATTACATTAATTGGCCACAACGAAGAATTTATAACTTTCATGACGCATTGAAAGATTAAAAAAAAAAGGGTTGTCAACCCACTGGGCGAGACAATGTATTGTCGGACCACAGTAGGATTTTAAACAGAAATTAAATTTTGTATATAAATAACAATTTAAGATAAAAAAAAAAAAATAGAAAAGTAATATAGGTTGAAGTTGATGTCCGTTGAGTCGTTGATAGTAGATGTACACCAAATCTCGTGACAGTTACCATAAGTATAATGATCAGAGATGACCTTATACAAGGCCATTGCTCGAACCTTATAAACTAGGGGGAGTTGATTTTTGAAAGGGAAAAACATACAAAAATACACGAGTCCATTGAAGATTAAACAAGCAAAAAAAAAAAGATAATAGTTAAGTTAAATTGAGGGGATTTTATTAAGTAAAAAAAACCCAGCATAGTGAGTTTGCGGCATAATGGAGACGTTGCATAGTCCAGTATAGATTTAATCTGACAGTGATTAAAATCACTATCATAAGAAACGCTTCGATGCAAATCTGTAGATAGTGTTTAATTCTAAGAAAATGATGGATAATTACAAAAGCAATATCAACTTCTATTTCCTTAATTATACCCAGCTCAGTAATTCTTTTAGTTATATATTATATAATTTTTAAAATTAATTGTTTTCAAATTATTATTGATTTTGATTTTTAAAATGTTAAAAGTAATCATTTTGAACCTACATTTTTTTGTCCTTTAAAGTGAAAGTTTTAATAAAAAAAAATTAATTTATTACTTTTAATAAGTTTGAAATTGGCACTATTAAATAGAAAAAAAGGAAATTGTTAAGATTAATATGCAATCATGAAATTTTATAATTACTATTTACAATACAATTATCAGTAAAGTTTGCAATATACTTAGTCCAATAAGTTTGTTAATTAATTAATTTAAGTATCAGTATTAACTGAGAAAATTATGACCTTTAGCTCTGTGTATCAGCACGATGTTCATTAGAATAAAAACATTAAGCTCTAAGACGAGCTATCCAATAAGAAAATATCACAATACATTTTTACTATTAAATAAAAATTCAAAATTGGGTTGGATTTATTATTAAAGTTTATTAATTGAAAAGATTTAATGTTTAAATATTATTTAATATTTATTTTTTCACCCAGGGATGTTCAGCATGCCATTTCTGGACACACTACTCCCGAAACATTTAAGTCATATTTAAGCGGACTATCTACTATAGTTTCTAGCGATTATTCTTTATGAATAGCTACAAGAAAAGTTTAAAGACCTCGAGCTTATATCCCTCCTATTCGTAAAGAAGATGGTACATGGGTGATTACTGATATGGACAAAACAGAAGCATATGCACTTTATTTAGAACATGTTTTTCAACCGAACGACATAAAGTCAGAACTTGACCAAGTAGAAAATCAACCATCAAATGAAATTAACTAAAAAATATGGCACTTTACACTATTAGAGGTTGCACATGAAATTGAAACAAATATCAACACTAAAAAGCAGGCCCCTGGTTATGATGAAATCAGTCTCGTATTCTGAAAGAATTATCAAAAAAGCTATTATTCATCTAACTCATATTTACAAAGCTATAATACGTACACATTATATTCTAGAACAATGGATAAACGCGCAAGTAATCATGTTGATGAAAGCTGGCAAGCCTCCAGAGCAACCTTCTTCATATAGGCTAATCCTATATGAAATATATCCTATATCACTCCTACTCAGTATGGCTCAACTCTTAGAAAATCTTTTTTTAAAGCGCCTCAAACCTTTAATAGAAGAAAAAAAACTTATACTAGATCATCAATTCGGTTTTAGAAACAAATATTCAACTATAGACCAAATTCTAATAAAAATAAAATGTTAAGGCAGTTTTGAGTAAAAAAAATTTCGAAAATTAGCGATTTTTAAATTTGTAATTTTTTTGGAGATTTACCTCATTTACGAGGAACAAGGAAAATTTTTTCAATTTTTGAGAATAATGTCTTTGACTAGATACGATTTGTGATCTTTTGACGTATCGTTGAAAGAAATCGATTCGACGAGAGCTGAGAAAAAGTGGTAACAGACACAAAAAAAAATAAATAAATAAAAAAAAACACATCATAGTAAAATTAATACCTTCTCAGCTTAGCATCAAAGCTAAAAATCATTAGAAGTACTGAATTATGTAAAAATTCAAAGAGTCAGAGACATCATTCAAATAAGACGTTTTAACGATAACTTTCAATGACATTTTGAATAAATAATTAAAGCGTTGATTCGAAGCTGAGAAGGTATTAATTTTATTATTATGTGTTTTTTTTGTTTATTAATTTTTTTTTTTATGTCTGTAACAACTTTGTCAAATACCTCACCAAATCGATTTTGTTCAACGATACGTCAAAAGATTACAAAGTTCATCTAGTCCAGGACATTACCATTAAAAATTAAAAAAAATACATCAATCAAAATAAGTTTTTGAGCTTCGATGCGAAGCTGAGAAGGTATTGGTTTTACTATGATGTGTTTTTTTTTTACGATACAATTTTTTTAATTGTCATAAAATTTTCTGTTTTGTGATGTCAATTTCAATCTTGCCAATTGAGCTAAAAGTTATGGTAAAATAAATTATTCTTTTTTATTATAAATATTCAACTTTAAACGATTAAAAAAATAGGTTAAATATGTCATTTTTCTTATTTTTAACATATTAATAATAAAAATCAGTATTAATTTAAAACAATTTTTTTTTTTTTTTAATAATTTTTTTTTATATGTCAATACTATTTTTTAATAATATTAAAACTTAAAAGTGATAGAAATAGTCTAATTGCATATTTGAAAACATCGCGAAATGTTGATTTAGAATATTATATTTTTGTTCCTGATGAAAGTTCCTTGTAGTACAGTGTATAAAACTTATAACTTTGTTATTTGTCAAACTTTATCAAAAATGACCAAATCAGTACATTTTTTTTTATATAGATGCATGTCTTTTTCTATCATTTGGTTTGTTTTTTATAAACCTAACCCTTTACCTGCCCACAAGAGGGATTCAAAATAATAACTTTTTTTTTTTAATTAAAGTAAATCATTAAAATTAATTCTGTTCTGGATATTTCAATTGTAGAATTTTTTTAAATATCAAAAATTACTTAGAAATGATTACTATGATTTCAATTTAAGTGTTCTATTACGATAAAAATGCAAAAAATAATGAGTTTTTCTGATATATTTACAATAAATAGTAATTATAAAACTTTCTGACTGCATATTAATCTTAAAAATAACATTGTTTTAATTCTCATAAAATTTTCTATTTAATGATTCATTCTAGTCAACGAAGGAGTAATTTTGAAGAATAGCAGAAAAAATTCCCAACAAACTTTTTTTTTTTTTGTTTTAATTAGGCAATTGGTGGATTATTCCAAAAGCAACATCAACTCTTATTTCTTTAATTATATCATGATTAGTAGTTCTTTGATTTTAAAATATAATATATGAATATATACTAATTATAATTATTAAATTTAGTATGAAATTGATATTTAATATTGTAATTTAAACGGAGAAATTATAAAAATAATAAAGAAGTTATATTTTGCTTTACTTTTACGTGTATAAAAATTTAAAGGGCTTGATACAATAATTTTCAATAAAAACTGTTTGTTACTATAAAAAAATGCACTGGACTACAAGGAACTTTCATCAGAAGCAAAAATATACTTTTCTAAATCAACTTTTCGCGTTGTTTTCAAATCTGCAAGTAGACTATTTCTATCACTTCTAATTTTTTATATTATTACTAATTATATATATAAAATAATAATTAAAAGAAAAAAAAATTTGTTTTCAAATTATTACTGATTTGATTTTTAATATGTTAAAAATAATCAGTCCAAATTTTCAATTTTAACCTATTTTTTGGTTCTTTAAAGTTGATGAAAAATTTTTGATAAAGATTTATGAAAGTTTAATGTAAAAAAAATTGAACCATAACTTTTAGCTCAATTATAAGTTTAAAATTGACATCTAGGCCAGTCAATAAAGGAAAAATTGCGGAGAAAATTCACAACAAAATTTTGTTTTTTTAAAAGTTGAATTAAAATATGTATAATGACATACTAATAGTCTTCATTGATTGAAATTGAGTTTTTTTTTACAGCCTCGCAAAAGTTAAAAAATATGAGCTTTTTTAATTTTCTCAAAAAATATTTAACTTACAAAAAAAAATTTCGTACAAAAGTTGTTTAAAAGATAATTATAAACAAAAAAATTATCTTATATTTTTTCATTTGAACAAATAATTTTCGAGTAACATTAGATTTAATATGAGTACTAAAATTTATATTCCATTTTTTTCATTTTACGGTTACTTTTTATCATGTTATACTTACATTAGACACAATGTTATAAATGCATATGTGTGTATGTGTGAGTTTATTTATTTATTGTATCATTAAAGTGTAGTGTATATTAATATACAAGCGATAGAGTAGGTAATTGATTTGACGCTATATTGTTTAAACTCAACTAAACGCTAAATTGTATATTCCCAAACAACAATCATGNCCGATAGAGTAGGTAATTGATTTGACGCTATATTGTTTAAACTCAACTAAACGCTAAATTGTACATTCCCAAACAACAATCATGTTATGTCAATTGCCACCGGAATTTCTGGTAATCTTTTTCTTTTTCTTTGCCTTAATCCCAACTACTTGGGGTCGGCCACCCTTATCTTAAGCTTCCACTTGAAACGATCTCCCACATCTTCTACGCTCACAACAGCTGTCCTCAAATCGCATTCAATAGCATCCCTCCATCTCATTTTTGGTATTCCTCTATCTCTTCTTCCTTCAAAATTAATTTCTATAACTGTTCTTACAGCTTCCGATTCTACTCTCCTCATAACATGACTTAACAATATAAGTCTATTTTCTGTCATCTTATCCACGATTGACGCAACACCTATACTTCCTCTTATATGCTCGTTTATCCTATCTTCTCTAGTCACTCCACTCATCCAACTAAGCATTCTCACCTCNACTCCACTCATCCAACTAAGCATTCTCATCTCTGCTACACTTATTCTCTGCTCTACTTTCTTATCAACCGCCCAACACTATGAACCATACATCATAGCTGGCCTCACAATTTCATACTAAATTTAAAAACTATAATTAGTTTTATTATTTATTCATATATTATATTTTAAAATCAAAGAACTACTAATCAGGATATAATTAAAGAAATAAGAGTTGATGTTGCTTTTGGAATAATCCACCAATTTCTCTAAATGAAACACTATCTACAGATTTGCATCGAAGCGTTTCTTATGTTAGTGATTTTAATCACTGTCAGATATCATCTATAATTGCCCCATCTATGCCTCGTCCACACTGTGCCTCGACCCCACTGTGGTACCGTTTTTTTTTATGTTAAGACTTAGATATTTCCCTTTCATTTGATATCGTTTTTTTGAAAATCTAACTCTTAACCTGCTCACAGAGAGGGATTTAAAATAGCGATATTGTACAAAACTCAACTTTTGAAAATACTCCAGAAATACTGCGTCCTTTTAAACATATACCAATTATAAGCTTATGTTATGTACTATAAAATAAAAATAAATATGTGTGCCGAGACTTAATATTCTACGTGCAAACGGCAGCTGTAGTTAAAAAAATGGTATTTTTTTGTTAAAATTTTTTGGATTTTGGATTTTAAATTTACAACTTTAAATTGCTATAACTTTTTGAAAAATGTATGTATCAACACAATTTTTTTTTATTTAATACATTATATATACTTCTTTCATTTGACATACTTTTTATTAAAATTGAACGATTTCCACTTATATAGGGGCGTTCAAATCTTGAAACATTGTATAAAAAATTCAACTTATTCAACTTAACTTTTGAATATGTTCCGGAAATACTGGGTCCTTTAAACATATGTCAAATAAAATTTTACAATAAATACTGTAATAGATATTTAGCGCTAATAATTTTATTTTATTTATATTTTTATAATGATGGTTTTTCTAATAATTCATATTTTTATGAGAGATGATAGATAAAAATACTCGTATGAAACATTAACTCAAATTAGTAGAATAATAGTTGCGCACGTCTCCCTTTAATTTTAATTGACTAACCAAGCATTTTTCAATTAAAATCAAAAACATCAATTTCCCACAAACAGGACTATAAAATAACGATTTCTAGCTCATTCGTTACCTTCTTTTTTTTTTTAAATCTGGTCATTGAAGCGTCTCTGTATCAAACTGTTTTGCGATTGCGCTCTCTCGGACTTAGAAACTTTTTCACACTTGGTGTCTTTTATCTAACTATCTCATAAGTAATGTAATTAATAAAATAACTTAACATTTTTATTTTTTAGTTTTAAATTTTTAAGGATTATTAAGACTATTAATTTTTTAATTTTATATTTTATGAATTGTTCCGATTAAGAATTTTTTTTTTTAATTCTTCAATTGGAATGTCTATTTAANTATACCAATTATAAGCTTATGTTATGTACTATAAAATAAAAATAAATATGTGTGCCGAGACTTAATATTCTACGTGCAAACGGTAAGAATTTTTTTTTTAAATTCTTCAATTGGAATGTCTATTTAATAAGTGCATTTCGAAAATCTGCCTTAGTACATCTAACGGTTAAAACAGTTGGTAAAACAATAGTTTGTGACATGTCACTAAGGAGATCGTAGGGATTTGTAATATAGGTCATTATTTTGTAAAACTGAAAACAAAACATTTTTGTAATGTTTGGTTTAACTATGAATTTCTTGATCTATTTATACAAAAATATGATATAGTCTATTTTTCTATTATTTGTAAACCTAGAAGTAGAACACTTTTGTAATGTTTAGATTAATTGTAATTCCCGAATTATTGTTACTATTAGGAAGTAAATATTTATAAACATTTTTGAAAATGATTACTTTATGAATTTTATAAAAATAAAAACAAAATATTTTAGTATATAAGACGAAATGGAATGAATTGAAAAGGGGGAGAGAGAGAAGACCACTGGAGTACCGAAGGTAATCTTTTTCCGTGTGATACGTTTGTGACATTAAGTTTTCTTTTTGTGTATTATTTATTTATCCTCTTTTAAGTGTATCATTATTTTATATATTTTACTTTGTTTGATTATATCTTTATTAATTACATTTGCGTTATTATTGAACTATTATAACTATAAGTTAGAACAAAAAGATTGTTTCATTTTTAAATACAACAGATAGGTTCTCATAATCTATTTGGTTCTATGAATTTTCATTTTTAAGTATAAAAAAAACAAATATATTCAGATATAAAGTGTAGAAAGGAATTTAAATGAAGTAATATTTCAAGTTTAACAACTTTAATAAGATTATAAAATAAATAAGTAGATTATAGTTATTACTCTTATTATAAGTTTTTGTTTATATGACAAACAATCAAGCTAGCTGGACACAAGGTAAAAATTTATATTTCTAAGCATGACATAAAAAATTAAAGATAGATTTAAAATAAGTTAATAATAATTTTTATCCAGGAAATAATAGAATTGCTTCCAAACATAAATAATTTTAAAGAATTGTTGTCAACAACTATTTTATCATCATTCTAATCGCAACAGTATGTGTTTAATGTAAATGTTTCACTTGTAATTAACATTAATATAAAAAATAATTCAGCTATTAAAGCTTGGTGTCCAACAATCGAACTTTTGCATTTTACATAACCACATATTGTTTCCTATATATACTACAATCAATAAAATATTAAGAGGCGTAAAATCCTCCCCCAAAAAACTTTGCACATTTCATAGTAGAATTAATATTATTCAGGTTAGTGTCATCCGTGTGTAATTTCTGTTCACTTTACATTTTACGATAAATAATATGAAGTCATGCCATTTAAACAAAAGATCCTTGATGATACACCGTATATTTTTATTTTACCTTGTACATAAACAAATTTAAGTATTCGGTGATTTTATCTTATTCCTACACTCACCCTTTTTATTCGTGATAAACCATCGCCAATTATATAATTAACATTCTTCACTACATCCATTCAATTTCTAAAAAAAAAAAAACTGAATATATCTCTCCCTCTCTTTCTCTTTTTTATGACAAAACATTATCTAATATCCCCAAGATAATAAAATATATATACTCCTTCTCTCTCTCTTTATTTTTCTTTGTATGACAAAAATGTTTTCCCTCTGTTGTGAACTGGCTTTTTGCTGCCTAATTGTAATTGTGTAATTTAATAGTATACAGGGTGATTTTTTTATCATAACCCACTCAATTACTTACAGAATAATAATAATTTAAAATTTATCGAAAACTTAGATAATTTTATTTCATTTGATATAAATTTTTTGAAAATTTGAACCTTAACTTGCTCAAAGGGGAAATTTAAAAAAGTAATTTTTGCAAACAAGTTAAGATTTTTCAATTTAATTTTTGAAAATTTTCCAGAAATATTAACACTTCTGTTTAATCTTAATTTAAAGATTATATTATAAACATTTCTACAAAAAAAAAAAAGAAATTCGAAATATAGATTTTCTTCTTAGTGAAAATGGCTACCGTATTATAAAAAAATGCTATTTTTGTATTAAAATTCTGGGTATTGTATTTTATTTTATTTTAAAATATCTTACTAGGGGACTTTCATGAATTTTATATAATTAAATTGACACAGAATAAAGTTCATGAGACATAAAAAATTTAACTTATTTAAATTTTTTGCTTTTTTAAAGTCGAAAAATTAACTTTTAAATTTGAATTAGCTTATATTGCTAATTTTATCATGCGACGAAAGCGACGAATAGTTGCCGAATCAGTAACACTTGTGTCTTTCACAAGGTTCTTTCATGAAGTTCGAATTCACCTGAAGTAATTAATATTTTGTATTTTTTCTCGTGTTAAAGAAATTTCTATCATGTTAATATTATTTTACTATGTGTTTTTTTTTGTGGTGTTTATATATATCATTGACTTGTTTTTAGATGATAAAAATTAATTAACTTAAACACATTAAGTTGATTAAATATAAAATACATTGCAGGTATATATAATAAACATAAATACAATTTATGCAAAATATGTAGTGGATCTAATAGTAGACAGACTGTTACAGAATTTGGGGTCCTAAGCTCAATGTAAACTTTGATAAATTGCGTCTTTCATAAAAAACAAAGAATAAGTTGTAAATATAACAATATAAACAATAGATTATCAAAGTTATTCAGCTTAGTTAAATTTTTATGATGATTAGATTGTACAAATGTCTACTCTAAATATTTATTTAAATATAATTTATTTTCTATTAATCTTAAAATAAATCATGTAAAACACATATACACAAAATTATAAAAAAGACCATTAAATTTATAAAATATCATCAAAATTTTTAAGTTCACTTTAAAATAGTTCGAAATGGTTAAAATATTTTCAGAAACCATCATACTTTTATGCGTTTGTAATTTGATTAATTTTACATTGTTAAAGGAGGTAATTACTGAAATTTATTATTGTTAATCATAAATTTTTATAAATTAATAAAATATTGTGTTATGTATTTATTATTATTAAAAGTTTCTTAAAAAATTCTTAATAAGATCGGTGGACTTAATTTTAAATAATGTCAAAGAAATATAAGAAATTATGGTAATATTAATGTATAAATCAACACAGTTGTCTACGATAAAATAATTCAAAGTGTAATAAAATAATAGAAGATGAGAAGGTATTAATTTTATCATGATGTGTATTTTTTTTTTAGCTTCAAAACGAAACTCATTTATTTTTGTTTTTTTTTATGTCTGTTGCCACTTTTTCTTATCTCTCACTGGACCGATTTCTTTCAACAATACGTCAAAGGATCACAAATCGTAACAAGTTAAAGATATTACCCCTAAACATTTTTAAAATTTCCCTTGTTCTAGAAGGAATACACTGACATTCATGAATATTATATAATCTAATTGACATAGAAAAAAGTTCATAAGATATGAAATTAAACTTATAAAAAATTGTTTTACTTTTTAAAAGTCGAAAAAGTAATTTTTAAATTTAAATTAGCTTAAATTTCTAATTTTATTATGCGTCAAAAGCGACGAAGAGTTGCCAAATTAGTAACACTTGTGTCTTTCACACTTCAGGTACGAGTTTTGAATTCGCCTGTGACTTTTAATATTTTGCATTTTTTTTTTTAGTTAGAAAAAAATTTTGAAATCATTTTATTTTTACCTCGTTTAGATTCAATAACTTCAATAAATATAAAAAGTTTCCATCACTGTAGTCTCCCCTCGTGATAAGAAATTTTTTATTCATATTAATATTTTTTTAGTATTATTTTAATATTATTTTAGTATATCTTTTTTTTTTGTGGCTACTATTTATTTTCCCAACCCTCACTTGGCCAATTTTTTCAACAATACACCAAATGATTACAATATGTATTTAGTTAAAGATATTACCCTCAAAAATTCAAAAAAAAATTCCTCATTCAAATAAAAAGAAGCTTAACTAGCTTTTTCCATATAAACAATTAAAATCATTCATTCCTAATATTCTTAAAATATTTATTGTCGAATTAGATTGATATGATAAAAGTATTCAACTACAATAGTAAATAATTTTACTTTGTAATTTAATAATTTTTTAACTCTATTTTTGTGTGCTACTACCATTCTATAATATTCCAA
>NW_026099572.1:81231869-81242112 GCF_025091365.1 Daktulosphaira vitifoliae | reverse complement strand
TTTTTTTAATATCAACTTTTACAAAAAAAGTAAGCTAAAAATGATTACTTTTAACATATTAAAAATCAAAATCAATAATAATTCGTAAACAATTCATTATAAAAAATGTATATTATATTTTTGAATCTAAGAATTACTAATCTGGATATAATTAAGGAAATAGAAGTTGATGTTGCTTTTGTAATTATCCACCAATTTCTTAGAATTAAAGACTATCTACAATTTTGCACCGAAGCGTTTATGATAGTGATTTTAATCATTGCCAGATATTATTTATACTTACTACATCCACCCTGTGCCTCGACCCCACTGTGCTATCGTTTTTTCTCCACAAACTGCATGAATGTGGACTGCCATGAGGCATTACTTCAGGGCGGCCAACACCGTCTCATATCACCACGATGTGAATTAGCCCGAAACTAATTAAGAACTGTTAGTGGGATCCGTTGTCCAAGTTGCACCGCGTGGAGGTTGAATCAGAACTTTTTGAGGAACGCCTGGTATTTCACGACACATAAAAACATAAAACACGACTACTTTAGGCGCCGGTCTAAACTAGCGTCCTCCTGTACCGGGTGTCGTGGCTGCGTCCGAGATACGGAGGTTCCCGAAACGCGTCCAGCGTTCCGAGGATGTGCAACCATCGCACGTAGATGAACACGTTTCGAAGTTTAGGCTCACCGTCAACCCGAAGCCCTGCCTGTTAACGAACCTATGGGTCAAGTCCATAAAGTCTTTTAAGAATTTTTATAATTGATTGATTGTTCTTTAGCGGTTATTTTAAAATAATCATGTTGAGAAATTTTTTACATTTACAGATAATATATCATTTATCAGATGTTGAAAAGTGTACATATTTGAAAACTAACGGAAAATGTCTAAATTTTAAATTTAAATTCAATCCAGTTGATGAAGATTGGAAAAGAAACAAATGTGAAAGTTTGGGATTTACGTTTATACAACATAAGAAATTTCAGTCAGTTTTATGTCAAAATTACGATACAGAAGAATTATATAAAGTATTTTCTGAACTAATATGTGGAGATTCAAAATATCTAAAAAAACTACAAAAAAATATTTGTTTAGTAAGTTAAAATGTATCATTTAACACAATTATTACTAATAAATTTAATTGTTTTATACATGATATAACTAGAGCATAAAAACAAATGATGACATTAAAAATCTTTTTGCTGATGAAGAATCATTTAATGATTATCTAAATCATCATATAATATTTGAAAATCCAGGTATGTTTTATTGACATTTAAGGATAATTTCTGTAATTTTGTAAACTACTTAATTATCTACAAAAAAAGAATGATATTCAGAATTTCTTTCTGACATGATTTCAATAATTTTTTTTTAAACAAGATAATATTTATGATCATCTTTAATCATTTATAAAAGATATTAATGGAAAAATTCACATTTATCTATGTATTATAAAATAATTTAACTAAGAAAAAACCGGTTAGTACAATATTTGAGTATTTAGATCAGAATATACCTATGCTTTTATACATAAACAGGAAAAGCACATATAGAAAATATCTAAAGATAAAGAAAATGGGTAGTGCTAAAATTTTCAAAGTTAATATTTTAGAATAAAATATATATATTATTTTTTTTATTAGTTTTTATGATGAACATATTATAGCTCGAAAATTACATAAGGATTAGATAACAATAAAATATTAATTTTAATATTGAATATTAAAATTTATTTTAAATTTTTTACTTAAATAAAATACACTCTAATTACTTTATTATTACAGAGTGCATAAAAATAACATAAATACCTCGTATCTTTTTTATTTCATTATACAATTATAAAAAGTATAATGATATCTGTCAGTTCTTAAAATCACTATCATAAAAACAAATTTTTGCCGCGACCCCACGAGCGTTTTAAAATTTCAACTGTTTTCGAGAAAAACTCACTCATGCCANGTTTTAAAATTTCAACCGTTTTCGAGAAAAACTCACTCATGCGTTTTACGACTTAAGGTTTGAAATTTTTATCAGACCCGCTCAATGACATTTCTGAAATATAATGAAAAAATCAATTCAATCCGTTTATTTTTCACCGTTTAGCGACCTTTTTTTTCATGCGCTCGATATGCCATGGCTCCCCGCCCGAAATTCTTGCGACAATTTATGACATGATAATGATTTTTTTTACGATTCGCAATCATACCACGGCTTTCTGTATGTGCCGAGGAAGCGCCATTTTTTTTGAGGGAGCGCAAAAATTGGAAAATCCGATATCCGACCAAAATTCTGACCGCTACGAGAGTTTGAAATTCATGAAATTTTAACAGAAAATGACGATTTTTCCGTATGCTAATAATACACATGTACGCGACCTATTATATTTTCTTATTATATAATAGAACAAGGAAAAGACGCTTTTCTGGAAAAATTACTTAGCGTACTCGGATTTCCAAATTTTTTTTTTATTTTTTTAAGTCCACACGCATGGTTTTAATATGCACATTGACTCATTTCTGCTCATACGATTATTCGGAATCTTAATTATATGGTGTAATAGGTATTTTTATTAGGACACTATTTTGTATTTGCACATAGCACTATATTTTATCGAGAAATATTATATGTTTCATATAATTTTTAAGACGGTTATAATTATATAAGTTTCTACTTTATCAGTTTATGTTTATCAGAACATTACATTATTAATAATGTTTTTTTTCTCATATATGATATATGAGTCTATTAGTTTATTGTTTAAATTGGAATTTATCTATGACAACTATACTGTCCAATGTTAAAACGCAGTTACCATTATTTTTATCAAAATTAAATTTTTCACATAGTCTCACGTATAATAACCTGCTAAATTATTTTGTAATTATTTTATAATTTAAACACAATTATTATAATTAGAATATTAATAATTTTTGTGTATACCAGTGGTGTATTTAAGGGACTTAACTTAACTTCTGATAAATAAGGACCTAATGTTCTTTTTTTCTTAATTATATTGATTTTTAGCAAAAAAAATTCTATAACATGTTTAAATATTAAATACCCTCCTAAAATAATTTTTGAATAAGCCTAAAGGAATACCTCATTAACAAACGTCAACCTTATACCCAATATATTTTACTATATTCTCTTTTTTAATTTTCATGATTTTAATAATTACATTTTTAATATATTTTTGTTACACTGATTTTGATGTAATATTTTTTCTACATAACACTTATCGTGCTCGGCGTAGCCGGGTACCCCTACCGGAATCAGTGGCATAATTATTATGACGGCCAGAAGAGGCTTACGCGCCTTCGTAGATCTTCGTAACTGGGGCAAAGTCATATCTAGGCGGAGTCTAGTTGTAAAATAATTTAACTAAGCAAAAAACCGATTGATACAATATTTGAGTATTTAGATCAGAATATACCTATGCTTTTATACTTAAACAGGAAAAGCACATATAGAAAATATCTAAAGATAAAAAAATGGGTAGTGCTAAAATTTTCAAAATTAATATTTTAGAATAAAATATATTTTTTTTATTAGTTTTTATGATGAACATATTTTAGCTTGAAAATTACATAAGGATTAGATAAGAAAAAAATATTAATTTTAATATTAAATATTGAAATTTATTTTTAATTTTTTACTTAAATAAAATTCACTCTAATTACTTTATTATTATAGAGTGAATAAAAATAACATAAATACCTTGTATTTTTTCATTTCCGAATTAAAAATTTGATTATAAAATTATCGACTAAAAATCTATTTAGTATGCTAAAACACGACGTTTTAGTGCAACTATTAGTGTGAAACTAAAAAACCGTATTTTTGAATGTTGTTATGCCAAAAAATATATATTAATGTACTAAAGTTTTAAATGGACATTTTAGAGTGGGTATCTACCACACTAATCATGTTTTTAGTATACTAATTAATGTTATCATTAATTAGTATACTATAATTAATTAGTATTTATAACGTTCTCAGATTAATTTAATAATACAAAAATAGAATATCTTAATATATGTATATCTATAAATTATTGAAAATGGTCAAGATAATGACCACACAAATATGAAATTAAATATAGCGGTATATCTGTTCTTTGGTATGTCAATAAACTAATTACAATATGGTAATGTACATATATTTTCTAGTTACATTAATAAAATGTTATTTTCTGTAGTTTTGTTTAAAAGGGCATTTGTACACAAATTTAAACTAATAAAAGATCTACTAAATTTAATTAATTAACTAAATTCATAAGGGCTAAAAATATTTTAAAATAACTATATACATTATTTCTACACAATTTCCAAAATTTTTAGAGATCTATTTTGTCAACTGAGAAGTTGAGTCTTCTAGCTTCCTAGTTATACCAATGTCTACTAGACAATTTTAAAATTTAAAATTACTAATCAATTTTTCGTGAGAATTTTTTGCAGTAACTAATATGATAAAATTCATGAAACTTTTCAAAAGTTGACCCCCAGGGTCAAAAGTAAGAATTAGGCAGTCATGATATTGTAAATGTATAAAATGAAAAATGAGAGTGACTGACGATGGCTGAAGAGACAAAATCATATAATCACAATTATAATTGTGTGTTAATTTAAATAAATATTGTGTGCGACGACACACATGAACCGGAAAAGGACACAACGGCGACATCAGTGTATGCGTAGTTGACAAACACCTGGGACCGGTTGAATGATTGACAGTATTGTAGTGATCAGCTGGGCGTTTTATTATCACAATGATAATTTGCACTACCATTCTATAATATTCCAATTTAATAAATCATAAATCTAAAAAAGAATGACCTCAATTTAACAATGGATTTTTACAATTATAATCAAATTTTATAATACATTCAATCTTTTTTTTCATTGGTTTTTTTTAGTTAAAGTAAATCAATAAAATTAATTAAGTTCTGTATATTTCCTTCCATTGTAGAATCCTTTTAGACAACAAAAGTTAATTAGAAATTATTAATATGATTTCTATTTAAGTGATCTATTACGATATAAATGCAAAAAACTATTGTGATATACTGAGAAATTTATTATAAATAGTAATTATAAAATTTCCTGAATACATATTAATATTAAAAATACCATTTTTTCTATTTAATGATGTCAAATTCAAACTTAAAAGTTAATTAAATATTATGGTTTAAAAAAATTTATTTTTTTAATATCAACTTTTACAAAAAAAGTAAGCTAAAAATGATTACTTTTAACATATTAAAAATCAAAATCAATAATAATTCGTAAACAATTCATTATAAAAAATGTATATTATATTTTTGAATCTAAGAATTACTAATCTGGATATAATTAAGGAAATAGAAGTTGATGTTGCTTTTGTAATTATCCACCAATTTCTTAGAATTAAAGACTATCTACAATTTTGCACCGAAGCGTTTATGATAGTGATTTTAATCATTGCCAGATATTATTTATACTTACTACATCCACCCTGTGCCTCGACCCCACTGTGCTATCGTTTTTTCTCCACAAACTGCATGAATGTGGACTGCCATGAGGCATTACTTCAGGGCGGCCAACACCGTCTCATATCACCACGATGTGAATTAGCCCGAAACTAATTAAGAACTGTTAGTGGGATCCGTTGTCCAAGTTGCACCGCGTGGAGGTTGAATCAGAACTTTTTGAGGAACGCCTGGTATTTCACGACACATAAAAACATAAAACACGACTACTTTAGGCGCCGGTCTAAACTAGCGTCCTCCTGTACCGGGTGTCGTGGCTGCGTCCGAGATACGGAGGTTCCCGAAACGCGTCCAGCGTTCCGAGGATGTGCAACCATCGCACGTAGATGAACACGTTTCGAAGTTTAGGCTCACCGTCAACCCGAAGCCCTGCCTGTTAACGAACCTATGGGTCAAGTCCATAAAGTCTTTTAAGAATTTTTATAATTGATTGATTGTTCTTTAGCGGTTATTTTAAAATAATCATGTTGAGAAATTTTTTACATTTACAGATAATATATCATTTATCAGATGTTGAAAAGTGTACATATTTGAAAACTAACGGAAAATGTCTAAATTTTAAATTTAAATTCAATCCAGTTGATGAAGATTGGAAAAGAAACAAATGTGAAAGTTTGGGATTTACGTTTATACAACATAAGAAATTTCAGTCAGTTTTATGTCAAAATTACGATACAGAAGAATTATATAAAGTATTTTCTGAACTAATATGTGGAGATTCAAAATATCTAAAAAAACTACAAAAAAATATTTGTTTAGTAAGTTAAAATGTATCATTTAACACAATTATTACTAATAAATTTAATTGTTTTATACATGATATAACTAGAGCATAAAAACAAATGATGACATTAAAAATCTTTTTGCTGATGAAGAATCATTTAATGATTATCTAAATCATCATATAATATTTGAAAATCCAGGTATGTTTTATTGACATTTAAGGATAATTTCTGTAATTTTGTAAACTACTTAATTATCTACAAAAAAAGAATGATATTCAGAATTTCTTTCTGACATGATTTCAATAATTTTTTTTTAAACAAGATAATATTTATGATCATCTTTAATCATTTATAAAAGATATTAATGGAAAAATTCACATTTATCTTATGTATCTTATTATATAATAGAACAAGGAAAAAACCGGTTGGTACAATATTTGAGTATTTAGATCAGAATATATCTATGATTTTAAACTTAAACAGGAAAAGCAAGTATAGAAAATATCTAAAGATAAAGAAAATGGGTAGTGCTAAAATTTTCAAAATTAATATTTTAGAATAAAATATTTTTTTATTTTTTTTATTAGTTTTTATGATGAACATATTATAGCTCGAAAATTACATAAGGATTAGATAACAATAAAATATTAATTTTAATATTGAATATTAAAATTTATTTTAAATTTTTTACTTAAATAAAATACACTCTAATTACTTTATTATTACAGAGTGCATAAAAATAACATAAATACCTCGTATTTTTTTTATTTCATTATACAATTATCGACTAAAAAATCTATATAAACAAAAAACTCAGCACAGTGGGGACCTGGCTCAGTGGGGAAGTGACATAGTTGGATCAAGTATAATGATATCTGTCAGTTCTTAAAATCACTATCATAAAAAACGTTTCGAATGCAAATCTGTAGATAAGGTTTAATTTTAAAAAAATAATGGATTAGTCCTAAAGCAAAAGTGACTTCTATATCCTTCATTATTCCTAATTAGATGTTCTATGATTAATAAGTATTGTATGAATAAATGTTTATTATAGAAATTTATTATAGTATGAGATTGATATTGAATAATTTAGTATTGTAATATTTTCGGAGAATTTAAAAAAAATTAGAAAAGAAGTTTGATGGCGAACATGTGTAAAAATTGAATGACTTGATATAAAACCCATTTTCACCGTGAAGATAAAATAATGTCCGAAATTTGTTTTTTCCATGATAAAGTATATTACATTAGCTTTAATTTAAGATATATATAAAAGTGTCAGACTTTCCGGAATATTTTCAAAAGTTAAGTTGAAAAAGTTGTCATTTTGAAACCCCCTGTGGGATGTTAAAAGGTAACATTTATAAAAGAAATAAACCTAATTATAAGTAAAGACATTATGCATCTATAAAAAAAATGACATTGATTTGTTCATTTTTGAAAAAGTTATGGCAGATTTAATTTAAAATTTTTTTGAAATTTAGCCATTTTTAAATTTGTAAATTTTATGGAAATTTCCCCTATTTATGATAAAGTAGAGAAATTTTTTCAATTTTTGAGGCTCATGTCTTTGACAAGATACAATTTGTGATCTTTTGAGGTAATGTTGAAAGAAATCGGTTGGGTTGAAAAATTAGTAGACATTGATGTAACTAGAAAGCTAGAAGACTCAGCTCCTCAGTTGACAAAATAGATCTCTAAAAATTTAGGAAATTTTTGTATTATTAAATTAATTTGAGAACGATATAAATACACCAAAGTTAAACGTTTCAATAAGAAAATGAATGATAATAGTAATTAGTTTACTAAAATCATGATTAGTGTGGTAGATACCTACTCTAAAAAGTTCATCTAAAACTTTATTACACTAATATATATTTGTTGGCATATTAACATTCAAAAATACGGTTTTTTAGTAACACACTAATAGTTGCACTAAAACGTCGTGTTTAAACATACTAAACACATTAGTACACCAATATAAAATTCAAAAATAGACCCCCTGGTCAAAAACGACTTGAAGGCGACGACACACATGAACCAGAAGGGGAAACAACGGCGATATCAGTGTATGCGTAGTTGACAAACACCTGGGACCGGTTGAATTATTGACAGTATTGTAGTGGTCAGCTGGGCGTTTAATTATCATAATGATAATTTGTTATGAACGATTGATAGCGATTGTACAACAAGAAAAATATAAAAAGGAATGTGCAACTATAATTATTTAGGACTATTTAATTACGTTATTACCGAATTCTAACAATCAAAAATAGTTTTGATTCACCACGAATTTAACACCACTTAGACAATAACACCGCATTACTAATTGATGAACAGTTACACTTAATTAAATGATGTTCACCAATTACTAATTTAATTAACTTATCGTGTTAAATAATACTAATAATGATAGGTCAATATTTTACGTCACAATATATATAATATACATATAATATGTAAAGGGAAATAAATAAAAGGAAATGGTTTTCTTAAAACCATTGAAAGAAAGAAAGAGGTATATAAATAATATTTATCATAAAAAAATCATATTGATCCATTTATTTTTCAAAAATTTATAGCACATGTTAAAAATATAAAAAAGAATTTTTTTTAAAAAATCATATTTTTTTTTAATAATTGTAAAGTCTGTTTTCACCATAAAGACAAAATAAAGTCCGATATTTGTTTTTTTCATTATAAAGTACATTACATTAGTTTTAATTAAAGATATATATAAAAGTGTCAGTATTTCTGGAACATTTTCAAAAGTTAAGTTCAAAAAATTCTTCTTTCTATATGCATTTTAGCTTCGATCCGATGCTGAGAATATATTAATTTTAATATGATTTTTTTTTTTCAACCAAACCAATTTCTTTCAACAATACCTCAAAAGATCACAAATTGTATCTAGTCAAAGGCATTAGCCTCAAAAATCATAAATAGGGGAAATTTCCATAAAATTTACAAATTTGAAAATGGCTAAATTTCAAAAAATTTTTAAATTAAATCTGCCATAACTTTTTCAAAAATGAACTAATCAATGTAATTTTTTTATAGATGCATAATGTCTTTACTTTTCATTAGGTATATTTCTTTTATAAATGTTACCTTTTACCAGCCCACAGTTGTCAAAATAACAAATTTTTCAACTTTAACTTTTGAAAGTGTTCTGAAAATACTGACACTTTTATATATATCTTAAATTAAAGCTAATGTAATATACTTTATAATGAAAAAAAAAAATGTTATATAGTGAATAAATTATTCATTTTATGACCTCATTATTAATGTCTAAATATTTTAACACTATAATTAATTATTTAAATAATCTTAAAATAATAAAAAATTCTAATAAATTTCAATTATTTTATTATTGATCTTTTTTCCTGTGAAATAAGTAAAAATTAATAAATAAATCATGTGTGATGTAAGCTAAATTTGTAGTTTTAAATATATAAATACATTTACATTATAATTAATTAATGAAATTATCTTAAGACAACAACGAAATTGCTGATAAATTGTTTATTTATTTTAGTTTCACCATATGAAAAAGGTAAGTTTTAAAAAGTACCAATAGTTATAAAAAGTAGCACTTTTTAAAAATAATATAGCCATTCATATCTTTTAATAATTTTATATGGTATTTCGTATGTAAAATAAATATTTATTTAAAAAATCGATAAAAAACATTTGATATAAGTAACCATTTTTAGATGGAACAGAAGAATGTCCGATTTGCTTGAAAAATGACCAATTATCTGTTCTTTTGAACAAGTGTCTCCACTCTTTATGTAATAATTGTGCTGATATACTAGTAGGTAGAAATGAAAAGAAATGTCCACTTTGTAGAACAAGATTTAGTCATTACATAGACGAAGTCGAAGGTATAGTAATAAAAAAATGTGTAAATATTTTTTTAATGATGTATGATAAATAAAGATATTGATGATTAGCAAAGCTGCATCTAGAGTGACTGGCACAGGATGCAGAT
>NW_026099572.1:81228501-81231843 GCF_025091365.1 Daktulosphaira vitifoliae | reverse complement strand
TTTTTTTTTTTTTAACACGACCGGCCTACATGCGGACCGCCCCGGAACTACCGTTAGGTATTGCCTCAGGGCGGCCCACGCCGTCTCTAAAACTCACACCACCACGTTGTGAATCAGCCCGAAATTAATCAAGAGCTGATTCACAACTTGGTGTGGCCTCCCCCGTTAGCTGGATCCCAAAAGTCGGGATCCGCTTCCCGGGATGCACCGCGTGGAGGTGGGGGCAGGACTTTGCGAAGGGGACATAAAATAACACACAAACACATAAANGCAGGACTTTGCGAAGGGGGCATAAAATAATTCACAAACATATAAGCACACTTATACCTAAGGCACCGGCCTAAACCAGCGCCTTAGGTCCTCCTGTACCGGGCGGCGCGGCTGCCGCTGCCTCAGGCGTTCGGCTTCCTCCTTCCTTTTCAGGACGGATTCCGCGAACGCCTGGACGAGCCTCCACGCCTCCCGGCTTCCCAACATCAGGTCCACCAAGGACCCGACGCGGATCGTGGACCCCAGACGGGACTCCAGCGAGTCCCGTTCCTGGGCCCACGCCTCGCACCGGAAGAGGGTATGCAGAGCGTTGTCTGCCTCTCCCGGGCGATCCTGGCAGTGGTCGCACGTCGGCGCGGCTGCCCTCCATATACCGTGAAGGTATTTGTTGAAGCAGCCGTGGCCGGACAACACTTGCGTGAGACGGTAAGACATCTCACCGTGTGTCCGGTCCACCTACCTCTCCAGGTGGTCGGGTCCTATGAGGGACCTAGTCCACTCGCCTCTCGTCGTTTCCTCCAAGAGGCGAGCCCGCCACCGGAGCATGGTGGTCCGCCGGAGCGCCAACCGGTCCTCGGGTTCGAGGGGCCGGCCGCGCTCTCGGCAGAGCTCATGTCCGGCGGCCCGTTCCGTGGCTAGCAGGTCGGTGGGCGGCAGTGACGACAGTATTCCCGCCGCCACTCCGGAGACCGTTCGGTAAGCCGATACGGTCCGGATCGCCGCCCGCCTCAGGATGCAGATACCTTAAACGGCAGATTTTAAGTGTGACAGTAAAATGTGAAGCAATGTATATTATAGATTTGAGGACCTTTTTTCTAATGATGTAATAAAATAATTATCGATGCATTAAAAATCCAGAAAATTTTTCTCTGAATTAAAGAATTCCTAAATGCAGTCCTAATTAATAATCAAAGATAATAAAACATACTATCATCTCTCATTACTGTTGATGAAAATTTTTTGTTGGTAACGCAATACAAGTTACATTATTAATCCTGTAGTATTACTGCTGGAGTTATTATCTCTTTCCGTGATCCTGGTACTACATGGCATAGAGTTTTTTATTAATAGATTTTGTAGCAATGGTAATTCAGTCCGTTGGTTCTTAAAGAACTTTTTTGACGATTTCACGCTGATTTACCCAATAGAATCATACATTTTTTTAGCAAATCACTGAACACGTATCAGGGTATACAAGTCCTTTCTTTCACAACTAAAGTAATTTCACTTTAATGTCATACAAATTGAATTCATATGAAATAGTAAAATATTGTACATATATCTATAAACTCAATCTAAATTGATTCAGATAAAATTAAGATCAAGAACTGTAATATATACACTCTTAGTTACGTATAATTTATTATATTGACTTCCGTGTAAATTATACTTACAAATGGGTTTTGCAGCATCAACGTGGTTTGCTACTTGCATAACGACTAGCTATAGTAGCAAGAACACCACCACCTAAACTGTGCGATATGTCATCTATCATATATGACTACCGGACCATAGGTAGAATTTAATTTTAATTTAATTAATAATTTAATTTAAGTTAATATGCCGTAAAATAAATTTTCTAAAATGTATGTGATATATATAAAACTTTAATATATTATATAATTTACCTTATCTTAATTTATGAAATCTAAGAAACTATATTGTTGCTTGAATATTTTATTATACAAACAAGGGTAAAGAAAATTACAAAAGAATTAAGAACTTGCATATATTTTAGGTAATGTAATTAGTAAATGTAGTTTGATAGAATATGTTGCTGTAGCACATTACCTGGATGTGTGTATTTTTTTGTGCATAAGAAAAGGTGAATGGGTGTATTTTGACAAAAACGGGCCTAATTACTCTAAAAAACATATGGACGGCAAAAAGTGTATTTATCTCTTCTATAATGAGCATGAGAAAACTATTGGAGTTGTCGTTGACACAGAAGACTATCTAAGTTTGAAGAGATTATAACGTTTTAAATATATTTAAAGAAGATAAATGTTCTATTATAATATCTTTATTTTAGCTTGGATGTTTAATAATAATTATAAAAAAGTGATTGAAAAAAATATAATATTTATTGATTTTGATTTATTTATTTTTGACCATTACAATATTCCAAAATAATAATTTTGAAAAAAAAATATTATTTTTAAGTAGTAATTCGTTTAGCTTCGATACGAAGTTAAGAAGGAATATTTTTACCATGGTTTATTTCTTTTTTTTTGTTTCTGCCACTACTTTTTTTCAGCTCTCACTGGATTGATTTTTGTCAACAACGCGTCAAAAGATCACAAATCGTATCTAGTTGAAGAGTTATAACAAGTATGTGTACAGCAGCTCTATCGCTTATTTTACGACTGTCCATAACACAAACTAGTTTAGAAATAATTATTTGTCGTTATCTTTCAGCTTTTTTAGTAGTGGCAATTCATAACTGTTATCAGTATCATCAGTATCAGTGTTCTCACTTAATGTAGTGGATACCATTGAAATTGCCAAATCTAAAAATAATTTTTATCATAAGTTATATTATTTTTAATGTAAATTTTTAGATAATTTAAATTTTAATTCAACATACCCTGTAAGACCTTTATGTTGTCAGTTTCTATTTCTTCGTTATCATTATTATTGTTAATTTTATTAGAAATCCTATGCAAGAATCTTGGTCGCCATTTGACTTATCAAAAATAGTATATTTTCATCTATTTTTATAAGGCTTAAAACATCAATATGTGCATTATCAAACTTTAATGTAAAAGCATCTTCTTTTTCTTTGTAGCTAACTGTAATTCTACCAGCGTGTTTTTGTAGAAGTGGCCACTCTTGATACAAACGTTCTATTTTTTCAACAAAATTTTTTTCCAACATAGTTGGAATCCGCGCCTTATCCCAAAAAANTTTTTCCAACATAGTTGGAATCCGCGCCTTATCCCAAAAAATCATTACTTTGCGTAAAATCAGTAACACATTTTGTCGAACACCTAATTTTACTACTCTTAAATTAAAAAATAATGTTTTCAACACTTGTAAAGTAGATGGTAATTTACTACCATTTATTTCGTG
>NW_026099572.1:81205115-81228401 GCF_025091365.1 Daktulosphaira vitifoliae | reverse complement strand
GATAATTTTAAATGGAGGTGCCGAACAAAAATTTCAAAAAATAATAAAAAACAGACAACTTGCAACTATAGGTAAATGATATTAGTGAAATTAAATAAATTTACCTAACTCTTAATTATATCTTTAGCGTATCGATTAGAAACCGGACATTTTTCCATCGTGCACACTTAACTTTACTTGATATTTGTTGTTTTGTAAATTTGTGGACAATGAACTGTCCTTCGACAGTAATTCAGATGCAATTGCGAATGGCGAATCAGACAATTGTAGATTGGTCGTCATTATGTCGAGAGGTTGTGTTTGATGCTATGGTAGTACATAAAAAAAAANTTTGATGCCATGGTAGTACATAAAAAAAAGTTAGGGGGGCCCGGAAAAACGGTCGAAATCGATGAGTCGAAGTTTGGACGCCGCAAATACCATCGTGGTCACCGGGTAGAAGGGCAGTGGGTTTTCGGCGGCTATGAACGTGAGAGCGGCGAATGCTTCCTTATTCCCGTTGAAAATCGCACTGCGATTACTTTAGTAGCATTAATAGAAGATTGGATATTACCAGGCACAACAATAATATCCGATTGTTGAAAAGTATGCTAAATATAAAAAAATTTAAAAACACATTTACAAGCTTTAAAAGTATAATTAAAAAATTTTAGGCTTACGATAAACTATCCGATCACGGTTACAACCATCTTACGGTTAATCATTCAATAAATTTCAAAGATCCCGATACCGGCGCTCACTCGAATACCATTGAATGTACTTGGCGCCTCGCTAAAGTGGCATTGCCCAATTACAGGCGAAAAAAAGAATTTTATGGTGGCTACTTGGCCAAGTACATGTTTTTAAAAAAATGTCGACAACGCAATGTTGATCCGACTGTAGAATTTTTTCAAAAATGCTGGCGAACTGTACGATCCAAACAATCCGGAGAAAGATTTTGATGAAGTTGAACTGGAGGTAGAAGAGGAGGACGAAAACAATTTAACTGATGATGAGGCGAATACTAATTATCAGAATTTTTTTTAATAAACATTTAATAATTATAATATAGTCTTATGTGTAAGTTCTACATTTTTTAAACAAACGCGCACGAAACATATTACACTTGACGGCAGCGCCTGTGACGCATTACAATAAACTGTTCTAAATAAGATAGGTCCCGGCGGCCGTAAATACACTACATGGCTACTAAGAAAAACCCCAGTCACCACAAGTCATACACAATTGAATCATCATACTTCACTCCCCCCGACGTATAGTAATTCGCATTATACTTATATATTTATAAAATATTGTATATACATACACACTATGTATTGTTATAAAGATAACAGATTGTGACGCTTGCTAGTTTTATGAAACGACCACCCGTTGACAACCTTCTGCTTGAAACTTATCTTTTTAATGCTGTATCAATGTTTCCCTAATATTATATTTATAAAATTGCTTCTCAAGTTGGTATAAAATTTAAAACTAGAAAAACGAAATAACTTTAAAGAAAAATTATCCATTTTAATAACCTATATTATTTAATTACAATCGCAACTTTAAAGCACTATAACTTTTGAACCACACGCTTCCGCTCAAAAATTTTTACATATTCTTAATCAGCATAAAAAAACGAACGTTTTGAAAAAAAAAATTTTGAAAAAAAAAGGGTGTCCCGTAAAGTAGATTTATACCAAATTTTCTACAAATTACAATATTTAAGAATATTACCATTAAGTTAAATTAAAGGAACTTTATAAAATTAAATTATTGTGACCCAAAGAACATCGACTATAAATTAAAAGAAACAAAGAGAGAGAGAATATTAATCAAAAATATTGTTACACCTATACTTTAAATGGGAGATAAGGGATGAACGCTTCCGTGCGATCGACTAGCGTCAAATATGATACTAGCGGACCATATGCCTCAAGCTGACAAACTAACTGTTTATAATTTCGTTATTACTTGCAATATATTGGGATATCGCGAGTTTAAGAACGTACCACTATTCAAATCATATTGCCAGTAGAATATTCACCTCCAGTAAATAATTAAATAATAAGTAAAATAGAGGAGACGGAATTAGTACACGTTCTTCACTGTTGGGTATTTAAAATTTCTAAAAAATTTTCTATAAAAATACCTGAACATGACAGGTGGTATTATAACATGACTGTTATGTAAAGGGACCTATAAAATCATAGAAATAACAAAGAAAATACTAAGAAATAACAAAATAAAAAAACGCAATACATGTATTATTCTTAGTGCACCGTTTCATAGGTACACTCAGAATAATATATAAAATAGAAAATTCAGTCTTATTAATAAAGTTTATACATAACCAGCCTCAATGAGCTCAGATACTGAAGGCAATTTCAGCCGTCACCATAGTTATAAAAAAATTACATGATAATATTATTAGAGATCACTCGTAAGAAAATAGAAAAATAATGTAATTTGTAGCAACACGCGAATAAAATTAATTCTGCCATTGCCGTAATAATAGCTGTTGTAAGAATTAAGTCCAATGAGTTAGTCGAGTATTTTGCAAACGACATTTAAATAAATAAAGAATCTGATGGTCCGTTATAAAAATAATAAAAATCTATATGAAAATCGAATATAAAAATTAGAATTAAAATCTTGATACACTACTATGATATCAGAAAAAAAATTGTACACATTCGAATTGATTACGATGCTCTTCAGTATATTTGAAAAAAGGTATAAAAACTTGCAATAAAAGTTACAAAAACCAATAAAAGATTATAATCTTTTCTTGTTACGTGGTGATGGGTATTTTTGAACAGCTTCCAATTTACTTTTATCCATAAAAAGTCTACATGGGGAAATTATATATCCAAGGAACTTAATTTGACTTTATAAAAAATTACTTGCTTATTAGGGGGGTATTTAAAATATCAACTTCTGCATAAAAATATTTATTTATATTTTAACAATTATTCGATTTTCAATTAATAAATTAATACATATTAAAATTGTTTTACATTTTTATTACAGTTATACATTTAATTATTAAAATTACTCTTTATAAAAATTATTCATCATTCTTTTCCTCCAATGTTTTTCTTCATATTCTTTAAACACAAGTAAAAATAGATCATCTATCACTCTAGCGCTCTCTTCGTCATCAAATTCATTCAGTGTTCCAACTCCTAACATCTTCTGAAATATGTTGATTATTTTATAACTTTTAAAAAGTGGTTATATAGTTTTATTACTAACTCCTCAATTCTTCTAAATCTGATGATTTTACATCATCATACAATATTCCCGATGTAATTAGATCCATATCGAAATCGAACCACGAATATAATGCTTAATGATTACAAGTATCGTCATTATACAATTGATTCTATAATTATAATTAAAACATAATAAAATTTAAATAAAAAAAAAACATTAAATACATACCTGATCATGAATCCAAGTTTGATTTTGTCCCGCTATATAATTGAATACAAATAAACTTAAATTGAATACAAATGTTCCAAGTANTATACAGGGTGTTCAGTAAGTCAGGAAACGGGTATCTATTGTTCTCATTGTTACAAACAATGAGAACAATAGAAACCCGTTTCCTGACTTACTGAACACCCTGTATAATTGAATATTGGATTGTGGTTGATTTTTGACATTTATGGAATAATCATTCATACACCAAATATCAGGCAATCATTTTTGAGACTGTTTAAATAGAGTAATTGAATTATCAAAACATACATAGAGATTTAAAAATGACCTACCATACTTAGTGAAATATCTACCTTATATTTTCATTTGTCATTTTCATAACATTCTGATTGGTTGGATGTTTGAAATCCGCAATGACTTGATCCCATATACGTTAAACGATACATTTATAATTGATGTTAAATATTTCTTTGTACAGTGTTGTTGATGTCTTTGGCAATAACGATATATGCATACTTTTTACGATCGAATACATTAAGTTTTCGGGTAATACTAAAAACTTGTTTTATTACCATATTCTTTACTTTTTCGTAAACTCCTTTACTCTGCATAAACAATAAGTTGCACGTTTCTTATTTCTCTTTTGATACCTCCAAGAGACATGATTTCTTTCAACGCTATCAGATTTACTTCGGTCAATGATATACGTCCCATTTTTTCTTCTTCACTGCCTTTACCCGATAGATAACTTTTCGAGAAACATTTCGATTTTACAATGTTAAAAACGGCACTCAAATAAATTTTTGATTTACAAAAATCGTCAATAAATGATAAAATTTTATCGATTAAATTTATAAAATTAATAAATTTATCGACGTCAATCCATAAATACATACTTGGAGATAATATTATTATCACGGGAGATAATCGGTCGTTTACCCATGTGTATGAATTTTCTCTCAGCTAAACTTAAATTGAATACAAATGTTCCAAGTACAGCAAAGTCAGGTGGAGATGTATATTGCATAGTCATTTTAACCGCTTTCACTTCTTTAACCATTTTCATCATGTTCATAATAATACTACACTATTTACTTAACTGAACATGTACAACAAAGAAAAAAATGGTAAACAATATGATTAAATCTCCACGATCGATCGTATTTTATAGGTAATTTTTATAATAAGAGAGGGGATAATATTAAATAGGTAAGGGTTTTATAATGTTCATTGTTATGGGAGAAGATAGCGAATGAAGTTTCATAAAAAGGAGCTTCCAATCAAGGGGTCATATTAATAATATCTATAATTTATAAAAATATCTACTTATCAATATTTTAAGAGAGATAAATTAATTAAATATCATAATATATGATAAGTGTCCCCGCATAGGGTACCCTTTTTGGGTGACGGGTGTGACATCCCTGCGGAACTCAGTTAACCAGTGATGGTGTAACCTGAAGGGTCTTCAGCCGTCTCAAGTAAGTAGGCAAACACTAAGATCTTATCGCTGAAGCATCATCACCAAAATGTTAGGTTTGTCGGTGGGCCAACACCCTATCACTCTAAAATAACCTTTTTATTATGAAACTTCTAAACAAGCCTCGGACAATGATTAAGGATTACAGAAATGGAAATGGAAACAGGAAATCCATCAGGAATTTATGGATTTGTACTTGGAATATTAGAACTTTCTTTAAACCAGTAGCATTGAAAATAATTATTGATTAGATAGCAAAATATAATTTGGAAATTATAGCATTACAAGAGATTAGATGACCGGGTAATGGCAGCATCAAACATAAAGAAACAACAATCTTCTATAGTGAATGTGGGTATGAGAGACATGAATTCGGAGTCGGCTTTATGATAAACGATAAACTAATACTTAACGTCAGTAGATTGGAAGCCATAAATGAACGAATATGCTTCATCCGCCTAAAATTTAGCGGTCAGAATATAATAATAATTAATTGCCTCGCACCAACTGAAGATAAAGACGTAGAAGCCAAAGACGCTTTCTATGAAGAACTAAAAATAACTAAAAAAAGAACTAAAAAGGACATATGATTCACTCTCCCGACGCACCATTAAAATAATAATGGGAGACATGAATGCAAAATGTATTTAGGCCAACATTTGGTAAGGAAAGCCTCCACAACGTATCCAATAATAATGAAACACGTTTTATAAGTTTTGCGATGTCCCGTGATATTATCATCAGCAGTACTTACTCCCAAAGAAAAGATATCTATAAACAGACATGGATGTCACTGGATGCGACAGCAAAAAACCTAATCGATCACGTAACGATTGATAAATTGCATCGTTCATAGATTAAGAGCGTTCGAAGCTATCAAGGGGCAGATGGTGGTACTGACCAATACTTGGTAATAGCGACCCTAATTGAAAAACTATCGGTAAGCTGAAATTGAAATAAAGGTAGCAATAAAACAAATACAACAGATTTAGATAGACTTAATGATCCAGTAGAAATCAGACAATAAAGGACAAGAATAGCCGATGAACTTCGAAATATAAATGAAAGGATAGAAAACACAGCAGATAATCATGAAACCAAATGGACAAATATCAAAAAGGTTATCTACACCACTACAGAAAATCTCAAAATAGAACCAATACCCAACAAAAAGAACAGTTGGTACAATAATGAATGCATGGAAACGGTTAAAAAACGTAATAAAGCCCGCTTGAATATGATACAAAATTCATCGATAGAAAATCAAGTGAAATATAAACATTATAAAGAGATAGTAAATAATACAATTAGGAGAGAAAAAAGTCTAGCTGAAAAGTAAGCACTGACGATTCTTATATTTTCTCATTAATTTCAAATATTCGACTATATTTACACAGTTCAATAATTGAACAGTGTAATTATAATTGGCTTAGAAATTATTATCATAATTTTTAATTAATCTAAACGGTACTATTACAAAGTGAATCACAGCATTCCATTAGGAAGTAGAACATCGTAAAGATATTTTATTTGTGACGATTTATTGTTTGAAGTCAAAGAAAGATTTTTTAGTGAATTAAACAATTTTACAATTATTAATTAAAGTTTTATTTGTTTATATCCCCACTAAATATTTAACAAACTATGATTGTACTAAATTTCTTTATAATAAATATTTTCTTTAGGAAAATTCAATTTTTATGGTTATGATTAAATACATAGTTAGATAGTATTAAGTATCCTAATAAATCGACAATATATTTTCCAAAATAATGAAAACACGTAAAAAGTCAAAAATAAGCATCTTGAAATATTTTTATGGTATAATAAAAATTGATCACTTGTAGCTAATTAATTAAGTAAAATTAAAACTATATTCAAAATATTATTAATTTAAAAAAACTAAAAAATATTAAAAATATTAAACTCAAAGCCACAAAAAATTAATGAAAAGTCGCGGATATGTATTTCAGGAACAATGTTACCATTATCAACGCTAAACACATATTGACACCCCGACTAGAAAAAACTCCCTTATATACCCCTAGTGACCTTATCACCCAGTGACGTCATCACTAAGTAATATTGTCACATTTTGCCAGTTTACACAAGTTTAATAATGAATTTTTCAGTGGGCCAAGATCCCAATTAATTAAATTGTTTTTTATTTTTAAACATTTCTATCGCTTACCTGATATTAAGTTCTTTGTAATTATTTACGTTTTTAATTAGTTTTATGGTTTTAATGGAGTGATTATGTGTCAATAAATGTTCAGTCACTGGAGATTTCTCAACTTCTTGATTTTTAATATATCTTAAGTGCTCTTTAAATCTGACCCCTATATTTCTTTTTGTTTGTCCTACGTAACATTTATTACAACTTTCACATTGTATTTTATAAATGCCTGATTTCCCCCCTTAATCTACCTTATCTTTAGGGTTACCTAATAAATCTCTTAAATTATTGCTCTTAGATGTTACTAAAGTAATACCAAAATTCTTAAATATTTTAGTTAATCCATTTGAGATGCCCGGATAATATAAAATTGGTGATCTAATTACTTATTGTTTCTCCTCGCTAGTGAGTAGTATACTCACTAGTAGTACAGCTTCCCTCCTTTCTTTTTTTCATTTTTGTGTTCGGACTAATCTTGAAACCATGTTATCTTTATACCCATTAAATCTTGCTATTTCATTTATAACCACTAGTTTTTTATCAATATCTATTTTATTCATCGGAATATTAATTAATCTGTAAACCATACTATTAAATGCTGCCAATTTGTGTTGCCAGGTGTAGTTCGATGTGTTTGGAATGTATCCTAACATGTGCGTGTTTTTCCGATAAATTTCAAAATTTAGTGCCCCCTCTGCTCTTTTAACTAATAAATCCAAAAGAGGAAATTTTCTCTCTACTTCTTGTTCATATGTGAATTTAATCGATGGGTAAAAATAATTTAAATGTTGTATAAAAACCTCCATATTAAAATCTTTGTATATAACTGAAAAAATATTAACTACATACCTAACCCAAATTTTTGGAAAATTACCATAAGTGTGTTTTAAATTTGTTTTAAACCTACTCATGAAAAGTTCTGCTAAAAATGATGATAGCGGATTTCACATTGCTGTGCTCACAGTTTGCTCATAAAATTTATTTTGAAACTTAAAAACAATTTGACTTATACATAACTTTGTTAAATTAGTAAGCTCACTTATTTTATCCTGTTCTATGTTTTGTTCTATTAGCCAATCTTCAAGAAAATCAATTGTTATTTTTATCCAACCAGATAATTGTTGAACTAAGTGTTGCGGGTAATGATTTTTACCGCACTCGAGTGGGGCTATAGCACTAGCGAAAAAGAAACACAATACCTTTTTTTGGTTCAATATAACGTTGTATGCTTTATTTGATATTGAACAAAACTTTAGATTGATTTATATAAAATTTCTAACAGAAACAAAACACCGTAAGCAGTTTTTACGGAAGATATATATACATGTGTGTACGCGAAGACAATATATCGTAACGGCGTGTTCGTCGAGCGATCCAATCAGTCTCGTGTCACGGAGATTACTTGTCGTATATTTGCGACGGGTCGTAGATGGACGTGCGGCACTTGCTGGACTTTGTACTGTGGCGTATCGCACGCGGTGTTAGTCAGTCAAACTACCATATGCACGTAGTAGGGCGACGGCTGATAAAGGTGTCACGGGTCGCGGGGCTCCGTGTATAGAGAACGACGCGGAACCGTGTCATAAGTCAATATTATTTTTAAGTGAAAAGCTATCGAATTTTTTAATAGATGAAAATATCCTTACTAGGTGTTTAGTCAAATTGTAAGACGGAGCATTAATATCCGACACAATAGGTCTCATATTATTTCCTGGCTTATGTATTTTTGGCAAAGCATATAGTTTAGGTATTTGAGGGTTTGAAATTTGAATAAAAAACCTGAACTTTCTTCAATTATCAATTTTGAACTATTGATAACGTTTGTAGCCTCCCTTATCATTTTACTCAATGGATGTTTTGAAATTTATTTATAGGGACCCTCTTGAATCATTTTTGATACTCCTTCAAAATAATCTTCTTTCTTCAGTATTACTATAGAATTCCCCCTTATCTGACTTTAAATAAAAACAGTTTTTATTTTTTAAGTCCTGTATGAGTCGTTTTGTTTTGAAATGTTTTTCATTTTTTCCTAAACCCCTTTTATTTACAACAGAATTTTTTTTGTAGAAAGTTTAAACACTCCCCTCTTAATAATTCTTAATTATTAAAATCAATACTTTTAACCCCTACTTCAATGCCTACTAGAAGATCTTCCATCGGATATTTTTTTAGTAAAATACTTGTTTTAAGACCCAACTTAAGTATGTCAGTTTCTTCAGGGGAAAACACAATGTTTGAGTAATTTTTAATTAAATCGTTCCCCCAGTTTTTAGAAAATGAAACTACTGGACTTTTATTAAAATTATTTATTTGGTCAAATATATATATATATTTAAATTTATCAAGATGGTATTATGGTGCCTTAAACTGTTTTGCGCTAGCGCTTTAAAAGTATGCTGCATAATAATCACTAAGATAAAAAATCAACACTATGTTATATTCATAATATGTGAATTATAAATACAAATTATAACGTTATATTATATTTTAAAACTATAAATGATACCATGATATTAAAAAACAATTGACTTAATCTTAGAATACTTAAATATTATTTAGTTAATATATTTAAAAATATTTCTATGAAAAATCATAAATGTTAAAACATATTTTTAAATCCAAGAATATCAACTTGTCCTTGGCGTCAACTTACCCTGTTTATACCTTATTAATAAAATTTAAATATAATTTGAAAGGTTAATTACAAATATTAAAATATTATTTTATAATGGACCCCCAACAGGCTTGAATGTGGACCACCCTGGAACTGTCGTGAGGCATTACATCAGGGTGGTTTACGCCGTCTCCAAAACTCACAGGAGGCAACGGTTGAGTTTGGTCATGGCCCGCTTGATTCTGACGCACTCCTCCCACCAGGCTTCCATCACTCCGATCGCCGCTCTGTTGGATCGGTCCAAGAACCAACCGACAGAGACCCGAACCAACCCAGCGTACGGGTCCGATTATGATGCACACGTCTTGGGCAGCCCGACAGTGGTTGAGATTCGTTTGAAGGAATCTCATCCGCTAGCGGGCTGCATTCCGGAAGACCCCTAAGTCTTTCTCCCCGATTTCCTCACTGCGGGGCCTTTTTAGCATATTCTTCTTTGTTCTTTGGGGTCTTTAAGGCTGCCCCGCACCCGGAAAATCCTTGGCCTGGTGCCCATCCTTTTTACAGGAAAAGCACCCTTTGGACTTGTTAGGGCCCTTACAGGCCTGTGCTACGTGCCCGTGCTCACAGGTAACCCAGCCTACGTGGACACGGGCGAAATCCGCGAATCGAGGGGGCAGCCTTACTGGCACCTCCACTCTGGGGTACCTCCCTTTGCCATTGGAATTCGCTCAGACCACCACAGGCCCAATTTCCGGCGGCACCTTGTCCTCTGGACGGCATCTAATAGTGCGTTCTGCATGTCAAGGAGCATGACGGCCATGGACATCACCATACGGTGGACTCGCATGTCATGCTCCTTGATTTAAAATTTAGATGAATTCCATAAGTTTTCAAATCTGTACTCTTAACCCTTGTTAAATAAAATATTGCCTGTAAATGTTAAAAATTTCTCAACAAAATAATTTAAAAATAACTGCTAAAGAACAAATAATAAGGCTGAAAATTCAGTACGATCAGGTTAAAGTACATAGGATATTCATTATAGTGGAGGTTTATTCCCCACAAAGGCTAGTGGTGAAGATGCAATTGGCCCTTATCGAAAGCGTAAGGGCCATGACTAATCTCCACCTCACCCGCTCATCTTTTTTTTTTTTCTACGACCGGCATTATTGTGGGCCGCCTTGGAACTGCCGTGAGGCATTACTTCAGGGCGGCCCTCGTCGTCTTATTAATTTATACCACCACGTTGTGAATCAGCCCGAAATTAATCAAGAGCTGATTCGCAATGTGATGTGACCCCCTCCCGTTAACCGGATCCCAGAGTGGGAACCGTTAGGTAGGACTGCCAAAATAACTCACAAGACATAAAACATTACACAAAAATGAGAACCTAAGGCACTGGTCTAAACCAGAGCCTCAGATCCTCCTGTGCCGGGCGGCGTGGCTGTCTCTGTCTCAGGCGTTCCGCTTCCTCCTTCTTTAATAAGATCGGTGAACGCCTGGACGAGTCTCCACGCTTCCCGGCTCCTCAACATCAGGTCCACCATTGACCCGACTCGGAACGTGGACTCTAGTCGAGACTCCAAAGAGTCCCGTTCCTGGGCCCACGCCTCGCAACGGAAGAGGGTGTGCAAAGCGCTATTAGGCTCTCCCGGGCGACCAAACAGTGGTCGCACGTCGGCGCGGCTTCTTTACGAATACGATGTAAGTACTCATTAAAGCAAACGTGACAGGACATCATTTGGGTGAGAAAATAAGTCATCTCACCGTGAGTCCTGTCCACCCACTTGTCCATCTGATCGGGTCCTATGAGGGACTTGGTCCACTCATCTCTCGTCGTTTCCTCCAAGAGGTGAGTCCGCCACCGGAGCAAGTAGGGAAAGTATGAGGCTTGGCCTAAGTGGAAAGAGTGAGAGAAATATGCGTGTTCTGTTAAGGGGAAGGCTGTCACCGCTTCACCCACCCACCGCGTCTTCTGAGTGTAGGTGAAGAGAGAGGGAGTAAATCCAACGTAAACTAACATAATACAATGGGAGGGGGAACAACGAAACCCAACGTAAACTAACCTAAGCCATATAGTATATACGTAATATCGGTTTTTTGACGAAAATTATTGAATTATATCCAAATATTCTTTAATTTCAATTAGTTTTATTCTATAAATTTATTATTGACACATGCTCTTCATAATATAATCTCATCGTCTCTGGATGAATGCGTTATAAATATTAGTCAAATAATTATCTTTATTTTTTTTACATAGATTTTTTAGTTGGTCATTGTATAATGAAATTTTTTAGGCATCCCTAACTGTTATATAAACAAAAGGTTTTATCAAATTCAAATTGATGTTAGAAACCGATTAACAATAACTAGATCTCGCAAAACGAACAAAGAAAAATTGCGCGTTTACACAACCAAAATGGAGTCGTATACTAATACAATTACAAAAACGTTTTATACATATTCGTCACTAACAACACTTCTAATATACACGACAAATAGTTTGAAATTTTCCGGATTTTAAGTAGACTAGATATCTTCTCCAATCTCTAATATCGTTTGTTGACCGAAGATCCCGGACAGGCCCCCAAAAAATGTGGAAAATACAACAGGCAACCACAGGAACAGAACAAAGACGCGATATTATTATTTAATTTATATNGATCTAGACACCAATGGTACCCACATTTATATCTTTTTCCTCGCTTTAATCCCAACTACTTGGGGTCAGCTTAGAAGATACATTTATATCTTTATCATAATCGCAGTTTGTTTAAATTTTAGTGAGAATTCAACAGTTTTGAATTACATACACTAAAGTTGTATTAATTGTGTGGTAACTACTCTGTGTTTTTTAATTTTATAAGTATATTTGTTTACTTATTTTAAGAAAGATAATAATAATAATATTAATTTTGACGTCTTGATTCCTCGGCCATTCTTTTACTTATAGTGTTAGGAAAGCTATCTAACACTTCATTAATTTCATTTGATGCAAAATATTCTGCTTGGTTCTATGATGTATTTATATTTCCCAAATTATTTTCTCATCTCAAATTCTTTTGAATATCTCTCACGTGATTCTTTTTCATGATCTGCGCAGGGAGACGATTGAACTTTTTATTTCTTGTTTCTAAAATGTTTAAACGTTTTACTACAGATTTCTTATAATGTTTTGCCACTATAAACAAATCAAATTTTAATTAATAATTGTCGTCTCATTGTAGTTTTCCAAGTGTCCATCAAGCACTTGCTTTACATAACTGACATTATTTCGCTCATGTTCCAAATAATGATAATACATTCACATAAATTTCTGATCTTATAATTTGAACAATACGTTTCTTCTATAATTTGTTTATTTTCTTAGTATATCAGTGCATGTTATTCATTTTTAATTGATTATAAGATTAAATAAAAAAATATTTGCTTGTTATAATAGTTGATTATATATGTGCTTAAACTTTTTTATTTATATGTCTTATTTAAGTAAATCATATAATTTAATTGAATTTTTATATGTTTTATCATTGGTTCACGTTTAAAAAATAAATATTTTAAAAAATGTAGTATTAATTCTACGTTTTTCTAAAATGTTGGCATATTTAAATATTATTAATACTTAATTAAGAAGAGAAACGTTAGTTATATAATCTAACTTATTATCCGTTATTAAAATAAGATGAGTTTGTAATTATTTTATTAAATAAGTACTTAATTCAAGAATTTTTTTTAGAGCTTTAATATAAAAATAATATATTATTTTTAATATAAAATTGTTTATATTTATATGAATAGTATATATGATATCTGACAGGGATTAAAATCACTATCATAAGAAACGTTTCGATACAAATCTGTAGATAGAATTTAATTTTAAGAAATTGGTGGATTATTCAGGAGCAAAATTCTAACTTCAAAAAGAATTAAGGAAAAATTGCAATAAGTTTTGCTCTCATTGACCTTGTATTTATGATATAAAAGTCAAACTCTCTATACATATTTTTATTTGTATCAGCTGCTGAAAAGAATTAATTTTGATCATCATAAAATTGTCTTTCTACATAAAAGCTATGAGATGAACTTGTTTGTTTATATTCATAATTATGAAGAGCTAGAGAACATAATAATTTTATTAACCATAAAATTAAACATTTTTTATTTCTATTTTCTTACTAGGCTTGTGAACCATTTTTCTTATTTTAATTTCTTGGACCTCCGATGTCATAGACATTTTTCTTTTCATGCCTGAGAGTTTACTTTGACTTGGTATAGTTTTTAACGAGACGACATCATTACCCTTATTACAATTGCTTTAAAATAAACATAGTTATGTTACAACCTTACAAAAAAGTGTATTATTTTTTTTGTGAATTAATTTATAAACACCATAAAAATAATTAAGTAAAATTAATACTATATTAAAAATGTTATTAATTTAAAAAAACTAAAAAATATTAAACTCAAAGTCACAAAAAATTAATGAAAAGTCATAAATGAATAAATATATAAATAAAGATTTTAATATGGGGGTTTTCATACAACATTTTAATTCTTCTTACCCATCGATTAAATTCACATATGAACAAGAAGTAGAGGGAAAATTGCCTTTTTTGGATTTATTAGTTAAAAGAACAGAGGGTGAACTAAATTTTGAAATTTATCGGAAAAACACACACACGTGCCGAACACATCGAACCACACCTGGCAACACAAATTGTCAGCATTTAATAGTATGGTTTACAGATTGATTAATATTCCAAAGAATAAAATAGATTTTGATAAAGAATTGGTGGTTATAAAAGAAATAGCTAATTTTAAAGGGTATAACGAAAACATAATTTCAAAATTAGCTAATACACTCACCAGCGAGGGGGAACAATAAGTAATTAGATCACCAATTTTTACGTATTTTTGAAAGAAATCGGTCCAGTGAAAAAAAGTGGCAACAGACAAAAAAAAAACACATCATGGAAAAATTAATACCTTCTCAGCTTCGCATCGAAGCTAAAATTATGGGAATTGTTACTAACCCAGAATTGCTAACGCAATATGATCATTATTGAACTTGAATAATGAGTAAAGAAGAAAATTTATATATTATAATGTATTTATTTTTTATCATAATAAAAAAAACTCATTAATGTTAAACAAAAATTGTATTGATTAATTTATTTCAGACCATAACATTATTCCTAAAATAATAATTTTTTAGCTCATTTAAGTAGTATTTATTTTTTAATTTTATAATTTATTAGATATTGTTAAATCCATCTCTAAATAAGTAACAAATTTATTTTTTCAATGGTACATACATATTATTTTCCATCCCTACATGGATAAAAACGTTAAAAATTAATTTTCTTTTTGATGATATAATAGAAAAAAATTTTCAAATAATTTGTTGCTTTTATTTTTCTGTATTCGTTTTTCTATTATTATTATTAAATTTTGGCGAACAATTTTATTTTGATAATTTACTGTTTATCATACAGTAGTCATCATTTATTATAGATAAAACTCCTTATTATGTATGATACGAAAATATTATCTTTAATTGATCACGTTTATAAATCTTAGACTTAAACATCTAGACGGAACATCTGATCTAATATTGTGTGTAAGGTTGTCGTAGCATTCTTATGATGGTTAAAATACCATTCTCCATCAATTAATAAGATGTCCTCGGATGTCGTCTCTATCACTCTTATCAAAAATAATAAATAATTTGCTATTATTTGTGTATTCTGCTACAAAAAAAAAAACATGAATTCATTACTAGTTAATTCATTTAAACTCATTCATGTTTTACTAATTTAATAAATTAAAAGTGTTTTTTTTTTATTCAAGCTTATGTTAAAACTTAAAGCCGTAATATAACATTACTATATCGTTCTTTCAAAAATTGTTAAAGTGCTATTTAAAACAAACATGTAAGATCACATAGCAATTTCAATATATTAACATTATTAAAATATAAAAAAAATACTTTTTAAAATGTTTTGAAACAAATATTGTAACAATATCATATAAATATAATAATAAATATATTCTATATGAAATATTTCTACAATATGCTAGCAAAATATTTATTGAAATATTTGCTTATAAATATTTTTAAATTATATTAATATTATAAATATAGAATATTTAACTTGAAATATTTATATAATATAGTATCAATATACTTTTTTAAATATTAATGAGCTGTCTTTTATAAATTATGTTTTTTTATTTTATTTTATTATAAATTAACTTAATTTTATTTATGCATCGAGACCCATTGTTTGTTCTATCATCTAGACAATGCTAAGGAGCGAGTGTCCAGTTCGCTCTTGGTGTTTTTCATTAATTTTCAATTAACATTAACGGACGTTTTCTAAACTTATCCGTGATATTAGTTTTACTATTTTATTTTGTATAAATATATTTATATTTTTTTTTCAGTCTTTCTTGTAAACATAGTTTTTGATACATTTATATTTTTGTCCATGTATACCTCAATTTTTTTTTTTAATAATTAAATTTAATTAATTAATTAATCTTAAGCGCAATATTTATTTTTATTATATGAGTAATTTAAGCACTCTCGTGTACTTAATTCATGTTCCTTAATCTTGACACGGGCTACAATATGTTTTACATATCAACCACATACATCTTTAATTATCATAGTTGTGGTTAATGAAATACGAAGTATTATAATCATTTATATCAAACGACATACTAACTCAAATTCAATTATTAATTAACTGAAAATTAAATTCCATCTATTGTCTGATCATATCTGATAGGTGTAACATCTCGCCGGGTGGTTAAGACTCTGCTATAAAGATAGTTATTAATATTTGTTAAATCCATATATAACAAGATAAGTATTTTAATAATTCCATTTCATTACATTTGGTTAGCCTTTCAATTCATTCTTAACTTTTACATCATTTTTAAATAATTTAAACATTACTATATAAAAATTACTCTTTGTTTATATTTAGATAATATTAAACTATTACAATTAATTAATTTATTATGAAATTTTTTTTCTTAATAATTTTAAATATTTGACGAAGTGTTATAGGTCAAATTTTTAATTTAAGTTATGATATTTTTAATTAACTTTGTATTTATACTTACATAATTTTTTTAGAATTTGGACCATAATACTTTTACTACAGGATGATGGAAAAAACTACCTGATCTAATTCTAGAAATTTGGTTAATAGATCAAACTCTTTTTGGTATCCCAAAAACTTTAACATAAATATTATCAAATCTCTTACCCGAAAACAAAATTCACTAAATTACTACATTAATAATTATGCATGCTGCAATATTCTAACTCTTCGTTATCATACTAAAAAAATAATCTTTGTAAACTATATTTACGTTATTTAATTTGTTGAAAAATCGAATAATTATTCAAAAATGAAATTTTAAATACAGGTTTACAGAAATAACTCAATGATATTCAATTAAAATTTAATATAAAGGAAGATTTTTATTTTTTTTAATAATTGTGCTACATTTAATTTTATAGCGATTTAGATTTTGATTTCAAAATGAAAGTTAAATTGTCCAAAACTGTAAAAAATTAAAATTATAATAATGAACAAAGAGGCAGAGATCAATGACACACAAATCATCATTTAAACGAATTTTAATGGACTTAAAAGAAGAAGATTAAGATTTTTTTACCATCTTACGTCTCATTAATATATGCGAAAATAGATTTATTTATAATATGCCAAAAGAATTTTCTACAATATTAGGATACTATTAATTAAAAAATTTTTAAATGCTCTAATAATAATTTGTCAGAACATCTAAATCATTTAAAATTTATTCCAATTAATTAAAATAAAAATCAAATTAAAATGTAAACGACCATTCAAAATAAATTATTTTTAAAAATGGAAATCTGTTCCGCACTGGACTTAAAAATTACAACATTTTCATAAATATCTTTTTGAATTTTCTGTATTTAAGCTGTATTCGAATTTATTTGTTTTATTTGACTACCATTAAACTAGATATACAAATTTTGTATTAAATAAAATATTCTACAACATTCACTACAGATAATAAAATTATAATTAATTCTATAACGAAACATAATTCTGGAGACTAGTGCACTCTAACACTGTATTCGTAAAATAAGACAATTAAACGTACGTTACGAGGGTTATTGAACAGAGCGCGTGCAAGACCAAACAACATTAAGGATTAGCTATAACAAAAATTTGATTTTATTTATCTTAATTTCAATTTTAGTTATACATGTTCGGCAAACATAATATTTAAATATTAGTTTTTATGTCGTATTTTAAATTAATCTTATTATATTTTGTCACCAATTAATATTTTTAAACTTCTTAAGTTATTTGTTCAAAAGTTAACATTGATTAAATTCTTAAAATACAAACAATTTTAAATTAGTACAAAAAAATTGTGTGTTGAAGTTTGTTTGAAAAAATTGTTTATTTCAATTTTTTGAAATAATTTTTTTATAATTAATAATCGTAAAATACTCGGGGCAAAAGTCTATTGATACATCTTAGATATTATTAAACTTCATAAGTTATTAAATTCATAAATAATCTATAAAAACCTATTTCAACTTATCATTATAACAATACTTAAAATTGTTGAGATTACATGAATTCAATAAATATAGCAAAACATAATCAATTAAAATATGTAAAAGTCAATAACTGTGTGAAAATGAACCCAACTAAAGTACATTGAAATTACGGCGCATTAGGTAGATTCACAATTGAAATATATGTATATTCAGTTGCATTACTTTTTTTTATTGTGAACTTACAAGATTTTTTTTAAATAGTATAACAATATAGTGATAACAAAAAATTAAGTTTGAGTAAATTAACAAACTTAAACTTAATATAGTCTTTTTCCTATTCTTTTAGTAAGTAAGTTTTAACTGTTTTAACAAGTTTTAACAAATTTTACAAAAAACGATCATTTATTGTAATAAATTACCAATGGACACGCATTTAAAAATAAAGTAAAACAAAGCGGTCAATCCAAAAAGCAATGAACGAATAACATGTCTGCATTCAATTGTTGTGATTACTCCAGACATTAAAATAAATAAAGTACGTGTGATTAAAGAAGGTTTATTCATTCTTAAAAATGCACGTTTATTGGATTATATGGTTTTCACGAGGCCGTTATATTATTTGTAATAGCTTACTACTGTCACATGACTTCACCACGTCCAACAAAATGATAGAGGTTCTCCGTTTGCGTTATTTAATCATGACACTGTTACTTTAGTCTTACAGTAAATAGTTTTATAAATAATTTTATTAACCCGTCAAATAAAGTAAATAACTATTGATTACCATTAGCATCGACAACTAAAAAGTTGTCAAGAAGTATAAAGAATGATGTTGTGACGGGTAAGTGATCTAATGTAACTTGTCTATATGGATTGTTACCACAGTTTACTCCATGTGTTTAGTATTGATGAACGTGTCTTTTTTCTCGAAATATGCATTATTTTATTATTTTTTGTGTTACATATTTTTTTAGTTTTCAATTAATATTTTAATAGATTTTTAATTTTAAGTTTCTATAACTTTTGATATAATCAACATTTTATTGTAATTTTTATTAAATGTCATATGTGTATATGTCATATTTTTCATTATTTACATTAATAATCAAACATTTTTTTTTAAATTTTACATTTTTTCACAATTTTAAAATAATTTATTTTTAAGCATTCTCGTATAAAAATGATGATTTGTGTTATTATAAATATGATTTTAACGTAGTCTATGAATGAATAAACTTTAAATTTACAATATATTATAAAAATAAATAAAATTTTTATAAAAAAAAAAAATAAAAATGACTTAATGAATGAATGGGGGTTTTATCCTTAAAAATACCCTAGTTGACCTAGTGTTAACATTAGGTCAACATTTCTATGGAAATAATTTTTTACTGTTAATCAAAGTTTTTGTTTATGTATCACACGCTTAAGATATATATTGTCGTCAAAATGTAATATTAAATACTTTTTATTTGATCTGTTCACACAGTTGACTTTTATATATTTTAAGATTAATTTTTTAATTAGTTATTTATAATAAAAATTCAGTAATTAAAGGTATTCAATCCTGGACGAGTTAACATTTTGTTTTTACTAGATGAAATTAAGTTATTTTGCAAGCAGTACGTTAAGTTTAAAGCTTAAAACTTTTTTAGAATTTTTACCTAAATTAAGTTAAAAGTAACTAGAACTAATATTTAATTTTTTATTTTGTTGTAATTTACTTAAATTTATTTGTCTATTAAAAACTGTATTCGTAATCACGAAGGTATCGATAGTGAGTGATAACACGTAACGCAGCCGGTTCTGTCATAGTATTCATTAAAGCATCAAAGTGACATAAAAAAAAGTTGATTTTAACTTAATTTAAAACTATAACTGCACTAACAGTATGCAACATTTGAAGTGCTAATTGAAAATCGGTATTCCATAATAAAAAAAAGAAACTTTTTTAGAATAAATATCTTGACTGGGCTGTGTTCCACGAGTGTCTATCAAAGACGCGTTTTAAACATTACCAGTGAAAGTATCGAAACTTATACACGCAATAAAAAACGCGAAGGAAATACAAATATATTTGTAATGGGAAAAAGCACGTGTGAGGAATGTGACCGTGAGTTTTGAGTCGTCATGCAAATTTTTCCGCTCGTAAAATCCGAATTAGCCTGTCGTTTGGCCCGCACACAACAATGTGTATTACAACGCCGTACAGTTATCGTGGAGGGAATAACGTGAGCGATCTGACAAACGACACGCGGATAGCTGTGCGATTGCCCCGAGGACTACCGTGTAAAATACGCTTGAAATCGATCATCACGGCTTATCGTTTTTGCATCGAAATACATGTATTCTGACCGTAATAATAATATGTGTGTACAACGTGTACAACAGTCGACACCGGCGGCGATGACCGAAAGGTGTTTTGAGGGTAAAATAGCGTTTTTCGTGACGGAGGGCCAAACCGGCACATAAATATTGTAATCGCTATGAAACTCGTCCTGTTAAACCACCGGAACTCACCCCTTCGAAGACATGTGACGACAAAAAAAAAGCCCGTTTAATAAATTGCCGGGGGACGGGAAATTCGATAAAATCGACGAGATCGGTACATTCGATTATTCCGTTTCTGGTAAATCCGCACAGAATCGGCTACCACATTATCCTACTGCGCTAGTTGTTGGCGCGATGGATGCGTTTTTAATTTGCGCTCATAGTCCGTTTTCGGGGGAGCGACCCTAATGGGTTTCGATGGGTATAATATTACTATGCATGGCTAATGTTCCGCTGGCATCAAAGGCTCACTTATTCTTTTGTGGCAATTTTAAAAAGCAATAACATTAATTGTCAAGCTTACGATCGGAATTGGAACATTAACTGAAGTCAAATCTTCAAACGCAATGGTGACGACATTCTTGTCGGAATAAAACATTTAAAATAATCAACTAAAATCAAAGATTAAAATTTTAAGACCGTTATTTTTTTTTGAAAACTAACGATATGTTATTTTTCCGTGTAATATGATGTTTTGTTTGCATTTATTGTTTAAACTGTTCGAGTGAAATATTTTCCATTGGAATTAACATGTGATATGTTTTGATTTTTATTGAAAGTTCAAAACTGTTGTCAAGAATGAAAATAACGTTCCTCTTTTTTTTTTTGCGGAAAAGCTTTAAATAACATAAGTAATGCATTTGCTTTACATATTTATGAGTATGTCAAATAATACTTACGAATACAAATTACTTCTATTGAATTTAAGTTTATTCGCTTTTTATTGTTTCGGTAGTACTGTGGTGTATATCAAAACAACTTAAAACTGTATTGTTTTATCACCGCAAATAGTACAATTTAAAGTTTATCTAAAGTCATAAAATGATCGCAGTTGTCGAGTGCTTGTAATACAAACAAGTATAATCGTATTATTTAATGTCTATATGCGAAACACTAAATTTAATTTAATAAAAAGTGAAAGTAAAGATATTTTAATCGTTTTCGAGATAAAAAATAATACAGTTTTTGAATATTAACTTTAAAGAGGTTACAAGCGGTTACATTTTTCATCGATCATAAATTAGAGTCAACATAACTATTTTAATATCGTCGAATAAATATTTTAAAGCAGATTTAGTAGGTTCACATTTTTTTTTCACCTATCGGAACCGCTAAATAAAATTCATATGTGTTTCGCTGTAATTATACTATGTTTTTCATTTGATCAGCACATCATGTCAACGACGACAATAATAATAATATGCACATAAACTGTCATCTAATGATATTTTACTGATGCGTGAAACGCGATCTTGTCACTACGTTTACATATTAGGGATTTGGCCTTTTAAAGGATTAAGGGCTTTTACCGAGGGATTATTCGGTATAATTTTTATTCGTTCTACCCTTTGGGCGTCTGTGTATTGTATAAAATAAAAAATTAGCCGATGCGCGTACATCAAAAGTAATGTCGGCCGTTTAGGGATGTGACGAACAGGAAGAAATATACAAAACGCAAAAATACGGCACACTGCTAAAGAAAATCGAATATGCGTGTCAGGTTTTTTGAAGAACACCCAAAGTAACATGAACTACTTATACCATAATGGTCCGTGAAACGATTGTTAGAGTACAACAGTCATTTTAGTACCGACGATAATCGTTAGTAGGTGTCATTTATTTGGCGTAGTTGGCTCGGAAAATGTGCGCGCTTACAATTAGATCACGTTTCTTCATGGCTGCATAGTAGAAAGGCCTCTTGTTTATGCCGAAAAATTGAAATATAGCTTTTTTTTGACATAACTTCCGTTCAATTGAAAAGAAAAAATGAAAAAGATTCCAATAGACGCTTGTGCTGTAAAAAAAAAGCTAAAACAATAAATCAAAGTAAAATATTAGTATTCTTTCTACATTGAGTACAGGATTTTCTAAAGGATACACACAATAATTCTTTACATTTTTTTCTCTAATAAAAGTAATATTAGTAGATAATTCGTTGGCATTTTCTAATAACATTAATTTATTCAACTTTTTTGCTAGTGAAACACGAGCTAGAAAATTAATTCTAATTAAAGCGATAAATATTTTATTTGTTTCGTTACATTTTTACTTGTATTATGGTTATCTTTGGATTATCATAGAAATGTTTGCATGAAAATATTTCTGAGCCTCATTATTTAACGTAAATAAGTTAAACAGAAATTATATTCTACATTATAATTTTTTAACAAATATAATGAAATAATTGTCGTAGTTTATTTATGATTAAAATCACTATCAAAAATAAACGCTTCGATGCAAATCTTTAAATAGTGCTTAATTAAAAAAAAAACCCAGCACAGGGGGGTCGCGGCACAGTGGTGACGTGGCATAGTTGGATCAAGTAAATGATATCTGACAGTGATTAAAATCACTATCAAAAATAAACGCTTCGATGCAAATCTTTAGATAGTGTTTAATTTTAAAAAAATTGGTGTTTTATTCCAAAAGCTACTTGATCTGCTGGTTCCTTA
>NW_026099572.1:81088310-81204429 GCF_025091365.1 Daktulosphaira vitifoliae | reverse complement strand
AAAAAAAAAAAAAAAAAAAAAAAAAAAAAAAAACCACACATCATAGTAAAATCAATACCTTCTCAGCTTCGCATCGAAGCTAAAATTATTGTTATGAACAATAATTGAAAAAATAAACAGTTACATTTTAAACTGAAAAATAACGATTATTGTAGAAAAATATATTTAAAAAAGATTCTTAGATATAACCAACAATACTTTATTTATAATTTAACATTATGTATCAGTATGATAGTGTAACTCAAGTTTTTGATGTATTCATTAATGTTAATAAGACACATGTAAAAGTCTTTGAAAAAATGAGTTAAAATAATTATACATTGAAATCAGGTTACGTTGTACTTATATCATTTTATTAGATGCTAATACACACAGGGACCAATCGCACGTGATAGTCCTGACTAGTTAGTCTGGTCTGTTAGTAATAAATAGGATGTTGTTTTTGTTATTATAAAACAATAAATTATTTTCTTAATTGTGATATACCTTGAAAAATGAAAATAATAACTTTGTGTAATTGTATCATATTTCACATAACAAAATGTTTTAATATAATATTACTATTAAATTTAGAAAAACTGAAATTAAAAATGAAAAATTATTTTAAAATATAGCGAAATACTATATAAAAATAGATTCTTTTTTCAAGAATATTTCTGCCCATAGGTACTGTAGGAATGGCTCGGTGACGCTCCAAAAGCAAAAAATTAAAGCCGACTACACTTATTATAGTTAAAAATAATAAGTCTGTGTAAAATTGATTGAGGGTCGCTACAATTATATTAATTATTAGATATTAGAATTTTCTGTCCATAAGTTACAAATTAAATCTAACTAAACATTTTTGTTGTAAAATAATCTTACCATGTTAAAAATATAAAAAAAATTGTATGTAGCAGATTAAGGAAATGTATATTCACATTATGGTTATGACTTATTCATTAATCCTTTCGATTTGTATATTACTTTTTTCCATTCTAATACATACGATTATGTAAAATAAGATAAATGTACATAAACAGAGAACCGTAAAATTTCACCCTGATGTTAATATATTACTTTGCGCATGCAATTTATTTTACTTTAAAAATACTACTTTCAAAGTAGTGCCTATGGAATTCTACAAAACGACTTTTAAAGTATTTCAATCGAACGCTATTTGTTAAAAAGTCGAAAGTTTGTTGTAAATATAAACTATGCTATATAAATAAGATCTAAGCGATATCTTTCTAGAAATCTTGTTAATCTTTCTACTTTGAAGTGTTGAATAGTGTCAAGTGCACACCAGTTGAGCGTTTCTATTGTTGTGAGCACATATCATTAAACTTACAAATCATAAAACTAGTACCACTTCCCACGTGCTCGTTTTTAAATTTAACATTTTCATTGTCACTATTTTTTTTTTCAGGAAACAGAATTATATGTTATTCATAGAAATTGTTTTGTGCTCATAATAATGTATTTTTGAAAGCAGACCAATGCGATATTATTGAGAGTGTAATTGAATTGCAAATTTTTTAGTGAAAAGAACATTGTTCCAAAGATAATAAATAGTAATTAAGTATTTATAATTGTAAGTTGAAAATTAATTAATGAGTGTAAATTACATATAGTTATAAATGAATACTAATATTTCTTTTTTAATTAAATTAATAATAGATTGTAAATTAAATAATTAAAGATTATAGTTCAATAACTATTTAGGCAACAATTCCGAATTCAAGTGTAAAACAAGTATTTTGAATTCTGTAGCGTCTTGCACTAAAATAATAATTTTAAGTAACTCATTTTTTTCTCAAGAATTATCACGAGGTATCATTAAACAATAATGTTTTATGTTTTGGCATTTCTATACTACGATGAATTATGAAGTGCGCAATGAAAGTACGTTCTAGACACTTGTTCGAAAGAGCTTTAAGCAAATGTTAATAACGAAACCAACGCATTTTTACTTTTGTGTTTCGCATTCGAAGTGAATGCATCGATTATTTGTTTTGTTCTGTGTGTTGAGCGCAGCTTGCGTCCTCATATATTATAACATCACAGCCCCGCGAGCAAATCACGAACTCAGGACCTGCACTTTTATTATTTCTATTATTATTATTATTATGATTATTATTACTATCGTGAAAAATATAAGGGGGTGGACCACTCTCTCTCTTGCTTTTTTTTTTTGTCTTCCTTGCACCCCTTGTGTACTTAACACCATGACGTATCGCGTTGTGTCTGGCTGCCACCGTTACCACCACTCCCTAGCATTTATAATATTTTGTTTTATTCTTCGCCGGTTTATTATTTACCCCTTATGACGAATGCGAATAATATACAAATAGAACGTACAATCGAGACCGACAGGCAGAGAAAAAAGAGAGTAAACTAGTATTAATCATGTGTACACATTTGATTTGTTAAGTTACTGGACTATGTATAACAGCATGTCTAATACTGGAAACGAATCATCACAATTGTATAATTTAATTATTGTGCACCCGTTTTTATCAACCACATTTCTAACGTGTCGTAAAAGTTTGATTTTTTAATTTTTAATGAATATAAAACCATTGAAATATACAAATGTTCTATAAAACATGAATTTCAAAACACCGACTTGATTCATCAAACATATTCGTACAACTTTAAATATTAAGTTTTTGATAAAAATGTAAACCAAAACGATTGATTTTTTATCATAGTAAAATGTTCACTATACTTTTCGTAATAATATACAAACTTATGCGTAGTATGTTACAAAATCTTATTTCTTTCGGTGAAAACTTATAAATAGGGTTCGGGATTTTATGCATTTATAACATTTGTATGTACCACTTTTGAGACACCCAACTCCTTGAAAATTTATCATATTTTATAAATAATACAGTACCACAAGAACTATGTTCGTTCAAGGGGACAGTAAACTGATACGCCACCCAAAACTAAAATCCTAATTAATATTCATTAATTATGGTTGAGAAAAACAAATACGAATACCTATTTATCATCGATGTACTCGGAATGATTAAAATAAGTGTGACAACTAAAAATGGCCCCATAATTCAATTTCGGAACTTTTCGGGGCTTTATGCATTTACAAAAGTTTATTTTATATCAGAAGAAAAACCTCTAAAATGCAGAATAACGAGCCATTCAATTTACAGCTGAATCGTCCCGAAAGATAAGTGTTTATTAATCAAAAAATGATTACGATTATGAAACGACCAAAAAATGGTTAAAATTTTTTATTGATTTTTTTTATGGCTTCGCCACTAGAGTGTATCAACTACAATTGTTCAATTGCGTTCATGTTAAACACGGGGCGTGTTACGTACGGATCATCTTCTATTAACTTCCAGTAAACACGCGTTAAGGCGACTACTAGTAAAGTGTCAGCACGTGACCAGTTGGCACGCGCACAGATCGCGGTAAACGCCGTTTAATTGTAATACAAGCACGGACACGTGTCGATAGTTACGGGTGAAGTGCGATAGGAGTAAATAAAATAATAAGCATTGCGGTATCGCTAAAAAACTGTTAAAAAGACATATCAATTAGTCACGTGCAACACTGCCATTTTGCGTAGACAAAGAAGTGGTACTTTAAGTATTGGGAAATCAATTGAAATTTTCAACACCCTGGGACCAGTGCATCTGCCTACGGGACGTAAAAATAAGTCGTGCATCACGCAGAGGTGTAAATAAAAAACTAAGCCTCCTGGACACTACTATTTGATGTTTTAGGTGACATATTATGCGCTTTAAAATGATTCATCCTTCGTCGTGCACCCGGATCGATTACGGCAGACCTACTTACATATCATTATTCGCAAACCGTAAAGAATAAGATCGGTTTACTATTACACACCTATGTAGGTTTTTTTCTTGCTAAACACATTTTGCCCTCTTTTTTTATGGAAAATATCTGTCCCTTGTCAATAATTGCAAAAATTGATCGGTCTTTCCTATACACAAGAATCGATGTAGTGGAAGATTTTTACCGTTTTTTACAAATTTTTTTGGTACACTGGGGTGAATGTACCATGTTTTTTTTTACGCTATTTGCACAAAGAGGCGTTGGAACATAAGAGATTAAATAAAACATCTGGCCATCAAAAGTTTTGTATGGTCATACCAAAGGCGAAAATATATATATATCAATTGGAAAACAATACTAATTAAAAAAATCTAGTATTTATAGATGAGTTTAATAATCATGACTTCGTATTACATTATAGTCTCAAATAAGTATCATTAGTATTATAAAAAATAATTCCATAAACTTAATTATTTTATTCTTGACTATGGAGTCAATAATTATTTTTAGTAAAAAAAATACTTTGGGATATTATAATTATGATTAATCAAGAAATAATTTTCACTAATAACCAACAATTTTAACAATTAATTTTCTATACATCATCAATAGAGTCACTAATACTCTGACTTTTTTAACTTTCAAAATTAGAGTATACATTATATAATATTTTTATTTACTTTTTAATAGTAATGAACCAATGAAGTTAGTTTAATCTATTAGCCCTACAAAATAAGCTTATTTCATTAAATATAAAATGTTCAAAAATATAATTTTTAAGTAAACAAATATTTCAATGACAAGTGAAATAATTTAGTTAATGTACCTCTTACCATCTGATGTTGGTTTAAAAATAGTGATGTCAGTAGAGTACATTACTATTAGTTTATAAAAAGCAGCTAATAGTGTGATATCAATCACAGTAATGTAATGTGAAACTATTTGACCTATAGCTTTGTAATGAGTAAAATTTATCAGGTGGTGTTAAAAACCTTTTAAGTAATTACTTTTTTTTGTTCAAATAATGAAAATTGAAACAATTATGAGAAATAGCAATCATCTACTAATAAATTAAAAAAAATTCAAAACGCTGAACTTTTAATTTTCTGATATTAATAAATTAATAAAAAATACTTAAAAATTTTCTAAAAACAATCATATTTCTAGCATTTTTTTTAGTTTTCATGTAAAACTGCGAAGGTATTAATTTTACATTATGTGCGTTTTTTTTATATCCGTCCAAGAAAAATCTCAGCTCTCAATGAACCGATTTTGTTTTTTTATGCATCATATTTATTAATAAATAAATAAATAGGGTAAAAACACGATTTTAATTTAGTTAAAACGAAAATTTGAAAAAACTTCCTTAATTTTAGAAATGTAAAAAAATATTTTAAAATTATGCTTGTTGTACAAATTAGCATTTAAAATTTTTTTTTTCTTAAAAAGAACTGCTTTATGATTAAAAAAGAAAAATTTCCTAACGATATTTTTTGTATGAGCTATTTTATCTTAATATGAAAAGTATAAAATATTTCAGAAAAACCTTTAATAGATTCACATAGAAGTGTTTTCATGACAGTAATATTAAACTTTGTCAGATAAAATCTATACATGTCCCAACTATGCTGCTAACTCACTGTGTTGGGCATTTAAAAAATAATATTGAAATTAGCAATCAAACAATTAATGCTTGAATTATTGCAGGACACATTCATAATGAGATAATAGAATATTAAGCAATATTCTAATATAAAATAATTTGTTTGTAGTTAAAAATAACGTAATAAATTTATAAGTTTTAAACTAATTTAAAAATAAAACTATTGTTAATTTGTTAGGGTTAGTCAATAATTAGTCAACTCATTATTAGTTCGTTTTTTTAATAATACATCTGTACAGTTTAATTGTCTGTACACTAACCGAGTTAGAAAAAATGATTGAACCTTTCATTGCAATAACCGGCATTTTTTGGAATTTTTTAAAAAACTGAATAGTTCTAATACTTTATATTACACTTTTTTATTTTTACGATAATAGACCTTTTGATAGACGTATATGTCCAGTGACTACACCGAATAAATATAAAATGATTCACTATCAGAAAATATAAAAAAAAATTTAGATAACTAGTTATTGTTCTGAACCCTTTAGTTTGGGTATCTTAACAACATCTTCTACTAATCACTTATACGTTATGTTATATTGTAAATTATAATTATATTAATTCGCACATTCAATTTGTTTCATTTTTCCGTCTAATACCATTAAATTAAATGTTATATCAAATAAATAATTTAGTATATGTCATATACAGGACAGTAGCATTGGGGAAAAATGGAAATTAACCGGATTATCGGTCGCGGTCGTAGCCGCCAATCAAACATCTAACTAGCATTATGACGCTTTTAGACATCCGGAGAGCAGAAATAAACTATGTACGGCGTAGATGAAACAAGGGGAAAGGTCGCGTTCAATGGGTCCGGCATGCTGAAAATAAGGGATTACATTTGTCCTGCGGCCTTGTTTGATTGTATGGCGTGGCAAGAACGCATGGTGTACATGGATCGGATTACTGTTTAAAAAAATATCGAATTATGAGGAATATGAAAAGAAATATAAAAGGGCACGAGCTATGTTGGCAAACGATCTACGAAACATTGTATTGATTTACCGGAAAACAAATACAGTAGTTTACAAAATATAAAGTAAACATTTTGCAAGAAACCGTTGATCGTGCATTTATGGTCTATTTACTTGAAGACACATGATGAATAAAAAACAATATTGGCTTGGTCCGATATAATTCACACATCGATGATTTTAGTTACGATTGTATTGCCGTTAGATATAAAATGAACCATATTTCTCGTTGCTTAGTATAAGGTTACTTAGTACGACCCTATTCCAATATCATGCAGGTCAATTAGATTGCTATCTTGTAGTGATGATAAAAATTGTATGGCATACTATTTTATCGAACATAAATAATATCTCAATATTATTGGTATCTTGAAAATTTTTTATTTTTGTTGTCGAAGTGTTGAAATTTTTTGATAATTTCAGTCAATTAAAGTTAACTGTGGTAGTTATTTGAACTAGCTTATTTTATTAGAAAATTGTATGGCAATTCTGAAATTATAAAAATGTATTGAAAGTATAGATCGTTATAATTTAATAATACATTATCTATAAAAGGCAACATTGATCTTAGAGTAACTATATTTGTATATTTTTTAATACATTTATATTAATAGAATTTTTATATTTATATTTATTTTTATAAAACATAATTAAAGTAAAGATGTTTAAAAATATAAAACCCTTTAAAGTATTATTTTGTGTTTCTATTTTGTTAAATAACAAAAATAAAAATGTCTATGTAAATATGCCTTGAAGTTCTTAGATTGAACGGAGTATAAGTGACCTTTAAAAAAAATCAAGTGTATAGTTAGATTGAAATAAAATAGTTCTATTTAGTAAAAAGAAAATACATAAAAATACGAGAAGCAAGATCTTAGAACTTGATTTTCTCAAAATTAAAAATAATGTTTTTATACTTTTTCGTCCTAAGCGGCTCGGTTATTCGTAAGGATTTAGTTAAGAAAATCTTCAAAAATTTGAATTATATTTTACTTATAGTAACTATAATGTGAAAATCTACAAGTAAATAAGTACAACTTAACAACAATATTATACTATTCGATTGTCAGATGAATATTACAGTAAACATTTTAATGAAACTTTTTTTTTTGTTATTTTCATTTAAGAACTGTGTTAATTGTTTTTCAGTTTACGGAAGTATTAATTAAAACATAAATAGAATTACATTTAAATAAACGGAAAATTTCCTGAGATGTTCTGTATTTATAACGTCTTCTAACAAAATACTAGATGATATTAATATTATAACAATTACGTTAAAAATACTTTTAAAATACGTATTTGTACAATTGCATTTAAAAATATACATATAAATATTTTAAAGAAAAGAAGTTTTTAGCGAGTAAATTGGTGAAAATCACGAAATTCATAAACGAAGAGTTCAATTTGTTTAAAAAGTAATTGTTGAAATGCTGTTATTTTCAAAAGATCATTTGTTCTAATCGCTTCTAGATTATGTGATAATGTTTATGTCTACAAAAAAATTTAATTATTTTAAGAAATAATCGTTGAAAATATAAGTCTATAGCAGATTCTCATAAATAAGTTTTATATATTCTATTTTAATACTAGTGCATAAACAAGTAGGACATACAAAAAAAAAATGTCAATCTTCTTTAAAATCTCAGCTATCAAAAACTATGAAATGATCCCCCTTGAAATTATAACAAGATCCAGGCCTGTGTCTAGAACAAAAAAAAAGTTGAGTATAAATTAAAAACACTTTTGAATGCTGTAATGCGTTGATTTTTTTATTTTGGTTAATAATTATAAATAAAATAATGCAATACAAATGTTTAGTATTTAAACACACATGGAACTATAAAGTATTTGAAAATGTATTAAAAAAAAAATTTTTTATACTAATATTTAAAAGTGAGTATTCGAATACTTTAACAAGACTATTGATAAAATAACGAAATTTTACAAATAGTAATATTGTATTAAATTATTAAATTAGTAGTATATGATTATTCATAATAAAGCAAGTATTCAATATTTTCTTTTAGGTGTCTTTATAAAGTTGAATTTTACAACAGTATCTTAATATTAATGAAAATTTTCCAATAAAAAGTTTTTTGTAATCAATTCCTCGTTACTAACTTATTTTTTTACACATAACTTGTTACACAATTCTGTATTTCCTAAAAATACGTTATGATTGTCAGTGCGTTTATGTTTACAGCATGATTCGTCTAATTTCTATTTTGTTGTAATTATTTCTTTTTAGTTATTTTTGCGTCATACCAGGCCGAACTGACCTGGTGACGTGTAGCTCTAACTGAATGCCTGAAAACAATATAATATAAAAATCGTTAGTCAACATAATTCGTGTGCGTTATTTTAAAGTAATTAAAATGTAATGAAAAGCCCACTTTGACGGTAATGTCGCGTGCCAACAACTAATCAGACACCGGACACCTTGACACAATGGAATAACAATTACCACCGTTGTGTGGACACCTGCTGTTTAAAATTTTACGGATTTATTGTCCTCTCTATTCCGTATCTGTGCTTTCAATTCATTTCGCTTTTCGAAAAACCGATTTCGCCCTCCAGGCAAAACACTGCGCCAGCCACCGCGCGATTATTATTCAAAACCAGCGCCCCGGAACGGTTTCGTTTCAAGTGGTGTGTTCCCCTAGACTTTACAACGTTACTCTCTGCCACCACCAGCAAAATCTACGAAACACAACAACGAATTTCATATACAGAGCAGACCACCCATTGTTAGTGTAGGAGTCCCCCAAGGCACTCCACCAACTGTTGGCTAAAAGCCGATAGCTAACGGCAATTAACTATTTTCGCCCTTGTATTGACCGTCAAAATATATGATATACATTAGAGATAAAAAACATTTGACAATGCTCTTCAATTGGGTACAGAAAGACGATGGGTATAAAATCTATGACGAAAATCCAACTTCATACTAATCACCCATTGAACAATGTTTGTTTTTCTATATGCGTCCGTGCATTCTCATGAACAATTATTTATGTGAACAGGTATACGTCTTAATATATCTAGACTAATAAATAAGTAGATTCACGTTTAAATGTTATGTAGGGTAAACTGAAGGGACAGATGTTTCCATTTAATGTCATTGAAAATTTGGCTCTTGACTGGTCTTGTGGTAACCCGCAATGAATAATGAAAAACAGTGAAAATAAACGTCATCGGCACATCGCTATTCATTTTCACCCTCTTTGATTCTGCAAACCCAATATTTATCTACAAGCCTTGTATATCGATTGTTTCATTTCACTCGTATTTACTTAAGTAAAACAATTTATTTAAGTATACAAAAGTTTTATATAAGGCAGAACTCATTGATTATTTCCAACAATACTAATTACTTTAAAAGGAATTTATTTTCGCCATCTAGAATTTTAAGTTGTAAAAACTGTAAAGGTTAAAAATATTAGTTATTAATATTTCATTAAACTAATATTGTTTTGATAAAATATTGTTTTTTATATACATATTTTCGCATAGGAATATTATACTAGTTAACTAAGGTTTTTAACATATTATATAATAATTTTTCATTATTAATTTCAACTGAAAATATTTTTATTATTTTTGTGTACCCTAATCCTTCAATATGTATGAATTGGTAGTATTATGCAAGTTTTTGATCGATTAAATTTTGAAATAGGAAGAAGTAACAACAACAACAACGATAATTGACCCTGGAACTGGAAATGTTATTCTCAATGGTCTAATATCCATAAAACCCCGAGAACGCCATACACAACTTTGTGAGCGTACTTGTGTATTCTGAATAAAGAGGATGTACATCAGACGGCTTTCATAAAGATCGAGTGGAGGAAAACACTGCAAATATAATGCACTTGGCGAAGAGTTCGCAGCCGTTTTAGAAAGAGGATGCGGATTCAGGTAAATGTTACACAATCAGCTAAATATTATACGTTTGGCCATCTATAGTTATCCAAAAACGAAACAATGTACGCATCTGGCTTAAGAGTGGAAACAGTACTGAAACATTTGAAAACACTTTTAAAATACTCTTTTCCTTCCTTTATTGCTGCAGAAGGTTTACGCTATGAACCAAATTCAATCGGCCGTGACGGTATAGTACATCACTCTTGAGATGCGATATCATATTATGCGGTTTTGCTCCCATATCGTATTATTATTTTTGCACTAGAGTTAACATTGAACGTATCATACCAAATCAGATTTATATTAACAAAACCGGCAAAGTATATTGACAATCGGTCTTTACCTGAACAGTTGTAATGGTACGTGTCGTTTAGTGACAGCGAACGGCAGCCGGCGAATTGAACGCCAGGCAATGATAATATGTTTGCAAACAAACACACACTCGACTTCGGCCTACAAAAGAAATGACAATAATACATCTATGTTCTTTTCTCAGTTTCCGATTTCAATCCGGTTATTGTGTGCCATCTTACATAAAAGACTTAAAGCAGATTATTTTAACGGCGATCGTATGTTTACCGGAAGATTTTTTAACAGATAAACGTGATATCTACAACATTATAATATCCTCCTCGTGTTCATGTTGTTTATTTAATGCATTTCCTTGTATTGAATAAAGCACGTGCGTAAGAATACACCAAGTGTTCGTTTACCATTAAAATTGTATCGAGTTAAAGAATTCGTAATGGTATAGTATAAATAAACCAAAAAATTAGAATAGATTACTTGACACATGATTAAATTTTATTTATTAACAAATTCAAAAATTTTAATTATATATATTTTAAAGTAAATTATTTTACTTATTTTTTAAATTAAATTTCTTAATCATCACCCACAGTATTTAGTAGTAAATAGTTTCAAAATGTTAAGTCAATTTTTTGAAATGAAAAAACATAACTAAATACAAGAAAGCTATGAAAAAACAATAATATAATTTTATTTATATAATAAGTAAAAATAATTATTGTTATTTAATATAATTTTGTATAACATAACATACAGTAAAGCTCTAAAATATTGGCACAACCTAATAATGATGTTCTAAAACGACATTTTGATTATTATTATGTAAAATACTAAAACAAAATTTAAGACTTCTAAGCTGATAAATTGTTTAGGATCTTTATAAAGCTTTGGTTACTAATCTAATAATTGTTCAAAAAACAAATAGAAAATACTATTTTAACAAAAAAATCAATAATTAGATGTTCATAATATAAATATAATTTTAAACAGTTGAATTTTCTGATAAAAGTTATTAATATATCCATGTCTTTAGTTTTGTGCTTATGGTTTGGACTCGTAACAAAATTCATCTATAGAGCGATAGTCATAGATTTAGGGTTACAACTATACTGTTGACTTGACTCATTTACAGTTTATTTTTATATATGCTGATAATTAATAACGTCGATATTTATTATCTATTGTTGTTTTTATCGTGTTAATGTTGATAACAACTATCATTTTGTTTTTTCACCAAACCGAATTTTTAGCATATAGTTCTTCATTTAATTTGGTAATTTCCTGATATGTTAATTATAGTTTTTTTTTACACATTAAGTTATTTAATGTATTTAAATTGTTATTGTTGCTTTTAAGTTATTAGGTTTTTGATTTTAAACCACATTAAAAACATAATTTATGCGAAAACAACATAGCTATCCATAAAAGCCTTAACACATTCAAATATTTTTATTTAATACGATATGTCATACAAGATTCAATTAGAAATATAACTTTAATTAACAAAGTTTTTATAATCTTTTTTATAGTATAATTAATAATTAAAGAACGAAATTATAGGTGTTGTATGTTGTACTCATAAATGTTGTCAAAAGAAAATGAGTTACAAATTGTAACTTAAGATAGTAAGTATTTTAGTTGTATGCTTAAATATAGTAAAATATTTAAAAATTTTTAGAATAAAGTCTAATATCAAACTATTGCTAATATTACTTAGAATTAAAAAATATTAAATACACTGATATCTTGAAACAACAAAAATAGTTATTATATAAAACCACGAATATATATTTTGACTACGAAGTTCAATACATTTTTATATTGTTTAAAAATATTAATTGTTGTTATTGAATTGAAAAGAAAATCACTAATTTATAAAAAATTGTATCAAATTATTTTGTATTGAAATAGAGAGATAAGAAATAAAAGATAAAATGGACAATATATGGTTAAACCGGTGAAAAAAACAAGAAACCAATCTCAATTAATTTAATAACACAATTACTAATTGGAAGAACATAGAATCCTCTTGAAGAGACAACACGATAATACAGAGTCTAAGAATAGGACATACGAAACTAACTCATAGTCACATGATGGAAAAGAAAGACCCTCCTATGTACGAAACGTGCGAAGTAAGAATAATAGTTAACATATACTCATTGAATACCGAAGATACACAGAAGAACATGAGAATGAATACAACATTAAGGACAAACCCGGAAAAAATAGAATAATAATTAGATTCCTAAGAAAAACTTAACGATAAAATTTGAATTGTAATCTAACTGTATAATAATAATAAACATTTTAATTGTAACTATCTCGATCATTGCAGCTAAAGTTGTACTTTATAATAAAAAAAAAAAAGAAATAGGAAATAAATATTGAATTTTTAAATTGGTAAAAAAAAACTCCTCCATGATTTTAAAAATTATTTATCCAACTTTACTTAGTAACCAATAAGTTCAAGTCATTTATTTATGTGTTTGATATTTTAAGTGTAACAAATTGAATTAAAAAAACGTTTGTCTATTGAAAATTATTTTGAGTGTAATGATGTAGCAAATTCAATATTTTTGCTTTTAGAAAAAATCCCGGACTTGCTAGTTACGGTCTCGCTTACAAATTATTTGATTTATTTATTAGTAAAATAAAAATGAACTAAAAATTTCCATAGTTTTTAAGATTTTTTCATCATTTATTTTGATTTGATAATAGTTAACTCAAAAAGTATACATGTTTTTTTCTGTTCAACATTAATAAATATTAATATAGAATATTGTAAGTTACCAACTACTATGATTTTCCTGTATTAATATCAGTTATTTGCCTAACTTAAAACGTTTTACACACAATAACAACTTCTTCACAGGGGGTATACAAACCCACTATTGAGCTGGTTATAATCGGCTTTTAACGGATTACAATTTCAAAGGCGTTGCTGTGGAAAATTATGGGCCTTCGCTCTAAAATTTTACTACCGCAAGATTAGTATGGATTTTTTTTTCTTTAATTTACTGCTAGATTTACAATTGGCTTAAGTAGTAAAAATATAAAGCAAGGATTTATTTAAAATATAAAAAAAAATATATTTTTAAATATATATATTTCATCTTTATTTATTTAAAAAATAAATCACAACAAGTCTTTACAAAAATAAACAATAATTAATACAAGTTAAACAAGTTTGGCTACAGTTACACAAGAACTATTCATCGATATAAAACAGTATTATTAAACGACTAGAAAGTGAAAATATGTTAACAAAGTAAACTAATATCGGATGAATACTTAATTTGGTTTTGTTTAAAATGGCACGTTTAAGATATGAAAAAAGATAGTGTCGTTGTAGTTACCCGCCAAGTATGGTAAGAATAAAATTAAGAATTAACGTAATATTAGTAGCAGTCTTATGGATTTTCAAGAATAAAAAATCATTGGTTCGTGATACCTCTGATCGGCGTATATCGAACTCTGCCAAACAGTGTCTTGCGACCACGTATTTTGATATTCGTGGTACGATTGCGAGTATTTGTTTGGTAGTTGAAAGTCGCAAGGTTTTGGAGTCCATCTTTCTATCTGGTAATTTTCATTGGTGTAGCCGACGGAATGGCTATTAGTGAAGCTTTGTTGTTCAAAATATCCCGAGTCGTTGGCATATTGATTTAAGGGGCCGATAGTTTTTTTGACCGGCGTTGAAGTCGCCAGTGGTTCACTCATCATACATGGTTTCTTTTGCTGTGCTAGAGCACAAGTTCCAGTGGACGAAGTGATCTAAAATAATAATGAACTATAAGTAAAACTTATACTAGACACGTTGGTTTTATTTATCAATAAATTTATGACCAAATTAATATAATAATCAAACCAACTTATATAGTATTTTTTAAAAGTTAAATATTTATAAAAGAATACAACAATTTAAATATTTAATCTTTTATAATAAATTATGCCTAATTTTCTATTTTAATTTCATAAAATTAATTTATTAAATTGATTAAGATTTATTTACTGTATTGCCATTTTGACCGATACTGACGGTCACGTCACCCATAGTAAGAGTTAGTGGCTCGTTTTGTTCAAGAAGTGGTCGGTCGGTTGATTCCACGACTTGTAATGTGTGTGATAGTGCATAGATATAATTGTGTGCAAATCTCAAAGTTTCTATTTTTGTTAGTTTTGCATCATCAGGGTACGTGGGTAGTACGCATCGGAGCCTGTCAAGTGCTTCATTTAACATGTGCATACGGTTCCTTTCTCTATCATTGGCCTTCATGCGACGATGTTTCTTTATTTTAATGATCTACCAGAAATAAAATGAAAATTTCCAAATTATTTTTACAAGAAAATATATAAATAACAATATTATAATACCTGTGTTGGACTTCTTTCTCTAGTTCTTCTCTGTCTACGTTTTCTAGGTTTCACTTGTAAATCTTCTTCAACTACACTCACAGATGAAGCAAATTCTTCTGAGCCTAACGTACAATCGTCGAACGAAAACGTTGCTTCGGTTTCTGAATCGAAGCTCATTTCGAAACCTGAGTCAGAACCGTCAAGACCGTACAAACTCTTTGGATCCATGGTCGCCAAGAGACTGATTGAGTAACAGCCTATACAGTGGTTCATCGCACCCTCGGGACTCATAATAGGGTGGGCGGATCCGCCGATTTACCATTGGACAAGTGCAACTGCACCCTAATATACTGCATTATGACGTATGCATACATGTGTGGGGGTTGAGTTTGAACTGTTTTTATTCTTGCAAATCAGCGATTTTACGGATTTTTTTTTTTTTTATAAAATTCGTCTCGAACTATAAAATATACTGTCAAAGTTTGTAAGAATATACATCATAGCAGATGCACATAGTAAACATAGTTAATAGTTACAATTGAAAAAAAAGGGTTATCAAAAACATGATGTTTTATTACCATTCTTTATTTTTTCGAGCAATTTTTGGCTTAAGTAAATAGTGAATCAATTGATGTCCATAGTATCCGAGACAAATTGAAAATTATTGTTATTGTAAACGCATGTAGTAAAAATTAGAGCAGAACATTAAGTACGATATCGGAATCGTTTATGTTCCCTGCCAAGATGAAACTATTATTATGAGAGTGTGTAAATTCATAATCATATACGAGCAAAAAAAGTGTTTTTTTTTTTTTTATAATTTAACAAAAACTGTACACATCTTGAACAAACGAAAAATTGATATTCTCGCCAGCTTGGTAGCAGTCAAGTATAGAATAAATATTTTTTTAATCCTGACTAAGAGTTTTTATCTGATAGAATTGTGATGTGCGGAATGTCGGTGTTTTGATATATTATTTACTTCGTTTCATTTTGCCTTAGCAAAAAATACAACCGTGACGACAATCAACCAACCATACACAATGCAATTAAGATAGTGATAATTACTTACAATATACACAGATATGTTAAGCTCGACAGCCCATGTTATGATACTATTAATATATTATTGAAATGTATTCCGGATGACTATAAATCGTTGAACAGTATTCTATTGATGTGAATAGTAAAAAAAAAAAAAATCACACGAGTAACAGTCAATGGATAGTCGTCCGCGATTGCTTTTTTAAGTCGAGAAATTTTTATAATGAGTGGATTACCAATATATAATAAACAAACATACATCCATTAAGTCTTGTTCGTATGCTTGTATGTTTAATGTTATTTTCAGGTCTAATCCGATTTGCGGTGTTACCATGTTTAGTGTTTTAAAGTTTCATCAACGTTTCTGTATGTATTATATACTGACAGTGCTCAGATGGGTGCGGGTTAAAAAAAAACAAAACAAAAAAAAAAGACTTTCTGTATCCGCATTGTTAGTACATGGATGTTGGGGGATCACGAACAACCGGAACAAAACGGGTTGCATTGAAAAGAAAAGGGTTGGTAAATTATTAACTGGGCCCTTCGGGGGTTTTATTTTAAAGATCACTCCCTATTCAAAGTCTATACTCTCTCTATTTTTTTGTTCGTTTCAAAACTTGAATTCTGTAACAATGTATACAGTTATATGCACCCGGCCATCCATTAACGCTTAGACGCCGCATTACAAGCTGTATTATAAAATTTGTTTGTTTGCTTATTGAACGGATTAACTGAATTTTTGAATGTTAATTTAAACACGAGGGATTCTCTGACGGGCACTCAATTATCGTATAGCATTCTATTAACTTATTATAAAGGAAACATCATGATTACTAGAGAACGGTAGGCTTCTTACTTAAGCATAACTTAAAACGTTGACCATACTACCGGTCATTCGCCTGTGTTTATGTTTTGCCAACTGTCAGTCTGGATATTGTTATTTGCATGGTAATTAAACGCTGTATAAAAGTCACATTCGTATAGCTTATCGTTATGCTATTAATGTACAAATGAATGGGTTAAAAGTATAGAATTAAATCAAATGACAATGATTCATTAATTTTACCATTAATAATGTATATTTTATTTATTATTACCTTTAACAAATAATAACTAGTCATCATCTGTACATAACAAAGGCTTTATATGTTAAAACACAGTGTAATAATTTGAGTCTGAAACAGATTGATCAGTAAGTTATGCAAAAAAGTACTCATTCAGACAAAAATCATTATAAAGTATGTCAATCATTGATTTGTTTGACAAGAGCAAACATATACATTCAAATTATTTCACACAATTAGACTAAACTAATGCTTGATAATAAATAAGTACCTACTTATTTTTAAGCTCTTAATTTTTAGTTAGACACAAAGAATTAATGTTACGCAATTTTTCACACGATTTAATATGAGACATATGAAACACTGCTCGGAAAATATATTCATAATTGTTTTTGTTTCACGCGCGTTTAGTAGGCTAGTGATGTTTTCAGCAACTATTACTAAATGAAAGACTAAGATTATCTCTCAACTTTCTTTTGTGAGTAACATACATTGATATCGTAAAGTCACATAAACAAGTCACGATCTCATTGTACCTACAACATAATTTGTGACATTTAAATGTTAACATTTTTTTTATTGCGTATAAAAAAATATGTGTGTGAGTGTGTATTAATCTAACTTCACTTGAAATAAAATAATATCAATAAAAAATAATATCCATATATTTCACATTTCTTTTTGTTTGAAAAATAATAAAAAGAGAATAATAATTTTACTTTGTATTACAAGAAATGGTTAATTCCGTGAGTTTAATTTTTTTTATTATTATTATCAAAATAAATTAAAAAAACACAATGGTTATAAGCTCGTCTACTTCTCAGCATAGAAAACTAATAAATTTAAACATTTAGTTTCAACCAGACTATATCCATGTAATATAACTACATAAAAATGTCTGCTATACAATGTAGGTTAATGAGATGAATATGTAATAAATAAATGAATTGTAAGAGATGAATTTTGATTTAGACAAATCATTCAATGAATTATTCAATTTCTGAGATAAAGTTCGTTAGAAAATAAAACTTGGTGCAATGTTGATTAAAATTTTTTAATTTATTCATTTTATGAACAATATTACATAATGTGAATAAAGAGTGTTGTACAAAAAAACTTTTGTTTGTATAAAATTGTACATAAAAAAGTACATAATACTAATATTTTTCTTTTTTGAAATTTAATTTAACGAGTTCTAAAGAACTGCACTTAGTTTGCATTACTTTTTTGGTATTGATCCATCTAACACTAGTGTCATAAGAGTAGGTAAAAAGAAAAGTAATTTAAAATTAACTTTTATAAAACAGTAAATATATCTAAGGATTATTTCTACATCCACTTTTGTGATACAGATTTTATTTAAAATACTTACTTTATTTATACTTATTCTACATTTAAATAGCTTTAAAGAAATATAAAGTTTTTTTTTTATAAAATATTCCCTGAGCAACCGAGACATGGTAATAATCAGTTAAAAAAAAACTCAAATATTTATTGCTAATATATTTATAGAACCCTTAGGATTTGTAATACATGGGACAAAATAATTAGTAATTATACTACTGAGTTTTGTACATCTTAATATAGTTCAATCTGTTTTCTATGCTGAGGTTTGATACTAATGTATAGAAAATTAATGAGTGATAATAATAACTAAATTTCTGTTAATCAATGAATAGCCAATTTTTAAGTAGTTGGGATTACTTTACGAGTATTTTCTTTATCACACTTAGTGAACAGTTGCCAAAAATATTATGCGGGTTGATTGAAAAATGAATGATATATTCGAAGACAAACAATAGCTGTGCTTAAATTCAACATCCTTAACTTTTACCGATTATTCGTATATGGTTTATGCGACACATTATGTATAAAAAATGAAAAAAGGGCGTTCCAGATCGTTGAACGTAACAGCACCTGTCAATTCCTACCCCGGTAACGATATAACACTGATTTTAAGCATGAGCATTGTACAAACAATAATATTCGTTAATAGCTTTGACGCTGGTCGCCCTTTAAAAGCCATTCGGCTGTGACTTTAACTCAGACTATCCAATAACAGCTTAAGTACAGATTTTTTTTATAAGTGTTCTGCGTCATTATACAAAAAAAATTTTTGAGCTTTAAAAATATATTGCAATAACACATAAAATAATTAATTGCGACTTTACCTTAAATTTACACTCGCAATAGTTTGATGAAATACATTTTCTAAACAAAATCTGTTGTAAGGTTATACTTTGATTTCAAATAATGGATAACTTACTTCAACTGTGCTAATAAATGTATAATAATAAAACTAACGTTAATCTAACATGCATTATTATATAATATGCATGTATAGGTTTTTCTCATATGACAAGTCTTGCATTAATTAACGTAATCATGAAATAATAATGCATGCGTATTACTGAAAAGCATTTTGTTTTTAACTATAATAATCAAAGCAAAAATTTTATTGGTAATATACTAATTATAACTGTCGTATATTTTATACTGTACTTATTACAATAGTGTGCATAATAATATTTACAATTTATCATTTTACTTTCACCGACGTCGAAACTCGAATGATCACAATAAATATATTACGCTATAGATTTTTTATACTTAAGCATTAAAATATTAGTGTGTCAGGGATTTAGACCGTTTTGTATGATGTTTTGTATAGTATTTCTATTCAAACTGACTGTATTGTTAGAGTTTAAGAGTGTTAAAAGCGATAACAAAGTTAAATCGAGTATGGATTATGCGTGCATTGAATGTAAATGGAAGTACGTTATCTTTAATAAATATGTAAAAAACCACTTGGAAATTTTAAATTTCATACTCCGAATTTTCAAAAGGTAAAATAGATTATATTAATTTTTCCTACCAAATTTTGTATGTATGAATAGAATATATTTTGCTTATACTCCAACAGTGCGTATCTCAAATATTGACGGAATGAGAATTTTATCAATAATAATATAATAAGTGTTTTTGGATATTTTTTATTATATATTTTATTGTAAGGTATATAGGGTGTTCAATAAGTAATGAAATAAGTTTCTATTATTGTTATTGTTTGTAACACATAACCTGTTTCTTTACTTACTGAACACTTTGTATATTTTCATTGTATGTTATAAAAATAAAAATAACACTTACGTTAGTATATACATAATTCAAATTTATTTTATGATCATCCTAAAAACCTACAAAAAGTATATGTATCGTTGAAATGTATCTCCGGTATTGAGAAAACAAGTAAAAGTTGTAGTATTTTTTAAAGTCATTGTAAATTAAATTTCACTTTATCTATCATATTATTTATTTGTTTAGTTTTATTCAAATGTGTGGATTAAAATACATTTACACTTCATCATATCTAAACATTTTTTACTTAGTCATAATTAGATAAAAAAAGAGTATCAATCTATGCGTGCAAATCTTTTTATTATAACATTGACTAAGCTTTTATGAAAATCATCATATTTGTTTTTTATTCTTTAGATATCTCTCTCAGGAACATTAAACACTCTTTAATAAAAACTTGTTAGTATTAATATGTTCTATTTAGAAAAGAATAATAGAAAAAAAGATTTTAAGAAGTTTATTTTTCAAAAATCATAGTAATGTTTAATTATTTGATAATGACTAAATGTGACAAGTAAGAAATTGAAATCTGTGTGATCATTATTTTTTCAATAGTTGTTACATCGTATGCAATGTAATTCTTTATTCAGGTGTATGTAACTAATGTTTCATGGAAATTACAAAGGAAGCTTGGATTATTAACTCTCTGGTTCACTGACATTTTATTGAAGCAGATTTTTTTACGGTAATTATTTAAAAGCTTATGTAGGTCAGTGTAATTTTAAACGTATTAGCTGAAATCTGTTTCCGTATAATGTCAATGTTTCTAATAAGCTTTGCTTCAATGAATTGAATAAAGCACTAAAGCATTCAGGCTGAACTAGATGGAATTATTGATATCTAAAAACAATTAACAATAACTATTGTTGAGTAGATTGTAACAGTATAACTGATTATAGAACTGAGCAAAATAATGATTTCCGAATATTTTTTTAAGTATATATACATTGTATACATTAATTACGAATTAATTGTTGTTAATTATTTTATAAAACTAGGTTTGAAGTTGCTTAAAAAAAAACCCAGCGCAGTGGTGACGAAGCATAGTTGGATCAAGTATAATGATATCTGACAGTGATTAAAATCACTATAAAAAAAAAAAGGTTCAATGCAAATCCTTAGATAGTGTTTAATTTTAAAAAAAATGGTAGATTATTCCAAAATCTACATGATCTGCTAGTTCCTTATTAATATCCTGATTAAGATAAAGTATGTCGAATGAAAGAAGGATTATTAAAAAATATTATTTCCCATAAAAAAATTGTGTTGATAGACTTTTCAATAATTTACAGCATTATAAAGTTAAAAATGTAAAAAAAAATTTTTTTATAAAAATCATATTTTTTTATATTAATTTTGATGTCTTTTTTCACCATAAAGATAAATTAAAATCCGAATTTTTTTTTTCCATAATAAAAAACATTACATTAAGTTTAATTTAAGATACGTATAAAAGTGTCAGACTTTCCGGAACATTTTCAAAAGTCAAGTTGAAAAATTAATTTTTTTGTAAAAAAGTTTTCATTTTAAATCCCTCCCTGTGGTCAGGTAAAGGATCAGATTTATAAAAAAAATATACCAAATGAAAGGTAATGATACCATGCATTTATATAAAAAAAATTATATTTATTTGATTATTTTTAAAAAAGTTATGGCAATTTTAAGTAAAAAAAATTGAAAAAAATTCGAAAATAAGCAATTTTTAAATTTGTAATTTTTTTGATGGTTTCCCCCATTTACAGGAACGAGGGAAATTTTTTCAATTTTTAAGGGTAATGTCTTCGACTAGATTAGATTTGTGATCTTTTGACGTATCATTTAAAGAAATCGGTTCGATGAGAGCTAAGAAAATGTAGTAACATACATAAAAAAAAAAAAAACACATCATAGTAAAACCAATACCTTCTTAGCTTCGCATCGAAGCTAAAATTATATTTTAAGGTATTTATAGTAACGGTTGAATTTTATTTTGAACATCACAAACATTACTTTGTTTTGTTCGGTTACTTTTTTCCCAATTATATGGTGCTCCTGTATAATGTATAAATTACTTAATGTTATCAATTACAATAGGAACAATGGAAGTAGTCTATTTATTGATATATGTTACTAATCAATAAATTATTAGATTGTGAGTACTTAAAAAAAATATCACTGTTTTGACACATCATTTAGCTTTTGCAATGAACCAAGAACAATTTTTTGAATAATATGATTTAAAATCAAAAGTCGTCGCAGCTGCACGGTATGACTATCCCGATACTACTCAAAACCGCTGGACTGTGACTCATTTGTGTTTTTCTTATAACAATAATAAGAGTGAATCATAAATATGATAAACGAAGATAAAATAATTAACTAAACAGATATAATTAGGTGTATTGTAGATTTTCCTAAAATTATAATTAATAAAAAAGAACTTCAGTCAACTCTTCTATTTCAAATGTAAAGTGTATACAGTAGATTTAGATTGTATTTAATCAAACATTGGGTAACATCATTGGTGAATTCATTCGCCAAGTTTTTAACAGGTAAATCTATTTAATTTTTCTGATTTTCATCATGAAATATCAAATTTATCACATAAATTATTTCACGGCAATGTGAATTCACCTAATTTATCCAAACAAAAATTTATGCGATAAACTTATTTTTCGCTTTAAAGTCGAGTAACCATTCAAATCTCATGATTTGTTATATAGCATCGTAATATAATTAGTTATTACATACAAAATTGATAAGGTAACTAGACACTGAGGTTTCGTATGCTATTTTACAATAAAAATTTATGTATGATATTAATTTTTTTAGTTACCAGGGACTATTTAACAGTAATCATTTAAAAATAAGAAATATCCACAGGTTCAATATATCTATGGATAATATAGTTAAGATATTATAGTTTGTGATGTATTACATTTATAGATCATATAAACAAACTATATTAGTAACTAGTAATTAGATATGAAGCCATTCTTAGTAAATCAAATAATCACAAAAATATGATTTTATTGTTTATAAAGAAATACATCAACTATATCAATTTATTATTTTTTTGTTTTATAATTATATAATATCTAAAAACATTTTGATAATAATATGTTTAACTAAATAATTTTAACAACATGTATTTTAAATATATTTTTCTTTTAAATTAAATTAAGATTTAATATACATTTCTAAACTTATGCCTATTTTTTTAGAATATTTTTATTAATTTTTTTATTTATGATAATGTATATCTTAGCCTTCATTATAAAATATTTCTTAACCTATATTGATTGATACATCATTTAAATTTTATTGTAAAAAACACGAATTTAATTGACCTAAACATTTTAATTGTACTGAAATCACACTTTCGAGATGATACCTAATTACATTTTTACAGGACTCTAAGGAATATACTTTTTGTAATAATACTTCATGATTTATTATTCGAATATTATTTTTTTAGATCTAAAGTAATTTGTTTTATACAGGATGATTAATTTATCATTGACTACTAATTTTCACCATAAATATTAATAATATTATTTATATTTTTTTTTTTTTATTTCGATAAGTGTTACTTATTTTTTGAACATGAATTTCAAAAGTTATTAACATTAATTCTTGACAACGAAATGAGGGTTATTTAATTTTTATCATTAAATGTCACACTCCTTTATCATATTCATTCTCTTACTCGGATACAAAATTGTTAATATCTTCCAAAATACTCGTTCAATAGTTTTTTTGACCAGTTATCTTCTTAGTCAGACAATTTTTTAAAATGTATGCTAGTAAAATGTATTTGATGCTATTAAAATTAATAAATTTATACTTTTATAAAATATGAGAAAAAGACTTTAAAAATATTAAACCACTTATAAATCGAGAAATAAATGCTACATAAATAAGCCAAGAAAAAATCCTTAAAATTATTAGTAGCTTAAAATAATTCTTGTTGAAAACGATAAATCAAATATTCTGTATATCATTATTTTATAATTTGAGTCGTGAACTTATTTAAAGTTTACAATGAAAATAATTGGATGTTAATATTATTTTTACTATAACTACTTTAAAATAGAAAGTCTGGTATTGTTCTGTACCATTTTAGTTGTACATATTGACGTCTAACAGTTTTTAGAACTATTGATTTCCATTTATCCACTATTGTCGTATCTGACCTAATTTTAAAATAAAATTAGTATCACGTTTTTTATTTTTGTTTGCCACCGACTGTGCAGTGTAAGTAACCCTCAAGTAATTTTAGATCAGTTGATACATTATATCAATTTCTAATGTTACTTTATATACTTTATATAGTGTACAAACTTCAAATTATAAAGTATATTATAAACTATACATGACGGCAGTGGCGTACTCACGATTTTTCAATTGAGGGAAGACTAGCAAAAAACATTTGAACTAAAAAACTTTATTTTGACATTTAAGGCTAACACTACAAAATTAATCAATTTTGAACAAATTGCATAAAAAAACAAATGAATTAATAAAAAAAGTGTTTGTGTGCATCATGAAATATTTTGTAAAGACTTACAATCTGTTAAAATGAAATAGCTCAACTTGATATAAGATATAAAATTTTTAATTTTAAGAAATTTTATAAAACTAATGAACTTTAAGCTATTTAATTATTAAAGATTAATTGCCTCGATCATTAAACCGTATACAATTGACCCATTTTATTTATACAATCGTGAATCGTACAAAGAGTTAAACATTTTCTTTACAAACCGGTTTTCCCTACTGTCGTAATTTTCAGCTAAAGATTACATATTCGTTAATAATAACATTATATAAAATTTAAATGTTTTACTATAAACTTTTTAAAATTTTATTTAGTGTTTTGTACTAATTTACAGTAAATTCCTCTTAATTGATTTTAATTCCAGGTTTTTTTTTTGTGAATTAACTGTAATACTTTTACGTTTATCATAATATAATAAATATATAATACAAGTATTAACTAAACATAGTTTAAGAAATTGTATTTTAAAATTAGTATTGTAATGTATAATTTATTTTATTTAAAAACAAATTGTAATTGAAATAAAGTTACGATTTTCTGTGAACATGTCTATTTATTATAGTAGTAATTATATTGTAGTTTCATTCCATGCCACCTAGTGGCGCATATCTAATTCGTTTGTGGTCAAAACGCAGTTGGCTGCATCGTTGAACGTGTTCAAAGATACCAGTTCCCAAGATACCTACATCGTCTTCCGCCGGCTGAGTGACCCCTCAATAGCTCAGTCTACCTGGATTCCTTAGGTCGAATTCATCATGTGACGTGGATTTGGTGTGCGTCTCGGTTGTGTCATGTTATTGTGTAGTGTTTCAAATACCGGTTAAGAGCCAAATCCTTTGTGAATGATTTTTTTAAGCTGTGCTGTGATTTCACCAAGTATGAATTTAAAAGTTTCAATTAATTATTTAAAATTATAATTTTATATTAATTATCACCACATGTAGGTATCCATTTTGCTATCACGTTTCATTTTAAAATTTTCAAGAAATTATATTTTATCTTTTACACAGTATCTTAGCTATTAATTATGAATAGTTAAAATTCATTATCTAATTTTAAAAACAAATTAATAAATCTTAGATTATTTCAATATCACTAAACTTATTAAAACAAAAAAATGAAGAATCATAATCCATTAGACGTTATTAATAATTAATGGGATTTCATTAAGTTACATAATTCATCATTAATATTATTATTGTTGATTTTTTCTAGATTTATAAGTTTAAAACAAAACAGTATTTTAATAGAAATTTAACATGTTTTATTATCAGTGTAATAATTACATAAAACAACATACGAGTGACTGTTCAAATATCGTTAAAATTGTGCAAGGTGGTTTTAATAATCGAAATGAAGATTTAAATGTTTTTTTAGTCCTAAATAATGACATTCATTTTATTTTTAACCTTTGGTCTTTTTATTTGTGAATAAAATATAATGAACATATAATTTAAAGACTATTGTATACAAAGTGATTCAAGGATAAGACACTAATTATCTTAGAAACTATCAAACATTTTAATATATCACAAAGAAAAATATTGTTCGATTGAATAATCATTATAATAATATGTATTTAAATAATATTTTTTTATTCGTTAAAGGATGAAAACCTAAAGTTTTATTTTATTTGAGTTTTTGAACGAAACAATGATTTCCTTTAAGTAATTTTCCTTATCCTTAATGAATCATTCTGCATAAAATTATGATTTAGTAACATAATCTAATATTGGTTCATTCTTATGAAATTTATATTCACTAAAGTAAAACCTCTCTATGATTAAGAAAAAAATATATCATAGAAAAAAATTAATACACATACAAAAGAGTTTAAGGACACTTAGCTATGATACATTATATTTTTAGATGGCGAACAAATTGGTTTTTTTATTACTATTAATTTATTTTGGATTATCAAAATGTGCGCTAACAAATCAACTACCTCAATTTCTTCCGGGTGGAGATATGGCTCGATTTACAATAACAGAAGATACTCCAGTTGGTAAATCAGTTTACAAACTTTTGGCAGCTGATCCTGATGGTTCTAAAGTCACGTACACAATTAGTGGGCAATATTTTAGCGTAGATAGAGAAACAGGCGTTGTAACATTAATTAAAGCTTTGGACCGAGAAAAATCTAACTCCATTGAGGTTGTCATTAGCGTAACAGGTATTAATCTTTGTTTATTTTCATTATTGTTTACAAAATTTTAAATGGAGTTATTATTAGATGAACCATTACAAAATTCTGATATAAGTACGGTATCTCTGAGAAGAGAAATAACTGTGATTGATGTAAATGATAATCCTCCCGAGTTCTTAGGAAGACCATATTCGTTTAGTATACCTGAAAATACACCAATTGGAAGCATAATTTATAGAAATATAACTGTTATTGATAAAGACATTGGACTCAATGGTGAATTGTCTTTGGAATGTTTACAAAATAATCTACCTTGTACTACGTTTAATCTCCTTACTGAAAAAGTAAATAAAACACAATAAAAAAAAAAAAGATAAAATAATAAATATTTATACAAAATTTTAATTTGTCATTATAAATATATTTTTAGATTTCAGCTGGTACTTATAACGGTTTAATACGGCTAGCTCGTCCGTTAGATTTTGACAGTGTATCTTCTTATAAATTGAGTGTTAAAGCTTCAGATGGCAACAAAAAAAATTCGTTGGTGTCTGTGGCAAATATTTCTATAGTTATCAAAGACATCCAAGATGAATCACCTGTGTTTATTAATTCACCATATTCTATCATCATAAATGAAAATACTCCTCCTGGTGTACAAGTACTAACTGTAAACGCTGAAGATGGCGATGCAGGTATCAAAAGATCAGTTGTAATAAGTATAGAAGATGATTCGCTTGGATATTTCAAAATCCAAAATAGAGCTAACGGATCAGCAAATATATACACAACTAATAATCCAATTGATAGAGAAAATAAAATGGTATCTGATACTGGAGGCATTTATACATTTAGATTAAAAGTAAAATAAAATATTTTATTTTAATTTAACATTTAACGATATGAAATGTATCATTATTTATAGTACAATTTTTACCAACAAACATAATGAAAACAATGTATTAAACTTTTTTCGTCTTTCTGAAGTATTATTAAATAAATAAATTCACAGGCTTCAGAACTCATAGATAATAATACATCGGGTGATGTGAGTTACGAAATTGTAACTGTTATTATCCAAGATGTTGACGATGAATTACCTGAATTTAATGATCACACTTTTAGTACATCAGTATCAGAGGATATAAGTAAGAAAAATAATTATTACTGTTATTTAATAAATATTAGATATCACAGTACTATGTATTTTTCTTTTGTTTAGATATCGGTACACCTTTACCAGGCTTAAACATTGTAGTTAACGATCCAGATTTAGGAGACAATGGAAGATACGTTTTAGTTATGAAGTCAAATGACCCAAGAGTATCCAATTGGTTTAAAATTGTTCCAGAAGCAGCTATTGGTAGAACCACAGCTATGATACGTTTAGTTGATAACGAAGGTTTTGATTATGATTCTGGAGTAACTAATGTTGAATTTGAAATAGTTGCAATGTATCAAGATAATACAAGTGTAAATAATAGTCAATATCTACTTTATAAGTTTTTCTAACATAATAAATTTGCATCTTCAGGGAGGATTCAAAGAAGCTTCTTCGGCGTATATAATGATTGAAGTTTTAGACGCTAATGACAATTTACCTAAATTTGATAATCTGACTTATTCATTTTCGGTAAATGAAAATCTTCAACCCGGAACTAAAATATCTAATCTTACTGCTACTGACTTAGATAGTGGTGTTAACGGTGATTTAACTTATAGTTTACAAGGATTTGGAATGGATAAGTTTAGCAGTGATTCAGAATTTGGAGGCATATATCTGATAAATAGTAAGTTTTAAGAAATTGTATGAGACGTAATTTTAGCTATAAATGTTTGATTTTTAATTTAGATTAGATGAACTTATATGTTACTATTTATAACTGTAAATATAAAATATAAATTTTGTTTTAAAATTTTTTAAATTAACTGTTAAAATGAAATGAAAAAAAAAACAAATTTTCTTATAGAAATTGATTACGAACAACAGAGTTCATATTCGCTTACTCTAGAGGCTAAAGATGGAGGAAATCGAACATCTCACGTAGTAATTTTAATTGAAGTAGTCGATGTGAATGATAATGCACCAATTTTTAACTCTTTAGAATATAGAAGAACTATTAGAGAGGGAGCTACAGAATTTCAACCAAAGTTTTTTGTTCAGGTACATATATAATAATTCATGTTTATTAATTATTGTCAGTGGCGTAGATACAGGGGGGTTAAGGAGTTTAAACCCTCCCAGGAATCAAAAAAAAAAAATTAATTATAAATAAAGTAAAGGTACGATTTAAAATTATTTTTTATCATTATTTTTTACATTATGTTAACAATATTATCAATTAATTTTAAATAAAAAAATACATTTTTAAATATTAATTAGTCAAATATTTAATATGAAATAAACTACCCCTCCCCAGAAAATAATCGTATCTACGCCACTGGTTATTGTATATATTTAACTTATAACGTTGAAAATAATTAGGCATCAGATTCTGACAGTGGAATAAACTCAATGATTCGATATTCGATTGTTGGTTCAAACTATGATAACGTTCTAATAATTAATTCAATTACTGGAGAGCTAACGTTAAATTCATCAGTAAGTTCAAGCCATACACCCAGAGGTCAATATGAAATAACTGTAAGAGCTACCGATTTGGGCGATTCACATCTTCACACGGATGTTAATATTTATATTAAAGTGGGCGTTCCGGGAAATCAAAGACCAGTTTTCAAGAGTACGAAATATTCTGCTAAAGTGCCGGAAAATACACCTAGAAACTCTGAAGTTATCAAAATTGAAGCTACTGATCCAGACGGATCAGATAATAAGATCGAGTATACTTTAGTCAACAGTAATGACAATTTCCACATTGACTCAAAAAGTGGAATTATTTCTGTTTCGGAAAATGCTATTCTCGATTTGGATATTACAAATGTAACTACCTATAATTTAGTGGTTATTGCAAAGGACAGCGGACAACCGATCAGAGAGATAGCCAATGCTAATGTGTTAATTAACGTGACAGATGTGAATGATAAGCCGCCTAAATTCAGTAATGCACAGAACAATATAGTGTACATTGATGAAACGACGAAAATAAATCAAGTAGTATTGAAAGTCAATGCGATCGACCCTGATAAAGACGCTGATGTAGAATATTCAATTGTCCAACCAATTAGGGCAAATGATAAAACTGGATTGCCTTTAAAAAATGCAAGCTTAAATGAAATTAAAAATGTATTCAAGTAAGAAATTTATTTAATAATTAAGTGTTTTTTTCTTTTTTAAATTTTATCTATATATTATAATAATATTGTAGTATAAAACACAAGTGCGATAGATGAAAATTTTTCATTATGAATATTTATTAAGTTAAACATATTAAAATATACGTTTTTTTTTTAGCATAAATAAACACACTGGTGAAATAAAGGTAAATTCTATGTTAAACTATGAATTAGCGTCTGTGATAACTTTAAAAATAAGAGCTGTAGATAAAAACGCAGTGGAAAATATTAAAAAACAATTTTCTGAAACAGAAGTTACTCTTTTCATTAAACCGTATAGCAGCAAAAATCCAATATTTACTAACTCTGGGTGGTTAAAAGAAAATACATCTATGTTGATTATTAAAATAAACGAAGAAACTCCGATCGGTACCGAGCTTTCGCAGCTTAAAGCAGTTGATGTTTTGACTAATTCATCTCTAAATGATTTCAAATCTATTACACCTATACCAAAACAAATCGCTATTGATTATACAGGAAAAATTATTTTAATAGAACGATTAGACTATGAAACACTTCAAGAAACAGTAAGTTGATTGATTTTACAACCAATGGTTTATCTTACATCATTAGCGACTCAATAATTGGATAATATTAACTATCAAAACAATTTAGATCTTAACATTTCAAGTAATGGTAACAACAGAAGATGGAAAACGATCGACAACTAAAACAATAGTAATAGATATTCAAGATATCAATGACCACGCGCCAGAGTTTGAATATCCCGTAAGTAATTACTTAAAAAATGTCACAAAATTTCACGCAACAAAATATTTAATATTATTAATTAATTAATTTGGAATGTATAAAATATAATAATGATACTATTTAGATTTATAAAGCAACGATAATGGAATCCAGTCCAACTGGTACAGTTTTAATAACTGTCAAAGCAAATGATAAAGATTTACCAATATCAGAGTTTGGAAAAATCACATACCAATTAGGTGGAGTTAATTCGAATTTGTTTACTATTGATGCATTGAGTGGCCAAATAAAAACATCTGGAAATAGAATTATTGATAGAGAAAAAACATCAACTTTAAATTTAACTGTTTTTGCTTTAGACACCCCTCAAGGAGGAAATGATCAAAAAAGATCTTCAGCTTTAGTAAATGATTTTATAAACTAAAACTATTGTCATTTATTTACATATAATTATTTTAATATATCGATCCACTTTTAGATACTTATTGACGTTAAAGATTTAAACGATAATGCTCCTAAATTTGATTCATCATCTTATATCGCCGTAGTGTTAGAAAATGTAATCCCTAATACTAGTGTTTTAAATATATCTGCACAAGATCCTGATGAAGGTTCATCGGGTACAGTTAATTATAAACTTATTAATGAACAACAACTTACTGGTACGATAATTTTTACTTTAAAGATATAATATTATTTTGACTTAATAAGATTTTAATAGGATTTCTGTATGTGAATTCAACTAACGGGGAAATAAAAACTACAAAAAGATTAACAGGAAAAGGTCGTTCTGAACCGTATGATTTAAAAATCAGAGCTGAAGATAATGGGGAGCCAAGACTATCGTCTGAAGTGAAACTTAGTTTGTACATAAGTGATATAATAGAAAATGACGGAGTTCCCTCATTTATACATCCGAATTCAGAAGAAATTGCATATATATCTGAGGTAAAATTTATACTGTTTGTATACATTTAAAATAAAAAAAATGTAAACATTTTAAACTAATAATTTTATATGTTAAACCAATTAAATTTAGAATTCAACAGTCGGTTCAATAGTTTTTAAGGCATTAGCCACAGACCCTGATGATCCAGCTACCTTAGAAGGTACTATCTTATATAGCTTATTGGAAGAGTCTAAAGATTCTTCGGCTTTTTCAATTGATTCGCAGACTGGCATAATAACAAACAAAATAATACTAGACCGAGAAACTCAAGATAAATATATTCTTGTATTAGTGGCAAAAGATATGGGTGATATACCACAACATTCAATAAAAACATTTAACGTTATTGTTACTGACGTTGACGATAATAAACCTGTTTTTAATAGATCTGTGGTAAATATTAATTATGTTTAATTAAATGTGAATATTATTTTTTTTGTTTTTATTAATATTGTTTTTAAACAAATTTTTTATTTTAAAACACGTAACTTAACTTTAAAATTTTCTAAGTATATGTGCAAACAAAACATTAAATAATATTTTTATATATGTATATTAATATACATATTAACACAAAATGAGGAGTATTCTTACTTAAAAATATAAATTAATAAAGTCATTATAAATCATCACTAATATATTTAAAATTAAATATGTCTGAAAAACAAGTTTAGAACATCCTAAAATTTATTTTTCTAATATTTTCAACCATTTTTATTTATGGATAAATGTTTACTAATTTAAAACACTTCAACAAAATTTGTTATCTGAAAGAAATATCACTATAATAGTAATCCTTTTTTTAAGAATATAAGTTATAATATTCAATAATTTTGCTTTCACTGGTATTAAAGCCTTAAAAAAAAAACTAACCAAATAATTTTCCATATTTTGGTAATTAACTGAAATCACTACAGACAATGTTAAAAACTCCCCATTCTTTGAAAATATATAACATTATCTTAAATGATATAACATTGATTTTAGGAGGAAAAACCCTTCATGATGGAAATTGATGAAGAATCCTTACCCGGTACCATTGTAGGATTTTTAGAAGCTTTTGATCCAGATGTCGGAGAAAATGCTCTGATTGATTATACCATTATTGGTTTGTATAATTTAATACCATGTTATTTATATCTCATATTTAAATATATAAGCATGTTTTTAAAACAGATGGAAATGAGGGAAATATGTTTTACTTAAACACTTCAAATAATGTTGCTGAGATAAGAATTAATCAAAGCGTAGATAGAGAAATTGTTTCAGAATATTTATTAACAATTAAATGTTTTAAACGGAAAAATAAGGCTTATAGTTTAGAAAAATCGTATAATAAGCATGATGCAACTGAAAGACAAGTATTTATAAAAATTAATGATATTGATGACAATTTGCCTCAATTTGTCCGATCTAATATAACGCTAGGTATAATTTAAAAGTATAGCAATAAAAAATTAATTAATCACTGAAATTTTATCAAATTTATTATTAGGTGTTCGAATGAGTATTCCTCTTGATACAGTAATAGCAACGATTCGAGCTACAGATATTGATAGTTCAGCTGAATTAATTACGTACCACATAACAAATCTGACGTTTACTTATCGTATGGATAATGCACAAAATATAAAAACATGGCCATTCTTTTTAGATCAATTGTCTGGTCAAATAAGAACTACAACATCAATGATTCCATTCGTAGATGGTCATTTCAGTATCGTAGTTGCAGCTGTAAATAGTGATGTGCCTGGGAGACATTCTAATTTAACCGTCAAGGTATTTTGTTTGAAATAGTTTTTATAAGCTTAACATAATTACTAATATCAATATCGTTTTAAGGTATATATTGTTAGAGATAACGGTCTATTGAAATTTGTCTTCACAAGACCCCCTAATGTGGTGGGCCAAAACTTACAAAGTTTTAAAGAAGACGTCGAAAAAGCCTTGAGTTTATCCCAAGCTACGTTAAACTTGTATGACACGCAATTTTACTCAAAAGTTGATGGTAGCTTAGATTTTAGTAGTACAGGTTCATGCTTTCAACTGGTTGGTCCTAATAACTATGATACAAAAAATACCATAACATTACTAGAAGATCCTTCTAACTATGAATTAAAAAATGTTTACAAACATTATGATGTAAAGACAATTGAGGTAAAAATTTTCTCTAGTTACTAATTTATACTTAATTATTTTTTTTTTATTTTAAATTGTTTAACTTTGGGCTATGTACTTACGACTTAAGTCACGGAAAATCAAATTTGTACATAAAGAGTTTATAATAATAAAGAAAGTAGACTTATTTGTATATTTTCTAAGTTTTTATTGCTGAATAACTTTATAAGTGTATATTGAACATCTTCTCTTAAAGGCTTTTATTTGTGTTGGAGAAGATAAAAAAACATACATAGTTCAATACAAATTAATCAAATTTCGATGCCTACTTATTAACACAAAAAGCATTTCCCAATGAGTTATGCAGGCCACCCAGCATTATATTGTAATATACAGACGTTCAGTAAGTAAGGAAAACAGGTAAATTGTTACAAACAATGAGGACAATAGAAACCCGTTTCCTTATTTACTGAACACTCTGTATATACAATATATAGGGTGTTCAGTAAATAAGGAAACGAATTTCTATTGTACTCATTGTTTGTAACAATTTAACTGTTTCCTAACTTACTGAACACCCTGTATAATGGTTACGCAGTACTAGAAGTATTTTGGATAGATAGGATTTTTATGAAACATTATTATGTTAACATTTAAACTATAGTTATATTATATTTTATTCATTTTAGCGATGTTCTCCTAAACACATTAAACCCACTGTTACGTGGATCCAATTATCTGTACTGGGTATTGCTAGTTTCATTGGAATAGCATCATTTATAGCTGGTTGCATATTATGCTGTTCTTATAAAAGGTAATATTATAAAAGAACTAATTATAAATAATTTAATATTGATTTAAATTATGTTGAGTAACTATACTAAAGGTTATCATTTTTAGGTGGAAACGACTACGATAATTCGACCAAGTTATACACAAAAGCTCGCAAAAAATGAGTGCGCCATTAATTTATGTGCTGTGATCCTAATACATAAAATCAAAATTATGTACCTATATTATGAATAAATAGTTTAAAAATTAATGTAAATAAAAATTAATTGTGCAATTAATTTATTTGTAATATATAAAAATATAATGGAAATAATTTTCGTTGATCTATACAGCATTTTAAATCTAACTGACATGCTTATAAATTTTGATTCATTTATCAATTAGTTGATTTTTTTTTAATTATTACTTACTTAGACTACGCTTATAGCATAGTTTTATTATTTACCACTTATAAAAATAAAATGAAAAATTAATTTTTTTTCAAAATTTTATAATTGCTATTTTTGAGTCCTTTTCATATAAAAAAATGTATGGGTTAATTAAAATTTTAAGCTAAATACTCATTCAATTGAATGCATTTATTTACATAGTATAGAGTGTGCATTCTGCAGTACTAACTGTATCCACGTTCGCTACACGCCTACGTTATTTATTAAAATTATTGTAATTTAATAAGAACATGTCCTAAAATTGTTATCAACTCAACAAAAGTTTTTGCAAGAATAAGGCTAAGAATATCTATTTTAAAAATTTACAAATATTATTTTTTTTTTATTTTTAGTGATAAATAATAAAAAATATGCTTTATATATAGTCTAAGAAGGCTTAAATTTTTTTATAACAATTTGTAACAGAATAAAAATTGTATCAAATGTTATAAGTTTTGAGAGTTACATCTGAGACATTATGTACATCTCTCTATTGATGATGTTCATCTTAATATAACAATAATTATTAGAATATTAAATCTGAAATTAAATTTATTCTATCACCTCCTTTTTAAGATTATTATTAATCAGTAAACGTGTATTTATACATGAAAAAATGTATTAAAAAATAATTTTTATTAAGTTATTATTAATATAATTAAAAAATAATACGTGCAATATTTTAATTTAAAATATCATTTTTAAATTATTTTTTTAATCTAATAAAGTAGATTTTTATGAAAGTTTATAATTTAAAAATGTTGAACTTTTAAACACTATTTTAGCTCAGATTGCAAGCTTAAAATTTATATCATTAAATTGTTAATACTCTTTTTTAACCAATTAGTAATAATATCGAAAATTTTTAGAGAGAAAAATCTAATTGCAAATTTGAAATCAACGCAAAAAAGGGTTTAAAAAAGTATATTTTGATTCTGATGAAAATTTATTGTGGACCATTTATTCATGATCAACAAGTTTTATATCAAGCTACTCGATTTTTATACAGGTTTTCATTAAAAATAAAAACTACTTTATCATTTTTTATAACTTTCTCGTAAAAATTACAATATAAAGTTATTGAATATCAATCTCATACTATAATTGATTGCTATAATAGATATATATATATATTCATATATTATACTTAAAAATCATAAAACTACTAATTAGGAATAATAAAGGAAATAGGAGTCAATTTTGCTTTTGGAATAATCCACCAATTTTTTAAAATTAAATTTTACTTATAGATTTTTATCAAAGCGTTACTTATGATTGTGATTTTAATCATTGTTAGAAATCATTATACTTGACCTAACTATGCAACGTTATCACTGTGCCGCGATCCCCCTGTGCTGGGTTTTTTTTTTAGTACTTAAGTGTTTATAATTGTTATCTATTATTATTTGAAAAAAATATAATATATTTTATTTGTTCAAATAATTTTTGTATTTTGAACAATGAATTTTCTATAATTTTTAACAAACTATTTACTTAGGCATATTAGTTTACTAACTATACTGTGAATATTTTTTATAATAATTATTTAACCTAAAAAAATAATTAATTAACCATTAACATATTATTAATATAGTCTTAAATAATTGAAAATTTGGAATTATGTACTTGTATTTTCAAGACCAATAATTTTAACGTAAAAAGAAATAGTAGCACAGAGAAAAGTATAGTGGATATATGACAGTAATTAAAATAACTATTTTAAGAAACGTTAAAAATTTGTATCTATAAAATTGCTATAACTTTTTATTTTTAAACAGCCTAATCTTTATAAAGTAAAAATCGTATTTTTAGAAATATTGATTGTAATTGAATATATAATTGCATAGGGAAACAATTTTTTTTTACATATATGTAATATAAGATTTAATTTAATATATGTTTAAAGGACGCAGTATTTTCCGATAATTATCAAAAGATATGTTGCAAAAACTGCTATTTGGAATCACCTCTATGGAGAGGTATATGCCACGGCACCCACTACTATGATACCGTTATTTTTTTAATCAAATACTTTTATTTTTCCAAAAGTATTAAATATTTTTCATATACTACTGGCATGCATTTTAATAAGTGATAGTGTAAAATTTACTTTCAATATATTTCAGAAAATATGTCAACACATAATACATCTTAAAAAGTTTATTGGTGTGTATATTAAAAAGTATTGCTTTATTTACGAGGCTATTATGCAAATAAAAATCGTAAGTGTATCGATGTGTTAAGAAAAACATATATATCATAATTAATAAGTAAATGAAAAAAAATAAATATTTGGTGTAACGTTAACTCAATTATATAATACTTCTTCTCCAGCATTTCAGCTTCTTTGTTTCTCCAGGGGAGTTTATGCGGAGTGTAGTTTTGCAAAAGTATATTCATAATGTGCGAAATGAGAGCGCAGCACGATTATTTCGGCACACTGTAAAATATACTTGTGTACAAATATAACAAACTAATTTAATATGCTATACTGAACGTATAATACACTATAATATATTTCTTACAAAAGAAAATCAAGCTGGGTTAAATAAAATTTAATTATTTTATATATAACAAATACATGCATGTATTACTAATATTTAACAAATCATCTGTATCGTCGTTTATACTACAGCAATACGTATTTACAGGTTTTCAGGATGATTAAAAAACAAATTTGAATTACTTATATTTTAACACAAAAGGCTATTTTACTTTTATAACATACAATGAAACTAAGTGTCGTTAAAAAAAGTATATAATAAAAAATGCCCAGAAATACTTAGTATATCATTATGTATAAAAATTTAATTTTGTCAACTTGTGATATACGCCCTGTTGCAGTATAAGCGTTAATATGTTATTTTATGTACAAAAAGAAGATAACTGAACTCTTAATTATCGGTGGTTGTTGACAATAGACAAATCAATTTTGCCCATAACAACTCATTAATATATTAGAAATATAATAATATTTATTTGTGAAAGAACTCTCAGTGTAGCTAAAGCAGCAAAATTCATTAAATCACATTTATGAAAAATAATTTTTTTATAATTTATTAAAACAATATTTAGTAACAATATTTTATTTTGGCAAAAACAGACAGAATCAATTATAAGAATAAATAGGCCGTGCCTAGTTGAGGCTCTTCCCCAGACCCGGTGCCCTGCGGTCCTTATGGACTTACGGTGCATTAAGTTTTTTGGGCTACTCTTTCAGGTAGGCATTGATTCCAGAAGGAGTACCCGGCTACATCGGGCACGATAAGTGTTGTGCAGGAAAAGTATTACTCCAATTACAGTTTAACAAAAATATAGTAGTCATTTAATTAATAAAATGAGTAAAATTCAAAAATCATAAATAGTGAAATGTATAGGGTATTAATTTTACATTTTTTTACTAAAATCATCACAATATTTTAATAATATTTCAATTTTAACACTATTTTTGGTATCATAAACATTAATAAAATTGTGTTATGAAGTTAATGGTAATAGGTTGAAATGAATACTATAATATAGAATTTCAAATAAAAGACCACACATATAAAGTTGTTTTAGAATCTAATACATAAATATAAATTTTAATTAACATTTAACGTAAAAACTGTAGGAAAATGTCCTACTACAAAGAACAAGATTGTTGGTATGGTAAGGCATTCTATAATACTAAAAAATTTGTTATAAGAGAAATAAAGTTGAAGGAAATAAAAATAATAATAAATGAATTTTTCTATCATATAATACTTACTTTTTTTATATATCCTATTCAATATTTTTTATTAGATACATGAAATAATAAAAAAATAAATAAATTACCTAATAATATAATTCTAAAATATTTACTCCAAATGTATCTTTAAATACCGTATTATTAGTACACTTGTATACTTGTACAATATTTAAACACAATTGACATGCGCAATCCAAAATAATATCCTACTAAAAATTAAATGCACGGACTTAAAAAAAAAAAGCTTATAACTCGGTCAAAAATGAACAAATAAATGACATTTTCAAGGTATCTTTAGAATGTCTCTGGGTAGGTCTGGTAAAAATTTCAGAATTTAAATCGAAGAAGTATATTATATACTGTTTGACACTGTTTAGTATACACACTTTCTGCTAAAAGACACTCATCTCTTTTATTAATAATCAAGAGCTTTAAGTGAATTCAGTTTAACAAAGATACATATTAAAAAAAAAATACATGTTGTACGGTAATTTACTACTGTTAAAAATATTTAGTTTGGACAAATAATATCAATAAATACTTAATACTTTATAAAGTACTTAATACTTTATCTTTTACTTGAGCAATACAAGTCTTAATAGATATTTTTGTAGATAATTTTCACAACTTGGAGGTTTAATTAAAGTTAATTATTAATAAATAGTCATGATAATTACCACGAATAAAAAAATTATCATTGACATTTCTATTATTTTGTAAGTTAAACAATATAAGTATTTATATAAGTGTTTTCTTAATAAATAATAAACTTCTAAAAAAAATTATTAGGATAAATTTTTTTAAAATATTATTTTAAAATTGTTTTGTGAACACTTTAAATAATATACTATTTTAAAGAAAACAATGAAAATGGTAGGGTTATTTAAAATTATTGAGGTTTTAAACTTTAGGCCTTTTTTGTCAAAGATTAATCTATTCCAATTCACCTGAAACTTGGAACACCTCATTTCAATAAGTTTTCAAATTAGTTTAAATTGTATAAATTCAGAAAAGTTTAATTTTTGAAAACTATCTTTGTTTACTAAAACTATCCTAATAAAAAAGATCAAACGCGAGTCAGGATATTTACATAAATTTCTTAAAGATAATAATACTGTGATTATTACTTCATTCTACCCAATACGATGAATAATTTAAAAACTAATTTTTAACAGTTTTATTTTAAAATCATGTCTTTTAAAATATCTATTACTGGTGTCAAAGTCCATATAAGATATATTATACACAATAGATTTATTTTACTAAAATTTGGATCAATTGTTTTAAAAACAAATAGTGAACTGTAAATGATAAAATTATCTTTCAAATAATATCTTACTGAAAAATTAAATCTTGAGTATAATTTTGGTCGAAGTGAGAACAGTAAATAGTACTTCGATTTCGTCTAGGATGACCAGATTTATATTATCTTCATAAAATAATTTTTGTGTTCGACATAGAAAAAAACGCCAGCCAATAAATTCTTTTTTTCTTTTTTTGATAACAAACACCATAAATCACGAAATAATCTTAGATGATCAGTCAACCCAACACTGTTCAGTGAAAGATTAGAAGCTCTGATAAAAATCTTATTATATAATAAGACTTTAAAAAATTATCCAACGCTGGAAAAATTAACAATGTACAATTTTCAAATATATATTTTTTTTTAATGAAAGAACTCGACGACATTATTCTAGGAAAATTATTCGCGAAGATGAGAAAAATTTTTTATCACACCGTGAGCGTTTAAAAATTTGATTAAAAACGCTCATAGCTGCCAGTGTTCTTCGATTTAAATTCTGAAATTTTTACCAGACCTACCCAGAGACATTCTAAAGATACCTTGAAAATGTCATTTATTTGTTCATTTTTGACCGAGTTATAAGCTTTTTTTTTTTAAGTCCGTGCATTTAATTTTTAGTAGGATATTATTTTGGATTGCGCATGTCAATTGTGTTTAAATATTGTACAAGTATACAAGTGTACTAATAATACGGTATTTAAAGATACATTTGGAGTAAATATTTTAGAATTATATTATTAGGTAATTTATTTATTTTTTTATTATTTCATGTATCTAATAAAAAATATTGAATAGGATATATAAAAAAAGTAAGTATTATATGATAGAAAAATTCATTTATTATTATTTTTATTTCCTTCAACTTTATTTCTCTTATAACAAATTTTTTAGTATTATAGAATGCCTTACCATACCAACAATCTTGTTCTTTGTAGTAGGACATTTTCCTACAGTTTTTACGTTAAATGTTAATTAAAATTTATATTTATGTATTAGATTCTAAAACAACTTTATATGTGTGGTCTTTTATTTGAAATTCTATATTATAGTATTCATTTCAACCTATTACCATTAACTTCATAACACAATTTTATTAATGTTTATGATACCAAAAATAGTGTTAAAATTGAAATATTATTAAAATATTGTGATGATTTTAGTAAAAAAATGTAAAATTAATACCCTATACATTTCACTATTTATGATTTTTGAATTTTACTCATTTTATTAATTAAATGACTACTATATTTTTGTTAAACTGTAATTGGAGTAATACTTTTCCTGCACAACACTTATCGTGCCCGATGTAGCCGGGTACTCCTTCTGGAATCAATGCCTACCTGAAAGAGTAGCCCAAAAAACTTAATGCACCGTAAGTCCATAAGGACCGCAGGGCACCGGGTCTAGGGAAGAGCCTCAACTAGGCACGGCCTATTTATTCTTATAATTGATTCTGTCTGTTTTTGCCAAAATAAAATATTGTTACTAAATATTGTTTTAATAAATTATAAAAAAATTATTTTTCATAAATGTGATTTAATGAATTTTGCTGCTTTAGCTACACTGAGAGTTCTTTCACAAATAAATATTATTATATTTCTAATATATTAATGAGTTGTTATGGGCAAAATTGATTTGTCTATTGTCAACAACCACCGATAATTAAGAGTTCAGTTATCTTCTTTTTGTACATAAAATAACATATTAACGCTTATACTGCAACAGGGCGTATATCACAAGTTGACAAAATTAAATTTTTATACATAATGATATACTAAGTATTTCTGGGCATTTTTTATTATATACTTTTTTTAACGACACTTAGTTTCATTGTATGTTATAAAAGTAAAATAGCCTTTTGTGTTAAAATATAAGTAATTCAAATTTGTTTTTTAATCATCCTGAAAACCTGTAAATACGTATTGCTGTAGTATAAACGACGATACAGATGATTTGTTAAATATTAGTAATACATGCATGTATTTGTTATATATAAAATAATTAAATTTTATTTAACCCAGCTTGATTTTCTTTTGTAAGAAATATATTATAGTGTATTATACGTTCAGTATAGCATATTAAATTAGTTTGTTATATTTGTACACAAGTATATTTTACAGTGTGCCGAAATAATCGTGCTGCGCTCTCATTTCGCACATTATGAATATACTTTTGCAAAACTACACTCCGCATAAACTCCCCTGGAGAAACAAAGAAGCTGAAATGCTGGAGAAGAAGTATTATATAATTGAGTTAACGTTACACCAAATATTTATTTTTTTTCATTTACTTATTAATTATGATATATATGTTTTTCTTAACACATCGATACACTTACGATTTTTATTTGCATAATAGCCTCGTAAATAAAGCAATACTTTTTAATATACACACCAATAAACTTTTTAAGATGTATTATGTGTTGACATATTTTCTGAAATATATTGAAAGTAAATTTTACACTATCACTTATTAAAATGCATGCCAGTAGTATATGAAAAATATTTAATACTTTTGGAAAAATAAAAGTATTTGATTAAAAAAATAACGGTATCATAGTAGTGGGTGCCGTGGCATATACCTCTCCATAGAGGTGATTCCAAATAGCAGTTTTTGCAACATATCTTTTGATAATTATCGGAAAATACTGCGTCCTTTAAACATATATTAAATTAAATCTTATATTACATATATGTAAAAAAAAATTGTTTCCCTATGCAATTATATATTCAATTACAATCAATATTTCTAAAAATACGATTTTTACTTTATAAAGATTAGGCTGTTTAAAAATAAAAAGTTATAGCAATTTTATAGATACAAATTTTTAACGTTTCTTAAAATAGTTATTTTAATTACTGTCATATATCCACTATACTTTTCTCTGTGCTACTATTTCTTTTTACGTTAAAATTATTGGTCTTGAAAATACAAGTACATAATTCCAAATTTTCAATTATTTAAGACTATATTAATAATATGTTAATGGTTAATTAATTATTTTTTTAGGTTAAATAATTATTATAAAAAATATTCACAGTATAGTTAGTAAACTAATATGCCTAAGTAAATAGTTTGTTAAAAATTATAGAAAATTCATTGTTCAAAATACAAAAATTATTTGAACAAATAAAATATATTATATTTTTTTCAAATAATAATAGATAACAATTATAAACACTTAAGTACTAAAAAAAAAACCCAGCACAGGGGGATCGCGGCACAGTGATAACGTTGCATAGTTAGGTCAAGTATAATGATTTCTAACAATGATTAAAATCACAATCATAAGTAACGCTTTGATAAAAATCTATAAGTAAAATTTAATTTTAAAAAATTGGTGGATTATTCCAAAAGCAAAATTGACTCCTATTTCCTTTATTATTCCTAATTAGTAGTTTTATGATTTTTAAGTATAATATATGAATATATATATATATCTATTATAGCAATCAATTATAGTATGAGATTGATATTCAATAACTTTATATTGTAATTTTTACGAGAAAGTTATAAAAAATGATAAAGTAGTTTTTATTTTTAATGAAAACCTGTATAAAAATCGAGTAGCTTGATATAAAACTTGTTGATCATGAATAAATGGTCCACAATAAATTTTCATCAGAATCAAAATATACTTTTTTAAACCCTTTTTTGCGTTGATTTCAAATTTGCAATTAGATTTTTCTCTCTAAAAATTTTCGATATTATTACTAATTGGTTAAAAAAGAGTATTAACAATTTAATGATATAAATTTTAAGCTTGCAATCTGAGCTAAAATAGTGTTTAAAAGTTCAACATTTTTAAATTATAAACTTTCATAAAAATCTACTTTATTAGATTAAAAAAATAATTTAAAAATGATATTTTAAATTAAAATATTGCACGTATTATTTTTTAATTATATTAATAAATAACTTAATAAAAATTATTTTTTAATACATTTTTTCATGTATAAATACACGTTTACTGATTAATAATAATCTTAAAAAGGTTACACATGTTTATACGTCATTTAATTATGTTTACAAAGTAGTTATTTATACCTGGTTCAAGTTTGATAATCTTTACATGATCTCTAATTTTGTTGAAAACCTTTAAATTTTGGTACATCAGCACAAAGTTTTATATACAATTAACTTAAAAAAAAATCTTTTTTAGACTGCAAGTCTAAAAAAGTCATAGATGTGTTGTCGACATAGTAAGTATAAAATATTACGGTCTAAGTGATTTTTTTAATAAAATACAAATATGTTAAACCTACCCACATTTGAGTATATTTTTATAACAGCAAAAAGTTTGAACATTTTCTTTTGTATACCAATCGATAAGTATATAAAGAATGACATTTTCTGTTCCTTTATCGATAGCTTTAATTTCTAGTAATTGACTCTCATTATTATATGAAATAATATGAAATCTATTAACTTTTTTTTTCTATTAATTAAGGTAAAAGCGTACCATTCCAATGAATAATATTAGAATCATCAATAGTTATCCGATAATAATTGCGAATTTTTCAATGCGCTCATTATGGATACGTATATGCGAGTTTCGTATTGAAAATTTCTTTATAATTAATTTTCAACGTTCTCACACAATGCTTCGGCTGTTGTAATTAATACATAAACTGTATCTCAGTCGCTTATTTTGCATTTATCGAGAGCAACTGAAAGTTTTAGCATAATGGAATCAATACTCCCTTTAATAAACTGTTTAACGCAAATTTAAGATAGACTAGTTTATTAAAATTTATTTTATTTATAAACTATATTTGAAACTAAAAAAAAATAGACTCGCCGATTCCGTGGTAACGAGTTTCCAGATTCTTTGGCTTAAAATGCGTCATCTTTTCTTTGTTATCCTACATTTCTTTTCCCTTTGTTTTTCTTTATTTTAAATCTACTTTCGTGATGGCATCAGTCCATCGTTCCTAATCCTTCTAAGGTCCCGTGGTTCCATCAACTAAATATCACCCGCAATATCATTTCTAGCTTTACTTTTGTAAAGTAAAAGTATATATATACTTTTCATTACTTAGACTGGATCATAATCTTTTAACGGCATTCGCTTATAAATTAAACCTTAATTCTATTCCTTTTTACCACTTGCATGAGTAAGCAGTTGGTGATTTCCCCACCACTTATTGAGCTGCTCCTTATTGGCATCTAGTAAGTGCCTGATTAAAAATTTCTTAGAATCTAATGACATTTACAATCATGTTCCCTTTGTGAAACTAAATTCTCGGTCGATTTCTGTGGTTACTGTGTTTATTTCTTTTATATCGTGCGCTAGTTGCACTATTTAATTACCTTATTGTATTTTATAATTTTTACTGTACATACTTCACTCTTTTTTTATACTACTTAACATCTTTTTATTTCTGTAATTCATAATGCTAATTAATACTCTATCAACTAATTTTTGTGTAATTGTCGATTTATAATATTAATATAATAAAAATTGATCACTTGTGGCTAATATTATTTAATATAGTTCTAATTTTAAATATATAATATTTATATAATAGATGCGATGAAAAAAAAGATCAATAACTAAACACAAAAGATTATAAATAAATTATTATTTTTAAATAAGAATTCTATGTAAATAATAAATATTTTAATATAGCAGTAAATATCAATATTTTACTTACCATTTCACTTCTTGAATGACGATGCAGTTAATTTTGATGAAAATACTTCAATTTTTACTATTTTAAAATATTACAATTTTTTTATGTAATTTAAGTGTACCTAAAAAAAATTAATAAATAATAAGGCAGAATATATTTATTTATAATAATGAAAATAAGCATTTACAATAATTACATTGAAAGCAAGATATCTGGCATCATTTACAACTATAGTGTGGACCGAGACTAGATACTACCTTCTACTTTTTCGATAAAGTGATAAAAAAAACAATTTTTTTTTAACTTAGGTATAATATTTGAATATCTCCGTTTCTTAGTTAATGCATTGTTAACGTTTCTTGTGTTTATTATTTAATCATAAGTTTAGTGAGTACATGGTATCATAATTTAAAACAATATGTTTATATACTTATTTATATGTTTGTAAATAACTTTTAAATTAATTATAAATGTCGAATAATACAATGTAATCTGGTAATGTAATGTTGACTGGTAGATAAAATAGATGGATATATTAGAATACAACAATTACTGCAGTTAAAATCCAGATTCCAAAAAAAAAAAAAGTATTGTTTTAAATAATTCATTTAATGATTAATTTTAATTTTACGCTTGAAGTGTCCTTTTAGATTTAATCAAACAAATAGTTATAGTACAAGTTTTACTTATTATTTGTCGTACTATAAAACTAACGCTTAGTTTTTTCAATTAGTTAGTTTGTAACAACAAAAATATATGTACTAATTTTATTTTCATAAATAATAAATTTATAAAAAATTAATTAGAATAAAATTTATATAAAAATAATTGATTATTTGTGACTAATATAATTTAAAATGAAAAATATATTTATTATATCTAAATTCAAATCAAATAGATATAAAAATATTTAACACTTACTGTTTATGTGTTTAGCGTTGCTAATAGTAACATTGTTCTTGAAATACGTATCGTTGATTTTTTTAGTAATTTTTGTGGCTTTTAAGTTACATATTTTTTATATCTTTTAGTTTTAAATTACTATATTAAATATACTTTTAATTTTAAATAATATAATTTGCATAAAATTTTATTTTAAATTTGCTTAGTTTTTACAATTTTTTTTTTAATTCCACTATTTAATGCGCTATAATGAAAAAATACAATGACAAATATACGGCTGTTCAAAATTATTGAAGTTTTAAACTTTAAGGCTTTTTGTGGCAGGTTAATGTTTTTTGATTCAACTAAAACTTTGCGTATCCCATTTTTATAAGCATTCAAATTACTCTATATTGTATAATTTTTATATTTTAACAAAAATTTTAAGTACCACCCTAAAGATCAATATTACTAATAATAACTTTACTGTGGCAATCAATTATTAGTTAATAGTATACTAAAAAAAACCCAGCACAGTGGAGTCGCGGCATAGTGGGGACGTTGCATAGTTGGGTCCAGTATAGATTTAATCTGACAGTGATTAAAATCACTATCATAAGAAACGCTTCGATGCAAATCAGTAGATAGTGTTTAATTCTAAGAAATTGGTGGATAATTACAAAAGCTGCATGATCTGCTAGTTCCTTATTAATACCCTGATTAAGATAAAGAATGTCGAATGAAAAAGGGATTATTAAAAAATATTATTTCTCATAAAAAAATTGTGTTGATTCATACATTTTTCAATGAGTTGTAGCATTATAAAGTTAAAAATGTAACCAACCCAACCCAACATCAACTCCTATTTCCATAATTATATCCAGATTAGTAATTCGTTTAATTATCTATTATATAATTTTTATAATTAATTATTTTCAAATTATTATCGATTTTTAATATATTAAAAGTAATCATTTTGAACCAACTTCTTTTTGTCCTTTAAAGTGAAAGTTTAAAAAAAAAAAATATGAATTTATTACCATAACTTTTAACTCAACTTGCAAATTTGAAATAGATATCATTAAATAGAAAAAAATGAAATTGGTAGAGTATTTCAAAAACAACAATAACACTTATTCTCTTAATTTTACCCCGATTTATAACTATAATATATGAATACATAATAATTACAGTAATTAAATTGAGTATGAAAGTGGTATTCAATAATATAATATTGTAATTTTTACGGAGATATTATAAAAATAAAAAGGAGTTGTATATTCATATACTTTTAATGCGTATACAAATTTAAAGGAATTTATGCAATACTTTTTAATAAAAAAATTTTGTTACTTATGAATAAATACACTAAACAAAAGGAACTTTCATCAGAAAAAAAATATACTTTTCTAAATAAACTTTTCGTGATGTTTTCAAATGTGCAATTAAACTTTTTCTATTACTTCTAAGTTTTAATATTATTACTTATTATTAAAAAATAAGTATTTACATATAAAAAAAAATAATTAAGAACAAAAAAAATTGTATTAAATTAATACTGATTTTGATTTTTAATATGTTAAAGGTAATCATTTTGAACCTATTTTTTATTGTCTTTTAAAGTGAAAGTTTTAATGAAAAATACCTTCTCAGCTTCGCATCGAAGCTAAAAAATGAATTTGTTACCATAACTTATAGTTCAACTTGCAAGTTTGAAATTGACATTATTAAATTGAAAAAAATGAAATTTTTAAGATTAATATGCAATCTGGAAATTTTATAATTACTAATTACAGTACATTTGTCAGAAAAATTCGATTTTTTTACATTTTTATCGTAATAGATAACTGAAATAGAAAGAATAGTAATCATATCCTAATAACTTTTGGTGTTTAAAAAAATTCTGCAATTGAAATATTCAGAACTTAATTAATTTTAATAATTTACTTTAATTAAATGAACCAATCAAACCAAAGTAGTTAAAAAGATTTACTCAATTGAGCATATTATCAAAAATATAATTATAATTGTAAAACTCCATCGTTAACTTCAGGTGAAACTAAAAATCATTTTTTTTTTAAATTTATGATTTATATAGCAACATATTACTAAAAAATTTGGCATATTATAGACTGGTAGTAGCACACAGAAATAGAGTTAAAAAATTAATAAATTATAAAGTAAAATTATTTACTTTTGTAGTTGAATACTTTTATCATATCAAATCTAATTCGACAATAAATACTTTAAGAATATTAAAAATTAATGATTTTAATTGTTTGTATGGAAAAAGCTGGTTAAGCTACTTTTTATTTGAATAAGGAATATTTTTTTTTATTTTTAAGAGTAATAACTTAAATATCATAAACTTAAATGAATCATTTGACGTCNAATCATAAACTTAAATGAATCATTTGACGTATCCGTTGAAAAAAGTAGGTCTAGTGAGGGTTGGCAAAATAAATTGTAGCCACAAAAGAACCACATAGTAAAATAATAATAACAATGAANAAAAAGAACCACATAGTAAAATAATATTAACATGAATATCAATTTCTTCTCACGAGGGGAGACTATAGTGATAAGATCCTTTATATTTATTGAAATTATTGAATCTAAATGAGATAAATATCAAATGATTTGAAAATTCTATTTTAACTCAAAAAAAAAATGCAAAATTTTGGCAGTCACAGACGGATGTGAACCTCGTACCCTTGGCGTGAAAGATCAAGATGTTACCCATTCGGCAACTGTTCGTTGCTTTTTGTTGCATGATAAAATTGGCTATTTAAGCTAACTCAAATTTAAAAATTACTTTTTCGACTTTAAAAAAGTAAAAAATGTTAATAAGTATAATTTCATATGTCTTATGAACTTTATTCTATGTCAATGATATTATATAATATTCATGAAAGTCAGTTTATTCCCCTAATAATATATTTTAAAATAAAATAAAATACAAAACCCAGAATTTTAATAAAAAAATAGCATATTTTTGAATACGGTAGCCTTTTGCGCATAGAAGATAGGTCGTCGGGACAAATTTTTTTTTTCATTTAGTAGTACATAAAATAAGCTTTAATTTGATTTATGTTTAAAGGACGCAGTATTTCCGGAACATTTTCAAAAATTAAGTTGAAAAAGTTAGTTTTTGTAAAAAAGTTGCTATTTTAAATCCCCCCTGTGAGCAGAATAAGTGTTAGATTTTCAAAAAAAAATGATATCAAATGAAAGAAAATTACCTAAGGTTTCAATATAAAGAAATATTATTTTGATTAGTTAATATTTGAAAAAGTTATGGCAGTTTTAAGTACAAAAAACATCGTTATAAAAGGTGATTTTTATCGCAAATATTACATTTTTTTTATAATTTCGACAGCCATTTGCACATAGAAGATAAGGTGTCGGGACAAATTTTTTTTTTTCATTTTATAGTACATAAAATAAGCTTTAATTTGATATATGTTTAAAGGACGCAGTATTTCCGGAACATTTTCAAAAATTAAGTTGAAAAAGTTAGTTTTTGTAAAAAAGTTGCAATTTTAAATCCCCCCCCATGAGCAGGTTAAGTGTTAAATTTTCAAAAAAATTATATCAAATGAAAGGAAAATATCTAAGGTTTTAGTTTAAAAAAAAATTATGTTGATTTGTTGATTTTTGAAAAAGTTATGGAAGTTTTAAGAAAAAAAAGTGAAAAAAATGACAAAATTTGTCGATTTTTAAATTTGTAATTTTTTTGGATATTTCCCCCATTTGCGGGGAACGAGGGAAAATTTTTAAATTTTTAAGGGTAATGTTTTCAACTAGTTACAATTTGTGATCTTTTGACGTATTGTTAAAAGAAATCGGTCCAGTGAGAGCTGAGAAAAAGTAGTGACAGACAAAAAAAAAAAAAAAAATAAACACATCATGGTAAAATTAATACCTTCTCAGCTTCGCATCGAAGCTAAAAGGAAGAGCTTATTTTTTAAGTAAGAACCATATTGTATGGATTTAACTTTACACAATGCAAATTTTATTATACGAACTTTTATTAAAAATGTATTGATTTTGTCATAATTTAAAACATTCATTAACTCTGCAACGGGATGACGTAAAAACTAGTTTTTGATGGTATATTTCCTTTTAATAGTACTGTGAACGAGTACAATGGAAATAAATATAAGAATGATGACTACTTAATAGCTAGGAATTAAATTTGAAAATTTAACATTAATTAAAAATAAAACAAAATTATGAATTATTATCTAGTGAACTTACCTGTTTTAATAACTAATCTTTTAAAAATACATACCGAATAACTGAAGTTAACGTACGTTTTGATTATATTGGTTGTGTGAAATGAAAAACAACATACAATTTTTTTCTTTTATTTTAACACACATATGAGCTCTTTTGATAATTTGCAATTTTACTATTATGTAGTTTAAAAAATTATTAAAAAATAAAAAAAAAAAAATTATTTAGGACATTTTTTTAAATGTAATTAGATTTCTAATTATATGGACAGTACACACAATAATTCTACTTTAAATTAAATCTCTATTAATATAACAAATGGTTTAATTTACAACATTAATTTGATATTTAATATATTAACAATTCATTTTAATTGTATATTCGTAAGAAATAAGTATCAAAAGAAAAAATTATCAATACTTTTTCAATGTTACAATACTACGATTTGGTACAATATTTTAACAATAACTGCCAAAATGACAAAGAAAATGGAATCATTGTAACAGCAATTTAAGTTCAAAAATTTAATAAATGGGTTTTATTCACTCAACTAATGAATGAATTTCTGACCATACTGTTAGTTTATGTTACATTTAACTTTCGGGTGTTAATATAAGTGGAGTATCAGTGGTTACAATTGAATTATTCTTTTTATTTCGTTCGTGAACGTTGACATGGTTTGTACGCCATTCAAACCCTCCACTAGAAAATATGCTCATATTTCTTGTCAATGGCCTTTTTCCTGACATAAAATCTAACCTCATTTTAAACTCCTGTTTAAATTTTTCCTGATAACATAAAGTTAATTTATATGTTTAGTTAAAATATCTAAATTACTCATATATTAAATTGATTGTTTTAAATAGATAGTATATTAAAAATAATTGAATTGTTCAATTTGGTTCATTTGAAATTGACAAAACTAAATCAAATTCTTACCAAAAGCATTAAATTTCTAATCGTTCTCTTATTTCATACCCTAAAGCTTATATTGAATTCTAGATTACTAAACTTATTCAATAAGACATTTTTTGTTGACTTTTTCACTAAAAAGTTGCCTGACTTTAGAATACTATATTAAAAATAATATTAAATTCACAAAGAGAATTAAAAACTAGTCCAAGAAATATAACTACGAAATAAAACTTTATTTACGTAATATTGGGTCTGAAACTTTATGAAATGTATTTTAGTGCAATAATGTTTTGTAATAATTGATCGCTCATATTATTATTATTTTTTACATACAAAATGATATCAAAAAAACTTTATAAAAAGTTTTTTTTTTATAGTACTTACATTGTATATTGAATATATAAACGGGTTATAGCAACTGTTACTCATGGCAAACCAATCAAAACAGAACCAAATTATATTTATATAAGAATACCTAAACAAAATAATTGCAGGACATAATTTATTTATAAATTTATTATTTAAGATATTTCACTCACTCGTTTATTTTAGGAAAAATATGTTGTAGTAAATTATATGTCTGCAATGGTAACCAACAAAGCGTAAATAATGCAACGACAATGATCAGCATTTTAATAACCTTTGTGTAAAAATAACATTTTAAAATTAAAATACAGTAGTATGTTTATTAAACAAAGGAAAAATAAAAAAAGTGATGAAACCAAATATGATATTTCATGGTTATCTATAGTAGACAAACTTTATTTTAGGGATTTGTTTAAAGTATATAAGAAACAGGAAATGTATACATTTTTATTTAGATTAAACATAATTTTTATTTATTTTAGAATTTAAAATAAAAAAAAGACTGATAAGGTTTGATTTTAAATATTCATTTTATATTTCAAAATTATAAATATATAAAAACTATTTGCACATATCCGCATATAATATTTAAGTTATATCTGTCTTTAAGATTAAACACTAAGTTAGTAAGAAAGTGATAAATCTCATATATTAACGAATGCGCCTCACGAGATTTTCTCGTTTCCTACAAGAGTATCTTGATCTTTCTTGAATTATATTAGTGCATAAATTTTGATATAACTTTGAATCATTTTAATAAAATAGTTTCCATCTGTTTTCTACAATTCTCTGACAATATACTCTATTTTTTAAGAATGTTAAATATACTTTGGATTTATCCTTAAATTTAGTTATTTCTTACCATTTCAATACATTTATTTGAACTATATTAATGTAAAACTGATTAAAAAAAATACTTCTTTAATTTTTTATTATAGATAATATTTTTATAACAAATTCAAAACAATGATTTTATTTGGATTAATTTTAAATTGAAAAATTTTTTGTTGCAATAATAGAAATTTCCTTATTAATGAGCTTCTATTCTAAAAATTAATACTAAAATGGCCATTAAAAATAGGTTTATAAAAAAAATTAATTATTTAGAAATACAAAAATATCTATTTTTAATAATCCTTATAATAATAAAATCCACTAGAATATGAAATTTAAGTTCTTACCTTCTTTTTATTTCTCATCAAGTTTAAATCTCTTTGTGATTGAGCGTTACCAGGTGCTGATGACCCCCAAAGAGCGAAGCCGATTCCAGAATATGCCCAAGTCATAATGGATAATGGTATAACGTACTGCACAATGACTAAAAGTGCTTTATATACGAGCATTACTTCTCTCGTAAGATTTACATTCGAGCAAAATGGCCAGTCTTCATCCAGGTATACAACACGAAAATTGTAAGCCATCGGTGAACTCAACACTAGTCCAGCAATCCATATAGTTCCTATTACTATAAGACATTGTGTCTTAGACGTACGAGCTCTGTAAATATGGTTATGTTTTAATGAATAAATCTTAAAAAATTTTTAAATAATTTAATATTAAATATTTGTGATCCAATTTATAAAAGTATATTTACATATTTTCATTCGGATAATAATAAAGAAATTATATGATGTATTAGATTTTGTGTAGGTCAATATTTTTCATTTTTTTTTTTAATTAAAAGTTAATTACCCTAAGTACTAGGTCTGAACTAACCAGGTAAAAATGTTGAATTATTTATAGATATTTAATAAATCTTTAATGTTATAAATTTAAAGTTATAACAATAATAAGAGAATGGTCAAATAATAATTCTAAAATTGTTATGTAATGACAATATCAGAAAAATATAAGGTATCAAACAATTCAAAATTAATAGAAATAATATATTTCTAGAAAATTGTATGTATGCAATACGTTGGTAAAATACTGTATTTATAATTTTAATCATTTTCAACTTAAAATACTTTAATAAAAATATAAAAATGTTTTCATATCTTCCAAAATTCAATTTTAAAAAGAACAATAACTATACTGTAAATATTTCTAAATGATTATTTTTTTAGTCTAAAATATTACAGCAATGTTACCAGAAAATAATATGGCCACAATTCATATGTTTGAGAATATATTATAATATTTTAAATTAATCCTTTTATATTATACATTACATATTACAATAATTATCTAATAACATTACCAGAATAGTTTCTATATATTAATGTCAGTAAAAATCACACTGAACATAATAAAAGAAAAAAAATGGCTAGATAAAATTCTCCACAGCCTAATGAAATTTTGTACAGAGGCAACAGTTGTCACTCAAACTAGAAATTATCTATTAACAAACTGATAAGATGGCAATACGATTAAAATTAGCACCAGTTTTCTAAATATATTCATGGGATAGTTTAAAGAAAAAGCAATACAGAGTGTTCAGTAATTAAGGAAACATATCAATTATTATAAACAATGAGAACAAAAGAAACCCGTTTCCTTACTTACTAAACACTGTTTTTCACGTTTGTTCTTTGATATCACGGTGATAACCAACTAAAATAGTACTTGGAATATCTAATAATACAATAATACACACCGACATACAGTTTACAGTGAAAATACATAACATAACATGTACTAAATGTTTGGTAAATAAGGAAACAGATCAATTTTTACAAACAATGAGAACAATAGAAACCCGTTTATGTAACAAACACATATATGCTGATTCAAACCACCGCTCTACACAGAAAATGGAATAACTATACATAGAGTTCAGTGAGTAAGGAAACGGGTTTCAATATTTTTCATTGTTTTTAACAATTTACCTTTTTTTTAACTTTTTAAACATTGTATAAATATACAATGGCAACAAGAATTGTAAAACTAGCTGACGAACACAGCAATAAAGAAGAAATCACATTTTTTTTTAAGAAAACCCTTCTAAATAATAGTTATACTATTCAAAACATTAAAAAGCCGAAAGAAAAAAAATGAAAAGCATTAGCTAAAATGAAAACAAAGTAGAAAATAAAAAGGTACTTTAATATTGTCGTAAACACAAGAATTNAAAACAAAGTAGAAAATAAAAAGGAACTTTAATATTGTCGTAAACACAAGAATTTACGTACCGTATCTGCCGAACCACAAATAAATTCAAAATAAGACTGAATTAAAAACGATCACAATCTTAGAAACACAACTTCGAAGCCCAAAGGACGTATAACTGGATGCGAAAATTAGAATTCTATGAAATACTTTGTTCATGTGGAAAAATATATTGGACAAATATAAAAAGCAATTGCAACAAGAATAAAAAAACATAAAAAAGACGTAGACTATCAAAGGGTATTAAAATCCACGGTAGCCGAATACATAAAAACAATGGACACTAAATCTAATTTGATAAGGTCGAAATTTTGAATAAGGATATCATCTTGGTAATCAAATGTATAAAAATAGCAATAGAAATAGAAAATTAAAACAAAGAAGATGAATGGAAAATCGGAAAGACTTGGTTACCTATTACCAAGAAAAAAGAAGACTAGATAATAAACAAAATAACACAATGAAAGGCCATAATAAACATACCTGGAAAATGTCATTCAGAAAAGGAAGAGTAAAATGTAAAGAACGTCGAAAACAACAACGAAAATAACATCAATTACAAGCAGACAGTCATAACAACACAACACGACAATAACATCCACAACCATAGGTTTAAAAAAATAGTTTTACTTCTTATTTGAAAAAAAACCTGAGAAAAAAACATACAAAAAATGTTTTATTTTTTTTTATGTTTAATGAATAATAACTTTAATGACTGAAAAACGCGAAAAATATTTAATTTTATATACTTTAGTGCTAATATTTGTTAAATTTTATTGTACAGAATGTTTAGTAAATAAGGATACAGTTCAAGGATTACATAAAATGAGATTTGAACAACATATATAATAAAATATTGGTACGAGACTCGGGGGCGGAGTGGAGAGCTAGGGTTTAGCCTTCTAATTTACAATTAAGTCCCTCTGAAATATAGAAACAATTTTTTTTTTTGGGGCGAGGGAGGATTAAATTTAGCTCTTCCTCATCAAATAAATTGACTATTCTACTTTTATGCGTACAATTATCCAAAAATAGTACATGATTGAACAAGTATATAAACAAATTGTTTAAAATACCTTGAATCAATCCATAGAAAACTCAATTACATATGATAAATTTAATGTTGAATGATTATTTTGTGTAATTTGAATTATAATCTTACTAAAATGTATAATAAAATTGTAATTAGAGCACCAGAACCTGAAGTTCTGCCATAAGGTCCCTACTTACAAAAAAATCAAGAAAAGTGTATGATTTTGCCATCCTAACAAACTATAGTTTCAATACAAAGTTGAGAAAGTATTAATTTTACCATTATTTATTTATTTATTTATTTAACACTTTATTTGATATAATTTCTTTCAAATAATTAATTGACTATATTATAAAAAAAATTTGTATATCTCTATCAACATCAAAAATAATCCATATATGATTATCAATTAGCGATAGAAAAATGATCAGAAAACAAGATAGGCCGACAATATAATTTAGAACTGTAACTGTCGCTTCGAAGATGAACTGTGCAACAAGTTCGAAACGTCAGCACAAAACTAAAGATGTGTATATATATTTAAGTATATATTAAATAATACAGCAATCCATAAAAACTTTAACAAGTTCATATTTCGGATTTATTACAACTTTAATATTATAAGATAATAAGTATTTAATAATTATTATCTGGACTGTTAATCTACATAAATAAACTTCATGAGAAATCTTATATTTTACAATATTTCCATATTCTTGAATATTCAATACTTGATTATTATTGACAGCCTAAATATAAATACAAGGATTGAAATTAAAAAAAAATTGTTTTAAGTTATTATTATAAAATGTTTATTGCAATAATAATTTTAAACGTTTGCTTTATTCGTTGTAGTGTTTTCTGATATAATTTTGTTGTTTAATACAAAAATAAATTTCATTAGGTTGTTTTATTATATATATAATTTTATAATACAAGAAAGGATTTTTATAACCTATATATAGTCTACAAACAGTATCTATTTACAATCAGTTTAATAGTATATTGTATATAATCATTATTATTTCGCAAACAAAGTGATTAGAAATTAAAAAAAGGTTTCTATTGTTTCCATAGATTATAACGATGTTTCTGTTACCTTATAAAAGAAACTAAGCTTTAGGAGAATTAATTAATGTCCATCTCAGTTCAATAACAATCTGAGTTATGCTCCAAATTTATAAATAAATCTCTAACAAAAATTGCATGAAATGTTTTTTTAATTTTTAAAATACAGATGAAATTAGATTGGTAAAAATTATTTAAAGATAAAAATTCTAACCTAAGATATTAACCTGTGGTTGCTTATTTTTAAATAAAAGATATTCTCTTTTTGATTTTGAAGTTAATGTGTATAACTAATTTTCGTTACTATTAATGTTCATTACCCGATTATACTCATTATTAATTAGTTTATTGATTTCCTAGACAATTGTTTATAGTTTTTCTTTAATTTTTATACAAATGTATAAAAAAGATACCTACGTGATTAGGACACCATAAAAATTCTCTGTTTGAATTACCTAAAAAAATATGACGAGTTAATGCAGTTTGACAGCGAGAAAAGATCAGCATTTTTAAAAAGGTTAGAAGAGCGAAAAAAAGAACTTTCAATGAATTAGAAAATATTAAAACAATTGAAAGTTTGATGAATCGAATAAGCTCGAGGACCAAGGAAATAGCATAAAATTCAGAAGTAAAAGAACAAAATTATGAGAGAACATCTTAGTCTAATATTAAGACTAGGAATAAAAATAAAAAGCCGTTGAATTTGGACAAATTGAATTATCAGCAAATATAAGTTAATAATAAGCGAACCGAAAGAATACAAATTCGTTGGAAAGATTATAAACAAGATTAGTAGGAAAAGACTGTAACTTTGACGTTGAATAAAAAAGAAAGTGATGGTTAAAATTATTAGATGGGCAAAATATTAGTTCCAGGAATGAGACATCATAAATGGGCAAAAGAGGTAATTACAAAGTTAAAGTACAAAGTCAGTGTCACAGAAATAACAGAAAGTAGAGGCTATTAAGGTCATGGAAAAGGTCTATATTAGATGATAAAATTATACAGAAAAATTATTTATATAACGTACAAATATTTAATAAATCGTTTTAAATTTATCAATTATACCAGAATACGCTAAAAACGAATAAAATAATGTTTTAAACGTTTAATATAATAATTACAATAAACAAATTTTAATAATAATATTAAAATCAAACTACTTTTTTTTTTAAATTTTAATTCCTTTATTTATAATCAAGCTACCATATTTAGATATATCTGGCCCAAAAATCTTATTATTAAAATCTAGTATTCAAATTTATAAGAAATACAAAAATAAAATATGAGTAAAACATCTTTAGCTTAAGTAATTAATATTTTTTATCTAACTAAATAACATGAACTTATAATTAATATAATATTATCTATTATTTTTATTTCTTATTATAATAACCATTGCTTTGGATAGTTTATTTCTGATATTAAAATTTTAATTAATTGAATACCTCAAAAAATGTATAAGAAATATTAGATACAAAGGCATACAAGAAAAACATGGGTTCCCTAATTTTCGTATTGTTGGATAGTAATTGGACAATAATTATTATCAATAATTTAATTTAATTAATTATATAGATATGCATTATTGAATTTTTTTCACTCTCCATGAGTTTGTTATTAAATTTTATAAAATAGAAATTATTTACTTTTAAAGTGTCTTCGGAGAATTGATTTCTCTAGAAAATTAAAGCAGGATAAAAACGGTTATATAACGATATTATAAATTAATTCATGTACAATAATAATTAAGAATAGATAATTTATTTTAACCTCTCTTAATTTCCTTCAATTTAAAATAGAACAATGCAAATATTGTACAACTTAAATTTTAAGGCTTTCTGTTTTAATAAAATTTGTTGGGAAACGCACCTCTAAAACTACTTGATTTTATAATAAATCAGTTTTAAGCATACATTTCATACTTAATATAAAAACAATTAATGTATTTATTCAATTTTTACCAAAAATTTAATATCCCTTTTAAATTTCAAGAACATTTATCATACTGATTTAACTTTTTTTTAGCTTCGAAAAGCTTAGCGAAGACGAAAAGGTATTAATCTTACTATGATGTGTTTTTTTTTTTTTTTTGTGACTGTTACCACTTATTCTTAACCGCACTAGACCGATTTTGATGAAAAATATGTCAAAAGATCAAATATCGTACAAATCCGTCTGCTGAATAGTTTCTTTTGCATTTTTTTCTTAATATTTTTTGAGGTGAAAAAATGTTAAATAATTGATTTTTATCTCTTTTAGATTGAATAACTACAATTAGATTTTTTTTTTTTTACATTATTACTAATTTATAAAAACAAGTATTATGTACATTTAAACATTTATTTTTATTTTTAATATATTAAAACAAATCTGTACAAAATTTCGGTTCAAAATGTCATGTTCAACGTATTTTTTTGGTTATTTAAAGTTAATTTTAATGAAAGTTTATAATTGAAAAAAACCCAGCATAGGGGGGTCGCGGCACAGTGGTGGCGTGGTATAGTTGGATCAAGTAAGATATCTGACAGTAATTAAAATCACTATCATAAAAAAACGCTTCGATGCAAATCTTTAGATAGTGTTTAATTTTAAAAAATTGGTGGATTATTCCAAAAGCTACATTATTTGCTATTTCCTTATTTATATCCTGATTAAGATAAAGTATGTCGAATGAAAGATGTATATAAATACTACTTCTCATGAAAACTTTGTATTGATCCATACATTTTTTAAAAAGTTATAGCATTTTAAAGTAAAAAATTTAAATTTAAAATGGAGAATTTTTATACAAAAATAGCATTCGGCAGCCATTTTTACCGTGAAGACAAAATAAAGTTCGAAATTTTTTTTTTTTATAATAAAAAACATTACATTAGGTTTAATTTAAGATATATATAAAAGTGTCAGACTTTCCGGAACACTTTCAAATGTTAAGTTTAAAAAATTAATTTTTTGTAAAATAGTTGTCATTTTAAATCCCCCCCTGTGGGCAGGTAAAGGGTCAAATTTATAAAAAAAATATACTAAATGATAATTAAAGCCTTCAAGCATCTATAAAAAAAAAAATTATTTTGATTTGTTCATTTTTAAAAAAGTTATGGCAGGTTTTATTAAAAAATTTTTTAAAAATTTTGAAAATTAGCGATTTTTAAATTTATAATTTTTTTGAAGCTTTTCCCCATTTACGGGAAACGAGGGAAATTTTTTCATTTTTTAACTAATTAGTAGTATATTAGGGGTGATAGAAAAAATCTAATTGAAGATTTGAAATTAGCACGAAAAATTAAATAATAAAAGTATATTATTGAATCAGTAGACAATTCCTTGTAAAACCTTTAATTCATAATTAACAACAAATTTTGTTTTGTAAAGTTTTGTATTAAACCTTTCAATTATTTTACACGTTTGCCATACAAGTAATAACTACTTTATAATTTTTTATTAATTCTCCCAAAAAACTACAATACTAAATTATTAAATATCAATCTCATACTATATTTAATCCTTAATAAATATTTATCCATAAAACAGTTTTCTAATTTCAAGAAATAAATCAGGAATAATAAAGGAAATAGGAATTTCTTTTGCTTTGGAATAATCCACCAATTTTTTTAAAATTAAACACTATGTACAGATTTTGCATCGAAGCGTTTTTTATGATAGTGATTTCAATCAATCAGATATCATTATACTTGACCCAACTATGCCACGTCCACTCTGTGCCGCGACCCCACTATGCTACTGTTTTTTCAATCAATCTCTAACTATAAATATATAAATAATATTCCGATTTTAAATGATATATCTTGTTCTTATTTTATAGTTTATAAAATTCAAAATTCTTTGAAAATTTCTTGAAGAATTGATTTTTCCGGAAAATTAGACTGTGTTATTTTTTGAAATTATTGAGGAATTCATATGTGAATGTAATAATATAAATATATAATTTGTTTTTAATTTTATGTTAAAATTTATCATTTTTATTGCCTATAAAATATGCTAAAAATTTACTTTCCTCGTTTTTTATAATAAAATGAAAATAGTACAAACATAGTTCAAATTAAATTTAAAGACTTCTGTCTTAATAAAATTTATTTTGAAACGTCAATAATATATTTGCTTTAATTCTGTTTAAAATAATACGTTAACATGAGCACTAAAGTAATTTTTTACAAATAGATATTTTAAACATAATAACTTTAAAGATTTTTGATAACAGCGATTACATTCGTTATTTCAGTTCAACTAATTAATAATATACTATAAACATAATTTCATTACATAAATATTTGTTCACACTAATGATAACAAAATTTGTTTGTAATTTACTACACATAAAAAATTTAAAGTATAAAAGTAGTAAGCTTACGCGAATGGATTCAGAATGGCTTGGCGTCTATCCACGGCAATGGCTGTAAGTGTAAATACACTAACTGTGATTGACAGTGCGGATATAAACGGACAAAAGGCACACATAAACGATGGCAGATTCCATTTTTGTAGTAATGCTGCCTGGAACTATAAATATTTCACATATAAATGTTCAGAACTTGCATTAATAAGCATTTTTATGTATGAAATCTAAAAAAAAACTTGTTACTTTATTTTTGCATACTCAGGTCTATCTTCATTTTACATTTATTGAAAGACATATCATAAGCTCTATCATAGATACTTAAGTAAATAGAATAATTTGTTTTTTTAGGTTTAGCAGCTGATAAAATATTAATCACCCAAAATATTTTATTGCAGATTAACAAATACTTTTGAGTAATTAGGAATTCTGACTCAATAAATATTGAAAAAAACAATTTTTTTAGAAATTGTGTGTCAGAAAACTACCAAAACAGTTATGTTTGCATTGCAGAAAACTTCTTTATTACTATATAGTAATATCAATGAATACATCTTTAAAGAGTATAAGAGAACCCGTATAGGTTGATAATAAAATGTAAACAAATATTTTAATACATATTTAAAATCGACTTTATAGTATTATTGACATGCAACTAATAAAGAAAACACGATTTTTAATAGTTTTCTATTAGGATTATTTAGTCTAGATTACTAAATACTTTTTTAAAAGTTTTGTCAAAAATTATATATCCATAATGGATAAATAATTTTTTATCAAATGCTACTTTTAAAAAATTCAAAAATGGACTCTGCAGCATTTTTTAATTCAAACAATAGTATTAGTAATTAAAAAAATGTATATTTTTGTGGCATTCTTTTAAATATTTAATAAATGTTATCTTTCAATGAGAATATGATTTACACTTAAATGTTGTTTTGAGAATATCTAAACAAAAATCAAATAAAGACTCGAATTTATTAAATATTGTATTTGAATGAACAAAATTACTCGAGAGATCAATAACCATAAAAAATATAATTAAGATCAGCTCGTTTAGATAAATTTAAAAATTTGAACAATTTTTAAGGATTAGTTCTTAACACTTATCAGTTGAAAATATTAAGAATAAAACAAAAAGTATAGAATTGTCATCCTTTAAATAACTTTTACATTATGTTTATATTATGAAAGTAATTTAATGGTAATATAATTTATTTAGTCTATCTATATATTACTTGTATTAGATTACTCTATTTTTTCTTTGTTTCATAAAAAAATTAAATGTTACAAATTATCAAAATAAAAATATTATTTTTAGTAAATAGTACAATAATAAATAATATTATTGAATGTTTCTTTAATTAAGGGGATTACGAACTGCTTAATGATTATTAGTCGACAATGAAAATCCACCTTTCATTTTCTAAATAGCGTATTTAAACGTTTCGGTTACGTTGTTATGTTTCAAGGTTGTCTTTAAAAGAAATAGTTTTGTACATGGCCGTTAACAAATGTCAGTTAAAGTATCATTAACTGGGTATAAGTACAAATCACATTACCAACATACATAACCGAGTTCGTCTGGTTTTATACATAACACCTAAGATCCCTGGGCAATTCGATTCCTATTTATTATTGACTTTAGTTTCATAGTGTCGTTAACAGTGTAAAATTTCAAGTATGTTGACATTAAGTCCCTAGTGAATAACGTAGTTGAAAGATTTAAGTTCTTTAGTTTCCACCAATTCTTTTTAAAAGTGTTCAATATTAGTTAATGTTAGAACTGTTAAGTTACCTTTCACCTTAAATTTTATTATGTTCAACTTTTTTAAAAACTAAATTTTTTTCCTTTGATTTGGTATAATCTTATAATGCAAACAAAAACTCTAATAATTTTATTTTAAGTGTATATTATATTAAAAAAAATTGAAGTATAACATACATTAAAATTAATAAATTTATAGTGACTGTTTTATTTATTTTAAAATGATTTAAAGTCGTTAAGTAAAACTGATATTGTTTCTTGTTTAGTATTATATTAGTACATTGTTTAATTTAATATTCATGAAATTTTCTAATTGTGATGTAAAATTTTTGGTAGGAATTAAAAAGGAAGCACAAAAAGCTGTCTTTAAAAAAATTGTACGTGACTGTGCAACATTAAAGTTGCGATAGCAATATAAATAATTAAGCTGGTAAAAGTGAATTTTATGATTCATACTTGATGAATAAAAATTATTTTCTACAAAATTTATTATTACCTTTCACATAGTCATGCTATTCCATTTATTTTGGATTGTGTTCATACCATTGTTTTGTATAATAATTCTATGTAAATTAGATATGATAGTTAAAAATATAACTCAATTGGTACTACTCAAGATTTACATAATATGTAAATATTATATTAATTTTAGGAGTGTATTTTACGTCTAAATTAACTATACACCCTCATTTAAATTAAATTAGTTTTAAATTAATTTTATTTGCTTTATCAATTATAAGTAAACAAAAAAACATCATCGATAACACATTTTCTCAAATTTTATCAGGCATATAATATAAACAATTTTTAATATAAGTATAGTGTATTTTAAATTTTAAAGTTATTATTTTAAACACATTTAAATTTTCAAAACTCTATTGTCAGATCACGCCTGCTATCGTAGTGTACGGATGGGTGACCATACATAATGGCAAAAATCACCATGTCCCAGTGCAGAACGCAACAAGAAACCACTGCATTTATCCCTTCCCCAGTAATACCAGTTTAATTTAGGGTAACAGGTATCCAACATCTGAAAATGAGTAGAAATTAAATAAATAAACAATTTGTAAGTTCCAGTGATGTAAGTGTAATTTTGCCTTTAGAGAAAAATACATATGAAAAATGTTCACTAACTCGCCTAAACAAAAAATTTGTATCATTGTAATATGGCACCATATTACAATTTTTGTCATGGAGGAAATATTACATCTATATCCTCCTTAAAGACGCCAGTAGTTAATATTTTAAAAATGATAAATATTTAAGAATTTAAATAATTATTTTTAATCTATGCAAAAGTAATTATAATTTGTAATGATATACATAGTACATCATTAATGTCATAATAAATTACNGATATACATAGTACATCATTAATATCATAATAAATTATTTGTATACACATTAGATCATTAATGTCATAATGTAGTATTTAAGACTTCAATCAATCAATTACACAAAATAAAATGTATACCAATAAAAATAAGATATATATATGTACCTTTTAAATGTTTAAAAATACTAATGAAACTTCGTAGAAAAAGAGTATATATTAATTATATAAAACAAACAGGAAATAATAAACAATATGTAATGGTAGCACATAAGATGAAGGGTAATAAACTATGTCTAAATTATTATATAAGATATGATAGTATTTTATAATATGTAGATCATTATTGATGAAAATGTAATAAATAACATGTAATAAATTACGATTAATAAAGAAATAACGGTGGCGTCGGGGATTACTTCTTGCCTTTGAACTACGGTCAAATTTAATATAAAAAGCCAAAAATAAAGAGCATTCTGAGACAGATGAAATCAGATATTTACAGAGGCACTCACTACGCTCGATCATTCCACACTACGAAATATATGCAAGAAGTGATCCGCCGTCAACACAGTTATATTTGTTCAAAGAAAAACACAACATCTATTTATTTAAGAGTATAGCAGAAAATATCAAGGTAGGAATCTAATAAATTCACCAAAAATAAATAAGGTTTAGAATTAAATTTTATGAGTACATAGATTAAGTAGGCATACAGGAAAATCAAGTGATTATCAATAATAATAAATATACCAAGTAAATTTAATAAATCGATAATGTTTGTACAGAGTTACTTGGCAGAGTTATATCGTTGATACGTGTCTATTTCAGGAGTTAGGTTGGAGGTTCATATGTATAGCCACCATACCACTCTGAGTAGACACGCGAATGACTCAATCCCACCTATCATCGATAACCGTCAAAACTCGTGGCATTATTGATATTTAAAAATTGACAATTAATTATAATGAATCACATATTAATAAAATAAAGATCACTTTATTTTTCAATCATCTTCTATCTTTCTTACAGACCCTCGTACTCATATCCCGAGTAATAATATTATTAATACAATAAAGTAGTGAATCAAATAAGAGCCCAAATCCCGTCATATTCTATTTAACTTATTACTTTTAAGCAACTCTCAAAGTAGCTCCCTAAATTAATAACCCCTTAAAATAATACATTTATTACATGTAAAGTTTTTTATATTATTTTTTCTTTTTTTGATTCACTACAAATTATCTCAATAATAGAAACATGTATTTTGTTTAATACTCAATGACGAAAATCATTTACATGAAATAGCTTTCATGTTTGTTAACAATAATTGAACAAAAATGATTTTTAACAAAGAATATCAATAGTAACAATAGTGATAAATTTAATTTAATTTGAACTTACGAACAGTGAGTATCAATCAAAATAATAATTAAAATACGAAGCGATATTTATTTTTTTTATAGCCACTTAATTTTTCTGACATAATATAACTTAAATGATATTCATGTTATTAAATCAATTTGTTTATTAGGAAATATTTACGATACATCCAAATTTAATTATATTAAAGCTTTTACAGATTGTTATATTATTAAGGTTATTTTCTAGGGTATAATTGTTGGTTGTAGAGTTTCAATGATAATTTGCATAGTTAAGAACTGTAACTATAGTTCCGAAGATAAACGTTGCAACGGATTCGAAATTACACAAAAATTGATTATAGAATAAATCTATCGAGATATTCTTAATAATATATAAAAATGTTTTGCAAATAAAAATGTTTAATTTTTTTAAATATTATGACATTATTTTTATACTATAATTGATTTTTACTTTAAATTTATCAAAATATATTTTAACAGTCAAATATTAGTTTCAGAAAATAATTTAATAGTAAGTATTTAAAATCACACAAAGGTAAGTACCTTTAATTCTGTACTCGATTCTTAAAAACAAGGTATAATGAAAATAACATAAGGTCATTTTAAAACAAACTATATTTTAAGTTGATAACATAAATTATCCAAATCGAGTTTGTATCAAATCTAAACATATTATGAATAGAAAAATTTGCATAATTTAGTAATGTAATATAAAGTTTTATGCTTATACATAATAAAAGTCACACCACCAAACGATTATATCATGATCTGACGTGGGCTTAAAAAGTTCTATTAAATCTAATAAACCAAAGTTTTTGAGGTATTTAATTCTTTAAATCCAAATATAGGCTCATGCTTGGATTTAAAAAAAATATTTATAAAATAAACTTTATTACAGACGGTATTTTTTATGTAATTTGGGTTTTATTTCATTAATTATTATATGGTTATAATTATTTATATAATATAATTATTATAAGGTATATTTCATTTTGACGAAATAAATAATTGATTTATTTTGGAAAATTTCAAGATAATATTTAAACATTGAATAAACAACTTTAGTATAAATAACTGATGTTATTAAAAATCAAGAAAATTTATATAGAATTTAATCACTAGTAAAAACTGAATAATAAATTGAAATATTTATTCCTAAATGAAGCACATTTTGGCTATACAATAAAAAATCACGCAATCTCATCATAAACATAATCATAAGGTAACAAGAAGAAAGAAAAAACTTAATATGAATAATATGAAAACTTAATATGAAAAACTTAGAATACAAAATGTACAAGTTACATATATATATATATATATATATATAATTAGAGTTAGGTATCAAGTAGGAATACAAATTAAAAAAAGTTCTATATGATAAACGAATGCTTTGAATTCGATTACCTGAAGTTTTAAAAAATTCTCTAATCATAATGATTAAATTATTATTTAACTAATGTATAATTACATCTTTAAGATTTTTAAGAAAAATAATCACATAATACATTTAAGGATAAACGCCAGTGTTTAAACTCAAACTTCTTATTCATTACCCATTATGACTTAATGACGGCTTTTATTATAAAGATTATTTATAAATTCTAATAAAAAAAGTTATTGTCATCTGATAACTAAAGGATGTATAAAATAATGCAATTATTGTACACATAGTATATGAATAGTAATTCCATGTTAGAAAAATATTTGATCGATTCGGTAAACAGTATTATTGTGTCCTTGGTTATGGACGAATTTGGAAACCGAAAATAGCTGAATAAATGAATGAAGTTGATAGTAAAATCTTTGGCATCATTCCTATGGAAAGTAACAAATGCCAGCATCAAAAAATGCATTCACTTGGTTGTTATCCAATTAATAATTAAATGTGTACAAAAACATTATTCAGTTGATCTAAACCTGCTGCGTTAAACTATCTCGAAATAAATATTATGGAACTAATACTATAATATAGATCAATTTTGCACCTTAAATATTACTTTGTAATAACAGTAAAGTGCTAAAAATAAAGAGTAGGAACAATAATATATAATATAACAGTGAAAACATACTACACAATATGCCTACGTATTTTATACTCGAAATATTTCCACATATTTCATTACAAATAGGCAATAATATTAGACAATTTTATTTCGGTGCATTTAGATGCAAATTAGCCCTATTTTACGATAACTTTCTAAACATTTTTTTTATCTAAAAGAGAAACAAAATTGGGAAGATTTTTTTTTACCTTTGCTGCAAAGCTGGAAGGTATTAATTTTACTATGATGTGTTTTTTTTTTTTATTATGTATTTTTTTATTTATTTTTCGTGTCTGTTACCACTTTTTCTCAGATTTCACCAACCGATTTCTATCAATGATACGTCAAAATATCACAAATCATATTTAGTCGAAGACATTATCTTCAAAAATTGAAAAACATTTCCCTCGTTCCCCGTAAATGGGGAAAATCTTCAAAAAAATTACAAATTTAAAAATCGTTAATTTTTTAATTTTTTTTATTTAAAACTGCCATAACTTTTTCAAAAATGAAAAAATCAATATATATATATATATATATAAATTAGATGTACGGTGTCTTTACCTATCATTTGATGTATTTTTTTTATAAATCTGACCATTAACCTGTCCATAGTGGGAATTCAAAATGACAACTTTTTCAAAACAAAAAATTAACTTTTGAAAGTGTTTTCCGGAAATACTGACAATTTTATATATATCTTAAATTAAAGTTTATGCAACATTCTTTATTATAAAACGGTCATCAAAGTTAATAAGAAAAAATAAGATTTTTGTAAAAAATTTCTTTTTTATATTTTATAATGCTATAACTTTTTAAAAAATATTTGGATCAATACAATTTTTTTATAATAAATACTATTTATATAACTCTTTCATTCAAAGTAGGTCAAGTTAGAGTAGAAAAAATAAATGATAGTCACAAAAAAATATCTTCTCAGCTTTGCATTGAAACTAAAACCTAAAATATAGTAAAATAATTTTAATATGAATAAGAAAATTTCTTCTTGAAATTTGATAAAAATCAAATGAGTTGAAAATTTATTCTAACTTAAAAAAAATTAAGAAAAAAATGCAAAAAATTCCTTGCCATACTCGGATTGGAACTTTGTACCCCAAGCGCGTAAGACACAAATGTTACCGACTCGGCAACCGTACGTCGCTTTTGTCACCTGAAAGAAATGGCAATTGAAGCTAGATCAAATTTAAAAGTTATATTTCTCGACTTAAAAAAGCAAAAAAATATAAATAATTTTAACTTTATATGCTATATTAATTTGATTTATATAAAATTTATGAAAATTAGTGTACTACCTTTATCAGGTATTTTGAAATAAAATAAAACATAAAACCCAGAATTTTAACACAAATATAGTATATTTTTGCATACGGTAGTCATTTTCACCATGAAGACAAGTAATCCCGAGGTAAATTTTTTTTTCAAATTAAAAAATATTACATAAGCTTTAATTTAAAGTATATATAAATGTGTCAATCTTTTCGGAACATTTTCAAAAGATAAGTTGAAAATGTTAATTTTTTATGAAAAAGTTGTCATTTTGAATCCCTCCCTGTGGGCAGGTAAAGAGTCAAATTTATAAAAAATTATATATAATTGGTCTATTTGTTTTCTTTTGACGTATTGTTCATCAAAATCGGTTCAGCGAGAACTGAGATTAAGCGTTCACAGATACAAAAAAAAATAATAAAAAAAAAAACATCACAGTAAAAAAATACCTTCTCAACTTAGCATCGAAGCTAATAAATAAATATATTAATTCTAAACAAATAAAAATGACAATTTATTATTTAGTATAAAAATATTAAGATGTATTAAAATAATTTTTTTTATTTATTTATTTTAAAATATGAAAACGTACATTTATAATTTGAACAATTAACCAATGTAATTTTGAATTATAGACCGTGTATCTCTTTTATTTATTTTGTATTCATATTTTAGAAGTGCGAAACCATTACTTTTTGCGTATCTTTATAGATAAAAACGTTTATAAACTTTAGATTGTTTGGTTATCAAATACAAAACATTAACTAATAAATGTAAAAATTTTGTAGTAATTTTAGATTTTTTTTTTTTGTTAGTTGTAAAATCATCTACAATAGTATCGAAATTTTAGCATAAAGTTTCATAATGTTAATGCATTAAGTTGAAATTTGATTTATGTGTAGTATAAGGTACCTAATTTGTGTAAGTAATTCAACATTTACTAAACTTGTTTTTTTATAAAATGCCAGAAGTAATTATTAATTAATTATGAAAAAAATCTTATTTGCATCTTGCCAAGAACTGAATAGCAATTTATGCAATATGAGTTTTGATTTATTAGTCAAAGTACTTTGAAAATATTAAATAGAAACTAACTGTATAACAAACTAACAGTATAATTAAGTTAAATGATTGATAAAATACAAGGACAACGAAACTAAAGTTTTTCAATTTTCTAATTCAGAAGAGTTTGAATAAATATAATAATCGAGCATCCAACTTAAAAATATTTTACGGTAATTACGATTGTTGAAAATGTTATATCAACAACTTATATTTTATAATTGAAAAACTTATTAAAATTTATCAAACATTGGTTAATATTTGCGTACAAATCACTATAAAATCATTTAATCCGCACAATATTATTGTTATTATATCGAAGAAATTAGACTTTCTGTTAAAGTTAGTGTAATTTAACGATGTATCTAGTAGATCATTTTTGTTTCTTCCTATCATTTTTCTGTTATTATTTTGCTACATTACTAGACTTACTTTTTATCACTAAGTTAAATCATTAATATTTATCTAATTTTATCACAAATCAAGATGTATTCAAATTCTTAATAATCACGTGCTATACTATAGTGCGCCTAAGTCTAAAATCTATACTCTTTCAAATAAAATTATATACCTACAGCATTTAAATCATTTATTAAAATTATATAAGTGACACATTTCATTTGACATAATTATTTTAAAATAGTATAAAAATCTGAAACTAAAATATTATGCAAGTATTTACAAATTTACAGGGTTGGCTACAATTTCCATTTTTAGTACTTTATAAATAGTTTAAGATCAACAAGCATTTCAATTAGTAAATATTTATTATACGTGTAGTATCACACAAATAAGATTATAGATTACTATTATTAATATTATACTGTTCATTAAATAGTAAAGTGATTTGAAACCCTCAAGAAATTAATTTTATAATTCAATTAATTTCTATTACTGTTTCTTTGTAAATCGTATCAATTTTATATTTAAGTTTTTTGCTGTAATTTGCTCATTAAGATAGATACAAAGTAAAAATAGGTACTTAGAATGTTAGAAAATTAACTGATAGAAGTAGAGAATTAGTAGAAAATTAATTGAAGAGGATATTTGTTGTGTACAGGAAACTAAGTGGAAAGAAAAGAAAGCGAGGGAAATAGGTGAAGGTTATGAAATAATATACTCAGGTAATTTTAGTACAAAGAATGGTGTAGGGATAATAATGTATGAGGAGATGAAAAGTAAAGTAGTAGAAGTAACTAGGAAAAGTGGCAGAATTAAAATCGTAAAATTGATATTCGAGGAAAAAATGCTGAATGTTATAAGTGTATAGGCACCAAAAGTAGAATATGATGAAATAGACAAGAAAGTGTTTTGTAGAGATATGGATGAGGTGAAGCAAGGGGTACCTAGAAATGAGGATGCAATGATAGGTGAAAATATGAATGAACATGTAGGTAATGAGAGGAGAGAATATGAAAGAGTACATGAAGGGTAAGGTTTTAGTGGGAATGAGGCTGGAAAAAGAATCCTGGATTTCGTAATATCGTATGATCTAGCTGTGGTTGATACTTATTTTAGAAAGAGGGAAGAACATTATATATCTTATAAGAGTGGGAGGAATAAATCATAGATCGATTATTTTATATGGAAAGGAGAGAGCGTAAAGTGAGTAAAAGATTGTTAAGTTATACCAGGCGAGAGTGTAACTACACAACATAGACTAATGGTAATGGAGTTGAGGTGTACCGGAAAGAGAATATACAAAAATTAAAGGAACACAGGGGAAAAATCGAAAATCCGGTGGTGGAAATTGAAAGGGGAAAAAGAGTTTGTAAAGATGGTAAAAGAGAAGACGGTGTGGAATGTTGAGGAAGACATAAATGACGTGTGGAATAGATTAATTAGTTGTGTAAAAAATACTACAAAGGAGATTGTTGGCGATAGTAGGAGTATAATGACAGGAAAAAAGGAAACCTGGTGATGGAATGAGGACGTTCAAAAAATCATAGAAAGTAAGAAAAAGCAATTTAAAGTATGGCAAAAGAGCAAAAGGAGAGCAGAGTGGATGGTGTATAAACGCTTGTGCAAAGAAGCCAAATGTGCAGTAAGTAAGGCGAAGTTTAAGAGGTGTAGATGAAGTATGAGAGAAAAGGTCTAAAGATTATCATTATATAAGATATATAAAAAGTGATGATGTGAATGTAAGATATGTATGATGGCACTTATACCAGGGTAAATAGCATACGAATTTGACAAAGGAGAACATGAGGTAAGAGAGGTGGAAAGTTTTAAGTATTTAACGTCAATTATGCAAAAGAGCGGTGGTATTTACAAGGATGTAAGACACAGTATTAAGTGCATGTGGTTGAAGTGAAGAAAAGCGTCTGGCGTCTTATGTGATAAAAGAATTTCAATGAGGCTGAAAGGTAAATTATACAAGACAAGAGCTATGATATATGGTTCAGAGTGTAGGGCGGTTGATAAGAAAGTAAAGCAGAGAATAAGTGAAGCAGAGATGAGAATGCTTAGATGGATGATTGGAGTGACTAGAGAAGATAGAATAAAGAACGAGCATATAAGAGGGAGTATAGGTGTAGTGTCCATCGTGAATAAGACGAGAGAAAATAGACTTAAATGGTGTGGTCATGTTATGAGGAAAAAAAATCGGAAGCTGTAAGAACAGTTATAGAAATGTTGAAGGTATAAGAGGTAGAGGAAGACCAAAAAAGATGGAGGGATGCTATTGAATACGATATGAGGGCAGCTGATGTAAGCGTAGAAGATGTGGGACATTATGTCAAGTGGAAGTTTAGGATAAGGGTGGCCGACCCCAAGTAGTTGTGATTAAGGCGAGAAAGAAGAAGAAGAAGCTATAATTTGCTCATTAATCAAATTTCATGACTCCAATTAGCAATGGAATTTTTATTTTGTTGCCTAAGATGCTAAATACTTAGGTTTAAGATATATTGATAATTTAGTTGTGTTACTTTAACACATTCTGGGCTTCGTGAGGGTGTACAAATTATAAATAAATTGCGATTAATAATAACTATAAACTAAATAACAATCGTCAGTGAAACTGATATGAGAATGCTAAAGTAAAGCATAATAGGTCAATTTTCCATTGACTCAATATATCTTCTGGAATACATTTTCTACATAACAAAAGATGCCTTAAGATATTCAACAACAACTACAATTTTAATAAAAGCCTATGAATAATACTTAATGTGCATTTCCATATAAGTTGCACAAGAACGGAGTACTAATATTTTCTTCTAACAATTGATTGTTGATAAGTATGTATCAAAGGTACGTTCCTTTTAATTCACTTCTGCAGATTATACTTCTACAACTATTTAATGAGATAGTCAATTTTACATATGGAATAAATATTAAAGTTAGAGAATTAAAATACAGATGATAATAACATGTGTCAAGCAATAGAATAATGTTTAATATATTTATGAGTTTCTTGTTAACATATTATAAAATACAGGGTTAATAATGCTCTCATTAATTATTAATATAAAGTAATTCGAAGCTGAACCATCGTACAAATTTCTTTAAATTTAATACTAAAATGTTTTTAGGATTGCATAATATAAAAGTGAAACACTTTAAAACATGTATAAACACATTAAGTTTTAAGCACATTAAAATTGCAATTTATTTAATGAGGCTGATCTTACTAAGCAATTATAATGTAATAACTAAAGAATGCAAAAATTATATCCTCGTATAAGTAATATTTATAAAAACTTTTAAGAGGACTGAGATATTAAGTTAAAATAACAGTGTTTCATTTGAATAAAACTTTTTATGCTGAACTGTTTGTATAAAATTCAGTGCAGATTCAGATGTTTTTAATTGTATGGAATGAAATATTTTAAGGATGAGTACTGTATTAATTATAAACAATAAGAAGTAAATTTTTCTTTACCCCAACTACTTTCGGTCGGCCACCCTTATTCCACACATCTTCTTGACACGATCTTCCACATCATCGGCGTAAATCAGTCGTTCTCATATCGCATTTAAAAACATCTTTTCATCTCTTTTTCAGTCTTCTTCTACCTCTTTTTCCTTCAACAATAATATCCACAACTGTTTGTATAGCTTCCAGTTCCTCTCTCCTCATAACATGACCAAACTATCTAAGTCTATTTTCTCTCATCTTATTCAAGATAAACACTACACCTATACTCCCTCTTATATTTTTAATATTGCATTTACAATATTATCTTACATTTAATAAATACAACAAATATTACAGCGAGTAAATTTTAAATAATATTATTAATTTGTTGAATATGTTTAAAATTTTAAGTAGGTATTTAATAGAAATATATTAACTTACCTCAAAAGGTATGGCAAACAGTGCTAGGATAATATCAGCAATCGCTAGGTTAGCCAAATAATAGTTAGTGACTGATCTCATTCGTCTACTTGTAGTAATAGCCCAAATTACCAGTCCATTTCCAGCTATGGCTACCACCGATATTGATCCGTATAGTATGATCAGTAAAATTATCAGTAAGGGTGGCACCTGATAAAGGTCATCATTCAATTCATTGTAAGTGCCATTTTCGGTGAGATTAACAGTAAAGTTAGAGGTCATTACGGTGGTTGTTGTAGGCGGTGGTGGCTGCGGTGTTTACAAAAGATGCACGACACCATTAGCCTATGAAAACCAACTTTTGGCCACTGTGACCTTTGTTCCATAGTTTTTTTATCGGCATGGCTAGTTTCGCACACTTAGCGATGATTTTCGTACATTTTAAAAAAACCTTTTTCACTATTTAAACTAAGGCCGTAACAATAACTCCAACAGGTATGATTCAATAGCAATACTGAATTACTTTGGTATTTTAAAAAGCGGTAATATGCATTATCAATTGAACTCTTCGATTAGATATTGATGAGCACTTGAATATTATTAAACCTTCTTACTAGTTTGTAACATTTAGTACTACACGGTGACAATAAACATAATTTATCATATTCGAAGACCATTAGATAACGACTTTATAACAGCAAAAACTAAACAAAAATAATTAATCTATTAATTTATCTATTAATTTACCTGTTATATTTTATAATTTATAAACAATGTATTTATGTATAATATTTCCAAAGTCTATTGTTATTTGTCCATTCATTTATGTCTCAGTAGTACCTTACTAAAATTGATTAGGTTTGATGTAATAAGTAATAATTATGGAGATATATAATTGTATTTCACTATTAAAAAATACATAGTAAGTTACAGAAAAATATTTAACACAAGAGAACAAAAAATCTTTATTGAATGGAAAAGTTTAAGAAATTGAACAATAGAATTTAATTTTTGTCTAATAAAATGCGTTACAAAAATGTACTTTTTATTTTCCAAAAAACTCTCAGGAAAAGTAATTTTTTTTTTTTTAAGATTTGAATTCTCTTTGGTATACGCCAATTATAACAATTATTAAAAGTTAATCGCCTTTTCTGCTTACACGTTAATAACTAAATAATGAACTGAATTTTTATACTACACTTTAACGAAAGTCTGTTATTTCTCCATATTCAAAATTTTAATTATGTTTCCAATGATCAATGTCTTACGATTTGAAGTTAATTTATGCTGTAGTTCAATTTATTCTATATTGGCGCTTTAAAATTTTGAATTATATTCATGTGTTTTATCATTTCAATATTATACTCTCAAAGATAGAATATAATATATCTACAATAAACCTACTCTAGGGTATAGCACTTGGCGTGTGCCGTCAGTTATAACTACATTAGGATATTATTAAAACATGTTTATTATATTATTAAAAGTACCTGAAAGTTAAATGTTTATCATTTAAAATATGCATATAAATTACTTCAGGCAAGCCCAATAAATATAGAAGTATTAAATGTTTTATTACTATTTAATTAAACATAGATTAATTTATAAATTGTCTGAAAACAATAAACAAACTCAAACAACAATTATAATGTTTCATTACTCACAAAAGTATTTACTGTGACCCACTTTCTATATTTTGGATGGGTTTAATTTCAACACATCAAGTAATAATAAAATTAAGTTATGATTACACAACACCATATTTTGCTACCCTTAAACTTTCAGATGAAAATTTGAATCAATGGATATTACTTTGCATTAAATAATTGATAGTTTTGTAAATAATAAAATATTTCACTTATTACAAAACTATCAATTACATAATTTTAACGTATGTTGGTTAAATACATTTATTTAATTGTTGTAAAATATTTTCCAATTATTACCCATCTAGATTTTATAAGACTATATTTAGACAAAATTATATGACACTAGGATTTTAATTACATCCACAGTGTTCTATCACTTACTGGATAATTAAAAACGGAAAATTACAGCACAATTTCTGCCATTGAAAAAAATATGTTTGATGCACTATGTTTTCAGATTTAATTATTGGTAAAAAATGCGAAATATTCAGGCAAAGTATTTTAACTTTATATACAGACTAAACCAACCGTTTTAACTAAAAATGTGATCAACATTTATAGGTATAATTATTAAATTATATTTTTTAATGTAATTTAAAATAATAACATAGTTATGATTTACTGTTTTATTATTTTTTAATTTACAAAATACAGTGTCCATAAATTAACATGATAGAAATTTATATAATATTCATTATAGTGTTTAAACTATAATTTTTTTGTTATAAAAAAATATTTATTTTATTAATATATATTAAATCAGTAATGTCATAATTAACTGAATAGAAGATGTTTTCAATAGCTTATACTGTATTTTTAAGTAATAATATTTTTTCATTCAACAAATTATTATATTCTACAAAAAAGTACATTGTATGTAACAGCTATTAAACAAAAAGACACGTATTGAATTCTGAAAATAAATAATGTCCATCAAGTGACACTGTCAATAATTCTAATAAGACAATAAATATATAAAAAAAATAAACCTTAACAAGAAATAAAAATTGAAATATTTCCTACGCGGTAACATTTTGGAGGTACCTAACAGTAAAAGTATAAAAATTAGGATTGGTTAAAAACCCTTTTTTGTTGTTAAAAAAATCTGATTAAAACATAAGTAAACAGTTTAAAATGTTTAAAACGTTCCATGAGACCAATGTATGTTTTGAAACTTGTAGTGCTTTAAATATGTAACAACTCTGTTAAAAATAGGAAAAAACATACAATCTAACGAATAAGTTAGATAAATATTTAGTAAAAAATACTTGCATTTTCTTTATGTCTCTAACCATAAAAAAATTGATAAAATAGTGTTTTTGCCACAAACAATCAAATTTCAATAATATCAATAGTTTCTAAACAATAAAACAATTCAAGATTGATGTTGTTAAGTTTAGAGAAAAAAAAATACAGTTTTTAAGATGTCAACATTTTGAATCGTAAAAATATTTATTTTTAATATTTTGACATCATGTCATTATAAAAATGGTGTAAGATAAAATTTCTTTTCATACTTTATTTGATGTTCAACAATAATAATTTTTGATACTTATTCAAATGTTAATAGTATTATTTGATTTTTTCTGAAAACATGCATTATTAATTTAATATACAAATAACGTAATTTATATGTTTTGCTAGTTTATTTTTAGTACAACATAATGTTTGAAAAATGATGAAGAAGTATTTCGCTTTGTGTTATAAGAAGATGAAACAATTTATAATGTTTAAAAACTCATTCCTAACTATTAAAGATACAAAACAACTTTGATAAAACTGTATTACTTCAAAAGATAATTATTATGATTTGCTATTACAAACAACTAAGTGTGCAAAAGAAGTCACAATTATTAACGTAAAATAATTAGCATAGCAGTTCCAAATAAATTTAGTTAAGAAAATATTTTCCCTTAAAGATTAAGTAACAAACTATAGTAAGTTATAATCCATAATTTAAGTAGATATTTAGTTTTGCTACCAATAGTTCAAGATTATTCTATAAAATAAAATATTACGCTCTTTTAGTTTATCGAGTGTTATAGTATTTTTAAATAAATATTTATCAATTTCTTATTGGTATTTTAATTTTAAAAATAAACTATAGTTAAGTATTTTTATTTATTTTTGCCAATTTTAGATTCATGTGCTATATAAAATATAAGTTCATTTCGATGTAAGTTCTTTTAGGCAATATTGCCATAATTTTTGAAATTCACAAAGATATTTACAGTCGTATGCTAGTCATAGTTTTAATAATATTGAATAACATAAGGTAAACTAGGGCAAATAGATAAAAAATACACAAAACATGCAATATTATGCGTTACTAATCGTTAAGATAATATAATAATTTTTTATGTGCCTGTACTTGACTACAACACATGTTGCTAAACGATATTTAATTACTTAATTATCCAAATCTATGTTGTTATTTTATTCATTGTTTACATTGGAAATTAGATCCTTTATTATACTAGTATCATTATTAATTAATTAGTAATGATATGTTGGTTACAATATTCTAGCAAATATAATATATTAGAACATTATTATATGATCTATTTATTATTCATACATTGTGATTTTTTTTAAGCCGTTATTTAAATTTTTATTTATAAAAATTAACATTTTGGATATATTATTTTACAATATTTTCACCTTCTTCACAAGAATTAAAATATCAAGTTTTATGTTTAATACTTTTTATAATTTGCCAATGAATTTTTTTATTATTATTCTTTTTAATTGATCTTTATTTTAATAATGTAATACTGAAACACAACGAATAAAAAATCAGATGACTTGGTTGTAAAATAAACAGCTTCGTCGTATACTTACATGAACACTAATTAAAGCAATTAATAATATTCGATGATTATTGTAATTCATTTTTATACACTAATCAATTATTTTGAGTATTTCCCCTGACTAATTCAACCGTTACAAAAACAACTGTTAAACTACTACGTAACCGAACGAAATTTTCACTCGAAGGGATTGCCGCACGCTTTTTCGGGTACACTGAATGCGCGCAAATGTCATACAGTAACGCTTAACGCTAGTCAGGAAGCGATTGCGCCAGACTTGCCACGGGAGCGATAAAATATACCGTATATCCCTTTGAACGGATCTAGATATTTTTTATTTGTTTAATTTCCTCCCCTAATAGTTTGTGCTAGGAATGATTTTTTAAAAATCAGAAAAACATTGGCTATAGTGTGTCTAGTCCGTTTCGGTATTTCCTGGAGAGTTGCTGGTATCGGAAATAAAAGGTTTTGCATAAACTCAATCTGGGCAGTCACGATTTGCTCAGTCAAGGTCCGGGGTCTTTTTTTGTTTAAACGAGACACTTATTTAACAATTGAACATTATATCCTATGACGTCCTCTAAAAATAAACCATCCAAGCAATCTGAAAAACCCCAAAGACTTATGACAATAAAGTACACGTCTATGTTAAATGAAGACTACACTATGAGATTGACGTTTGCACGACCCGATTGATGTACAAGGCCAGTTTTTAAGAAAACTTACAGTCTAATCTCCTAATACAAGAATATAAATACCCTCGTGATCATTTATTTTTTGTATTAGTGCAAATTTAGCTGGTTTAAGTACACTAGACTTATCTCTACGTGAAGTTTTCCAGGAAATTACTAATTATGATTGCCATATCAAGTGCTTCAGTAAGTTACCATAAATTTTCAGTCTAAATAATTATTTTTTACTGCAACAAAATTTAAATGAAATTACAGTAATATTAGATAAAATAGTTTATGAATTGTATTTATTCACTAAATATCTCCCAAAATAATAATTATTTATTTAATAACTATGTTTATTTTTCGATTTAACTTGTATGAAGTATTTTTTAGGTCCATATCTTATCCCTTACACGGGTATTAACTTTATTTTATTAAATGCCATTAAACATATTTTACAAGTTTAAATTTTAGAAAATGACTGGTCGATAACAAATTTTAAACCAATATTTCGGAAATTATTAACGTTTTAAAATATTAAGTGCAAGTGATATGCGGGTTATGTTTTTTTATCAATACGCATCACTATAACGCAATCTCCAAAATAGGTATAGAAATATCCATTGATATTCTTAGTTGAATCATTTTCTAACATTTTAGCAAATAAAATATTAATGTTTCCATTAAAAAACAAAATTGGTACCCTTATAAGGGATAACCTAAGTATATTTAACTTTAATATATTTATTTTAACACTTACAAATCTAAAAAAATACTACTAAACTAGCAAAAAAACAAAATTATTATTATTCTAGAGGAAACTTTGTGGTTAACGATAAATCAATCACTGTATGTTTATGCAATTTGAACACGAATCTAATGGAATATATATATTTTTTAAATAACTTATCATAATGACTCTCTTTTTAACTATTAATTATTAACAAATAAACAAATATCATAAAAATATTTAACATGCTATTCAATTTATGTTTTTACTTGATGTTTTATTGAAGCATAGCCAAATAAATTGTTAAATTTACGTATTTATTAGTTTGTCTGTAGAATAAATATTTAATTATAACACTTAAACAACTAATTTTTAATAGTTATTCAACCTATAAAATGATACTTGTTGAAAGGAAGAAGTTAAAAATAATATTTAACTACTGTTTAAACAAAAGCATTATAAAAATGTAATTCGGTAAAAGTAAAATTGAAAACTAACATAAAATAAGACGGTAATTACGATGTAACGCCAAAGTCAATGCAAATGACCGTCGCGCGAGAGTAAAAAAAAAAAAATCGCATAGCAGCCTATTATTTGTAAAACTACACAAACATAAAGTATAAATATTTTGCTTAACAGTTAAATGAATGATTACACTAATTTCAGCAGTACATAAAATTATAAGTCCTTTTTTATTATGTAAGAATCAAAGTCACATGTACATAACTCGTAATACAATTCAGTTATTCTTATAGGTATTTTGTTTATTGGTTTCCCATGTCTTAACTTTTCCTAGTCCTGGCGGACAAGGCCAATGGCCAAATCCTCAAATGGGAATGATGGGAAATGGTCAAAACCAAAGATTTGGTAATCAGGACTTTAGTACTAGTCAAATGCAAAGGGGTCAACGAGGATTTGATAATTATGGTGGCGGTAATAACTTTGGACAAAATGGTTTCCCACAAAATCGAGGTGGACAATGGCAAGGACAAGGAGCTGAGGCCTATAAGGTTAATGTCTACAATGAACCCGATCGATATGGGTATGATTACACTATTCCTGGAGCCAACGTACATTTTATGATGCATAAAAAACGTAAGTCACTTATATTAATTATAAAAGCTTATTTAAAATGATAAAAACAGTTGTATTTTGAATTACATGAATTACCATTAGCCAAATAAATATATAAAGAATGTTAAGAAAATTATCAAAAACTTAAGCAAACAGTAATTCAAGTAAATATTTGGACGTGTCTAAAAAAAATAATTTGCCTCTAAACATCGTCATATATATACCTTTAACTATGGTCAACATCATTACAAAATATTAGTGATTATACCACACTTAAAGGCTTATATAACGATGGCAAATAATATTCTCTAGATGACGTTCGAATATTTACTTGACTCACTGTAGATTCATATCCAATATGTTTTTAGTTACTTTATCTGAATAAAACAGTATAAAATATGTCTCATGGCACCATTTGAAAAACTAAACTCAAGTAAATGGGAAATTTATAAGAAATTCTCATTTTAAAAATGTTTTAATAAATGATGCTATTAATAGTCACTAAAAAACCTAGAGTGCAATGACGTAACATTTACAATTTGAAATTTGCTTACTTATCCCAACGAACAACGATAATAAATAAAGTTTTTGACACATTCTTTCGCTTATATGAAACTAAAAGTGACATGCCTTCGCGTGTAAGTTTGAAAGAATTTACAATTTCCAGGATAATGGTTTTTATCAAATCATCGATTATTTTTTAATACAACAGTCATTTTTTTTAAATCCATTGTATCACAACATTTACTTATATTATTGTTTTGTAATTCCACTTGAATCTTTTTACTACGTTTTGTACGATATTATCTAAATCATAGAAAATGGTTCTTGACACATTTATTTTATAATATCTACCTATAAAAATATTAAATAGTGTATCAAATAAAATGTTCTAAAAATATGTTTAACGAATAAATATATATTTTTGTCGTAACTCAAAAAAAAAAATGGTATACATAAATAATATTACTAATACTAAAACAGGGGTCAGAATGATTATTATTGTTGGTGCAAAAAAATGTGTAAGTGAGAGTTACTTTTGATTCGGGGTGTAATTCGAGGGTCATAAAATAACGATGTAAAAAATCTTACCTGGTAAATTCTCTGGTTTTTATAATTATCCTTAGTGATGATATCGGTGAGAATAATAAATAAAGTACACAAGTTCAGATTTTCAGTTCACAAATTAACATATAAAATTTCGACAATGACGATCACGACGTTCGCACAACTTAATACGGACCACTAAAAGAATAGCCCAATACGGAGCATGAAATGAACAGCCCGGAGCAAGGGTTTGCTCTGGCTTTTTATAATATTTTTTTACCCCCAAAAATCGTCACTGTCGAATTTTTAGTATGATTGTTTATTGATAAGTAAGCATGAAAAACACAGAGATCAATACAGATGAAATAGAACATAAATTAGTTTGACATTTACATATATAACATTAACATGTTTTTTTACAAGCGAGACGAAAATTGATACAATGCATTTAACTATTTATAGTAGAATAACAAAGATGACAAAAATAATATATAGATTTTATTTTGGTGAGGAAGAATTTTTAAAGTAATTATTAATTGATTTATGATCGAACCGCATACACTACAATGTAGTTAAACAGTGTGAGTCTTTTGACTATTTCTCTTAAATGTCTATCTAAGTTTTTGTTCGAAAAGGATCATGTCCTTGTAAGAATATAATGTATAATAAAACAAGTTAAAATGTACCACTTCTATCCATAGAAGTGGTGACTATTTGAAATGAAAAAATATATACTAATAAAAACTAAAAAAGATAACATTGTTAAGTACATGAACAGGGTATTTTTAGTGTTGTCTCGTATAAATAATAATGACGATTATATTACGACATTTTTCTGGCCAAACTGGTTGGGTAAGTTAGGAAGAAATTTCGAATTTAACCAGTTCAATATTACCTATCTAGATCTAAGGCTTTAATAATTACAGAGTTTTTTTAACGTTGTTTCAAATATTTATAGTACAAAAATAAACTTAATTACAACAAATTATTCGATCATAAAAAAATTAATTATTATACAATGAAATTTCCTATTATACCAAAACTTACTTACTCTTGAAATAACTGATTTGGTTTTAATTGATAGTTAAATTGTATTTGTATTGAAAAACAAATTAACAAATGATATCAATGTTAATTAATACTAATTTATTTATTATAGAAGGAAACCGAGGATCCGGGAACTATGGTGGAAATCAAGGTAGAATGTATTAAAAATATTAAATTTTCATAAAATAAAACATATTAATACAAATAAGTTTACCACGAATCAAATATTAATATTTAATACGAATTTCATTTTTATTACATTTATCACAGTTTTTATAATATTATTAATCTTTATACCTTTGTATTTTTTCTAATCAAATATCATATTGAAATGTATAAAGAAGTAAAATAAATACATGTAATTGTTTTGAATTATTTTTATGAATCTAAAATAAGTGTACTAACATTTTACAATACAGTTATTATTAAAAATTTTTTAGTAAATAATGTTCTTAGAAAACAATATATCCTTATATGACCTCCCAAACTTTTATTTCAAATGGTATGATTTTTTTTTTAAGGATATTCAACCTTCAACAATATAATATTTTATAATAATTTCTCTGTATGTTAATAAAAATTTATAATATCTTTTAATAATTATTTGTATTATTTATGAAAACGTCATTATCACTTGTTTATCATAAAACAAATTATGTTTAATCTATAAAAATATTATATAAAATTGCTTCAAAATTGATTTTTGTTACAATAATTAATTCTTAGAAACAATTAAAAAATATTTATTAGACTAGTTAAATTAAAAAACAGCAGTCATAAAAGTGAATAGTTTATTTATCCTTGATGATCAATAGTTAAAAACAATGATTTTTTGCAAGATTCATTCAAGTGAAAAACAAATACTTCCGTTTATTAAATAAAAACAAGTAATTAATTGTTACAGAGTCTATTCAATTTATAAATACACCCACCCTAATGTTGAGGTAGATGTATAAAATGATTTTAATAAAACATATTGGGTAGAACAATTTATTATAATTATTTATTTTAAATAAATAAAAGGTTAAATGGTGTTATAAGTTTAATTATTATATTATAATATGAATGGTTTCAATATTATACAATAAAACTTAATTTTTTACAAACATTTTTAATTCTTTACGAAACTTAAAATTAACTTTTTTACTAATTGAATTTTTCAAAGAAACTAGGGTTATTTTTTCTCATGAATTTACTAAAGACTTTATCTGAAACAATAATCATATAAATAATTAGAAGTTTACAGTATTTTTTTTCGTTGCTCGTGTAATATCTCTTATCGCGATTTAATTTACTATTTAGTCAAACTAATAAAAAGATAATAAAAATTACAAAAAATACATTGAACAAAAACACTTTATCTTTTATAAAAACCTAAAGATCCAATATTAGATGATCCTAAATTTCTGTATCCGTACCTTCCTCCATAGTTTAAAATATGTCCATCTAAATTTCTGTAAAGCCTAGAATGTCCATATTTTGGTATTCTGTATAGATGTCCATATTTTCCAACGTATCCAAGACCGTATTCAATTCCAGGAAAATCTAAGTCCAAATCCAAATCTAAATCTGTGTCTATATAGAAATCCAAATCAGTGTCTAAATCATGATCCAGCTCAATATCTAACAGTACATCAGGAATGAAGAGAGGACTACTATACGAATGAAAATGAGGAGCATATTCTGAAAAGTACAATGGTGATCCATGGTCCGTACCATAGCTATAGCTGTAACTATAACCAGGACCATGTGATGTTTTTTTGCTATAACTGTATGATCGGCCACCTTCGTCTAAAAAAATAAAAATTATTTTATTGCCATGTAATTTTAATGTCCACGTTGTGCAAGTTATGTCAACTATAATAAGGATTTAACTTTCGCTACTCTAAATATTTGTAGCTACCTGATTTTAGACATTACATTTGTACAAAATAATTCAACGAATAATTAAAATTATTATAATTCAGTATGTAATGCGTACAATGAACCCACAGGTCTGAATTTTTGGGCAGCTATTGTCCAACTATTTAATAACTAAAATCACATTCCTATAGCTACAAACGCTTTCTATGAAAATAATTAATATAATTTTAAAAAAGACAAATTTATTTTGTTTTAATTTACTGTGAATATTGTTTCTTTACATAACAATAAAATTTGTTAACTTTATCGAAAAATCGTAAAAATAGTTTAATATTTTATAATCGTCGAATTAGAAATTGAAAATAAAAATCTACTCACGTGAAGACGTTTTACTATAACCCGATACTGAATTATGACTTGACTCGTGGCTTGTAGAATGTTCAAAAGCAAATAAGCCGCTGAAACTCAAAAGGATTACAACTGTGACTTGTCGTAACATCTTGCCGTTGAATCACTCAGTAAATCTCAGGTAAATGGTATTTATTTAAAGTAATAACAGGAAGAGCCTAGGATTTAAGGTCGATGAAAACAACCCCAAGGACCATGTACTATTTGCAATTCCAATGTCATTTAAAACGGTTGATTGGTCAATCGATTGACCATCTGTGTCTATCCAAGTGCAAATGTCAAAACAAAAACAATTTAATTTTCTAGGGAATATTCTATTAAATATAATGGTCTTTAAAATTTTGCTTACAACTTCAATTTTAAAATGTAAATGTATGTTATCATAATTCTTTCAATACTCTAGATAGTACAATTTAAATACGCTCATGAATTAGATGTGTGCGAATATATCTAATGTGTTTATAATATTCATTAAATTCAAAAGGATCAAGGAATATATTCCACTAAAACATCAAAAGTTTAAATAAAATTTGATTTAAGGCACTTAAAATAATGTAAATTACATACATTTTATTGTTACACATAAAAAGTAAAATCCAGAAGTAAATAAGAGTAAACTTCATTCAAAGCTTTTCTGTATTGTGATTTATAAAACTAAAATTTAATATTTCTACTATAAAAAGTTATAATATTAGATTTATACATAAATATCAAGTGAGATTTTAATATGTAGTAATTAAATTACTTAATTATTAATAACTTAAACGTAAACTTTAAAATCACTTAAATAGTATTTAGTCATTTAGATGAAGTATTTAAAAAAAATAATATCTTCTTTAGTAAAATAACGATAAAATGTGGAAGTCATCCAAAAAGTGAAAAAAAAAATTATTTAATTTCAGTATGATTAAAAAATAAAAATAAAATGTTCCTATTTAATTTCTGGGTATTAAATTAAGTGTAAATCCGAGATTAAAAATAAAACTAAAAGGCGTTATTTTATTAGTATAATTATTTGAATGATATATTAATATATATTTTTAAGAAAACTTTTTGTAAAATCCTTTATATATGTGTTACTGTTTATTTATTCAAGTGTCGAATGAAAGTATTTTGATTAATTTGACTAATTATATGTAATTTGTTTACAAATAAAATTATTAGTAAAGAAATATTATTGGTAGGCATTCATTTGATTAATTTGTAACTTCTATTATAAAATGAGCAAATCGCACATATAATAGACTAATTTTTTTTTACTGTTAGATTGTCTAACCACATAAACTTTTTTTAAGTACAACCAAATTATACCACAAAATATCTTAATGAGGTTGAGGTCATTAACATGGTAAACCATACATTACTTTTATTATGTTCAAAAATGGAGTATCTATTACAAAACTCAATTGTAATATACAATAAAATGTATAGTAATAACACATCATTTCATGTTGTCTAACTTTATGTTTTAAATAACAGCAAAACTAAACAAAAAAATTCACTATATAATACAAATAAGTAGGTATCTTTACATAATATTGATTTTATTGTATAAATGAATGAATACACCTTTTTTTAACAAAACTAATCGATTCGGTCCAACTAACACGAGTGAATAGTAAAAAATACGTCTAGACAATATAATATAATAAGAAAATAATAGAAAATATAATATATTATGCATTAAATAAATGTTAAAAAATAATTAAAATTTTTACGTAAAAACCTTTGTAAGTAATACACTTCAAATAAGAATTGCACTTAAATGTATATTCAACAAGCAATATAAGAAATGATCTTATTAGAAAAATATATTTTAGAATTTCATCAAATATAAGATGTTATTAAAAATATTCTATGTTAAAAAAATATAAGTCTTTGGACACATTTGTATTGTACTTTATTAGTTATTGAGAGATTTACAAAACATTTAATTTTATTTGTTTGATCATTCAACTTTAAACAAGATGTACCTGGTGAAAATTGAAACAACATAATTTATTGTTTTATTGTAAACGTTCATTCTAACTTAACAATATTTAAGTTTAAGCAGTAAAATATCTACTATTCTGTAATATTACTCTATTTGAAACGTTAAGATCAAAGTTAAATTTTAAACTCTGAATTACATGCTTTTAAACGTTGAATTATTTCCATTGATACCTCCTACTTATCTGTTTTCCATTAGAGATTGTCACTTTTGCAGGTAATCCGCTGTGGTTCTTTCGTTAATATCCATCATTGACCATGACCCTAAATTATTTGTGCTATACTTACATAGTTGTTGACTTAGGCTCGGCCATTTTCACATCCATTAAATGAGTTTTAAACTTCCTTAAGTAGATTACTATTTCGTTCCGATTACTAAAAAGTTACATAAGTTAATGTTGATTTTTTTTTTTTTTTTGATTTGTAGTCTTCACGAAAAAAAAACATGTCATAATAGTGAACGATAAATGTGACATAATATTGAGAAATTCGCGTGTCAGTACAAACCAAAACTTTACACAGCTAGTAAGATACGCTCCATTTCATTTATTGGTAGGGAATTTGTGTTTAATGTATCATGTAAATTGGATTTTCTATCAATTTACAGTTTATCAACAAGACTTATATTAATAACATCATGTTTGTTAGAATTGTAGTCAATTGGACGTCATGAATCACTTTATTAGCGATGGATACTATAGAATTAGTGAGTTAATATTATGATATGTATTTATATAAATATCTATAATTAAAAAGAAATAATTTAATGTATGATAATAAATATAAATTAAACTAAATAGTTTTTATGCGTACATTTTAAAATAGTATTTAATTTAAGTTGAGTTTTCATTTAATTATACAATTAATGTTATAACAAATATATGTTTGTATGTACTACACCATTTATTCAATTGCCATGAAACTTTGACAAGTTGTTGATTACACATCAGTGAAGGTTCCTGATATAGTACATTAATTCTACGATAGGTGACAGATAGTAATAAAGCGCAACGGGTGACACTAATAAAATAAATAATAATAAAATTAAAATTTACTCATTACTAATCGTTAGCGTTAGTTATTATTAATTTATTTATAAAATAAATCTATTCTTATACGCTGATGTCGAAAATTAAATTTATTTTGATTCGTATAAATGTAATAGATGAATAATAATATTGCTTTAGATTAAAATAAATAAGTTCATTATTTATAAGTTTTTTTGCAATTGAAATTTAAAAGTCAGAATTATTCTTACTATCTCTCTTTATTTTCTATTGTATTTTTTATAACATAAGAACTTTTTTTTTACAGTTGATTCTACTTTGGTTAGTGATTTTAACTCACTGTCGGACCATTTCTACTAATCAACCAAATTTTAAAGACTATTCGCCAAATGAACTTTCTTTAACGCCAGTAAACAAAGGTGATATTCTTTCACGAAGTTACGGGTTCAGTGACAACTCTAATATTGCAGTTGATTACCAAACTCAGATTTCTCAGACACATATGCCAATTACTTCAACAAATTTAGCACCACAACAATTTGGTGATTCAGAACACAACGAAAATAGATATGATTTGGAATCCATAGATGGCTATGAAAATTCACACAAGCCTGAAGTATCTGAAAAACCCAAAAAAGATTATGAAAAAATCAAAAAAATCAAGGAAGTATCAATACAGACAGATATTTCATTGGTCCCAAAAGAAAATAACCAAAACATAAATCCTTTATTTCAGCAACAAGGTCAATATCCTATATTTATGAGGCCTATGAGAGATGTGAGTATATTAGTGAGGAATCCAAATCGACCAATAATTATTGCACGCCAAATTCCAGTTCAATGGATACCACATAACCGCTTTTACCCAAGAAAACTGCCACCAATGTTGCCAAAGCATAAACCATGTAAGCCATGTGAACCTAAAGTCCATAAAAAACATCATCATACACCAAAAAAACCTAAAAAAAAGTCAAAAGGACATTGTCATCATCATAAACCGAAAAAGCCACATCACAAAAAGCTTATTTACTATTCCCCGATGCAGCAAGGAGCAAGAGATTTTAGAGAAAGAAGCCCTAGTAGAATAATTGTACCTAACACTTACGACGTAGAAGAAAATATTGAAAATGATGAGAACATCGATGATGATAAACCATTTAAAGAAGAAATAGAAGATGATATAGATCATAGATTAGATGAAATAGGAGAGCCTTATGACGAAGAAGAAACTTCCGAAAGTAAAAAAAAACATTTAAGACATTACAAAACTAAAACATAATTCGAATTAAATTAATTTAGTTTAAATATATAGACAAATTATAAGATATTTTTTTTTCAAAATTAGTACCTTAGTTAGATAAGCATTAAGGTTTAGACATATTTTAGTAAAATTTAATCTCGTGTAATGTTCAACTTTATATAATTTGTACAAAAAGTATAGAATTTACTATAGCATACAAAATTTCGTGTTCAATATTTTAGAATAATTAGTAATAAAAAAATTTTAATTTAAAAAAAAACAAAAATTATTTTTGAAAGATTGTTTTTTTCACTGCAATTAATTAATCTAAAACTTGTTTAAAAAAAATGTATAACACATATTAATCAAACCTATCATTAAACAACGAATTAGCATATTTTGCTAGAGAAACTCTGAAGAGATTTTTGAGCAATTCTATGCAACTATGATAAAAATAAGTTGAATTTAAATTAAGTTAAACTCATTAGTTTGGCAAAGAAATTTAATTTTTCTTTTGTTCATTTAATGACAAATAAACATATATATTTTTCGTTATTTACCTCTTTTTTAATAAAAATATAAATACAATTTTTTTTTTAATTATTATCATAATTGAATTTACAAATCTTAATTTTTCGAAATTATTCAAAAGAAAGAAAAGAATACACTGTTCTTGTTATAACTAATAATATAAATGGATGTTTAAGACTACATCAACTCAAGAAATAATGAAGATAATTTATTCTGAAAATTCTTATAATTGTAAATAAGTATTTCTGAAAAACTTGTTTTTTAAACTAAGTTACAACATCAATATTTTTTTATTATAAATGACAGTTTAAGTCAAGATAAATAAGTTAAATTATCACCACGATAAATTATAGAATGATATTATATTATTAATAAATTACAAACATTGCAAAAGCTAATTTCCTGAAAATAATTTATTTATTTTTAGTTTATGATAAAAGTATATGAATGGGATAAGGGTAGTAGTCCATTTCTGTAAAATTTTTAGAAGAGCAAAAATGAAGTTATTAATTTCTCTCCTTTTAGTGATAAACAAAAATAGACATTTAAATATCAGAAATATAAAAATATTTTTCGTCGAATAAATTCCATTACTTGATAATATAGCTAATGGACTGTTAAATCAAACTATAATATCAAAATCCAAAAATGTACTCCTACCGTTTTTCCCTGTACCATTTATATGAAAAAAACGTTTTTCCAAAAAAAGTGCAAATTAATATTTTTATTCAGACTACTTGAACAGAAAAGACACTATTACTCATTATTTTTTCAAATTTAATTCTAAGATGTAAAAACCATAATTTCGGATGTATAAAAAAAACTTTTATGTGTTTAGCACATTTTCTCAACTACATAAATATTCTTGAGTTTATTATGTAAAATGTATGTTTTATATTTTATTAATAATACATAAAGTTTACTTTTTGTAAACATGATATTGAGTAGAAAACGTTTGTATAATATATAGGTAGCAATATTATTCAAACGCTATACTTTTATACAATAGTATAAAATGCGCACTTTTACATACATATATTAATATTTTGATATATATTTTTTAATTAGTACTTATACTTATATTTATAAAGTTTAGTAAGGTATAAAGTTCGTTGCCAATGTTAAAAAATTGTATCACTGGTAACATTTTAGTTATCCAACTTGAAGGACTTCCTCGACCAACAATAATAACTATTACTATAATATAATAAATATTTTACAATAAATAAAATTTGTAATAAACTTTAAACTAAATATAATTAATAGTTATTAATAGAAATTTGAAATATTTTCCCATCGTTTTAATCATTCATATGCAATGGAAGTTTGATATAGCGATATGAACTGATTACAGTGCGTTGTTTAAAATTAATTTAGGAAGGCAATTAGGCTCGGTAGTGGTTTGAGGGTACATAGAGCCATGGTAAAATGGAATCGGTGGTGGTGGACGAATCGGTCTAGTACCTGGACTTGATATAACTTGCTGCGATTTTTGTTCTTGTTGGTTATAGTATGGGTCATAAAAACTCTGAAGGGATTGTGGGTCATTCAAATTTGGTAAATAATATTGATCAAAAGAATAATCGATATTTCCGATTGGTACTTGCTGGTAATTTGAAGGATACATAACTGTATTTTCTTGATTCTGTTGATAATACGGAGTGTTAAATAAGTGGTATGCATGTTTATTTACATTTTGATAATTATCATTGTTGTATCCATAGTATTTAATACCTGTAAATAAAACCGAAGTATGTTAGAACAATAATTAGAGAATAAAATCATTTTTAAAAAAATAAACAGAATTAACTTTTTTATCAAAAATTACATTATAATAGCATGATTAATACATTTAAACAATTATTAAATGAATAAATGTGTACTCATAATTATTAAAAAATATTAAATTGAAGAAGTATATAACTCTTTATAGTTTTTATATGACATATTGTCAAAAAGAATGAAAACATTGAAAAAAAAAATGTAAAAGTAATGTAAAATAAAATAATTTTTTTATACTATTTAGTGGTAAATTACTTTTTCGTCAGAGTTTTATTTCGAAATTAATATACATACATTAAAAAAAAATTACTGACTAAAATTTTAACATTTCATTCACAGTAGTATCACAGAATTTAACATAAGCAATTTAAAAAAAGAAAACTTTTTTTGTGTTATTTATTATTGCCGATATTTTTAAGCAAATAAAATGTGTTGATTAAATAGACTTTATCACAAACCCAACAAAATATAATAAGTTACATAAAATTCTATGACGTCCTAATAACCAAGTAAAATCTTGATTTAAAGGTACTATTTGGTATATAACATATTATAATATATTAATTCGGTCTACTTTATTTTAAGTAACTTAAGTACTATATTTCATTTAGAAAAAATAGTTTTAATTCGCATGGTAGACGAAACATTTTACGAGTTAATCTTATTTAGAAAAATTATACTTAACAAACCATTAGTTATGAAGATATAATTACTTTCTATGTAATGCCAAATGCGATATTACCTGACGACTTCTTTAACGTACCATAATTTAGCCTAATCTAATTAATATATTTAATGACTTTTTTATTTGCCGAGGCTATTGAATAAATTATGAAATAGCTTATATTAAATAAATATAATTTTCGTTTTAATTATTCATAAATATAAAGATTAATCAATAAATTCTTACTTGGCTCTAAGTGTGTGTCTAAACTAGGCGAGTTTTCTTTTTTATTGATAATTTCATCGTCACCATTAGCCACTGCTGACAAAATTAATAAAACAACCTATAACAGCAAAATAAATAAAATTTGTTTCATACGCCGATATAAATTTTAGCTATCTTACATAAGCTGCGATGTTCATATTAAATTAGTATTTGTCAGTGTACTTTAGAACAAATCAAAATGTTATAATCCAAAGTTATTCCTTAATTCCTTTTTATACTCTGTAGAGACCACAGTAGGGAACCTAGCCAACGCGTAAATTTTAATTAAAAAATAATAACATTAAATTAGTTTTTATTTGCATGGTACATTTCCTATGATTACGGCCATCATTTTCAAGGCTCTGAAGATCTTCAGGTTTGCCCACTAGACAGCAGGGCGCTTTTATCCGACTCTCAAATACTACTATACATTAGTAGTGTTTAAGCTTATATAATGTGACACAAATATATTATGAAAAAAAAAATACTAATAAATTCCACCTAAAATATAAATAATAATATAATAGGGAGTTGACTGATTTTTTCATAGGAACATGTCTTATTAAATTGTTCTTAACTTTATTAATAAGTTTACCTTCTGTAGTTCTACACGCTTTTGTAATATTACATATGGGAATTTTTATTTATGCATACTCTGATAACAGTATACACCATAATTTTTTTAACATCAGCCATTCAATTTCTCTTGAAATAATAATTTCATTGTGATTGTTTTTGGATTGTGTTAGTTACATGTGTATATCCATTTATCTGTTAAAAAATATTTTTTTATGTTCATCCCTTTTTCCTTTTAGAATGTCAACTTAATTTTTTTAAATAGCATTAATAACAATAGTTATTTTCTTGATTACATTATTTTTTATTTTATGAGCTACTTTAATATATGTAACTATTTGAAAAATAAAGTTAACGCTCCTATAAGACATAAAGAATGAACATAAAAATATTTTATAACTGATAAATGAAGATAAATATGTAACTAACAAAAGTCAAAAAAATAAATTCACAATAAAATCATTATATTAAGAGAAATTAAATTGGTAGCGTTACAAAAATCATTCTATATGTATTATATTTTTATCCGAAGTATATTTTTCTCTCATATTAAATTAGGGTAATTTTGGAAAAAATAATTTTTATCTGGTTAATATGTACAGTATTTATCTTTTATTAAAATATAAAACTATAATATTAGGTTTATTTAATTTTTTTTTTTTTAATTGTACTAAAACAGTATCATTCATTACGATCGCACAAATTTCTTTTCAAGCCAAATTAAATTACAAATTATCATAATAAAGATACTCATATTATTGCGGTTTTATTTTCCGTCCGATTTTTTTATAACTTGATTGTATTAGTGTACCGATGTCATTGTGAACTCAAATTTTGTTTTCAAATAGATTTTTCGAACTTCCTAATGTGCTTTTATTCAGAAAATAATTACCTTTTTAGGACGAATGCTCTTTTATTATGAATGGTCCAAGATATAAAATTAATATTATTTTTATATTAATGAACGTCACACATGTGGTTTTATTCACATAGAGAATAGCACAAAAGAATTGAAAAATGTTCCATCAAATTATTAAATCATTAGATGATCAAAATAATAATATAACGATTATATAATAACGAGAAATATTTTTATTTATATAGAAATATTAAATCATTAATAAGTTATTATTTGTTCACAAACATATTTTTTATTTGAGGTATAATTTTAAAGTATAAATTTTGTTTATTACAATACAATTTTAAAAACGTCATCGGCCAATCAGCTTTGTAATCAAATAAAATTGAATACTTAATAAAAAAAAAATTGTTTAGTGATTCTATAATTTAATCATAATCGCTTAAAAAATATATTGAAGAAAAAATTTTTCTTTTTTCACGTATACTGCTTGGAAATTACAAAACGTAAGAAAATTTTATTTTATAATTGCACTTAATGTAATTAAGTTTGAAGATGAATAAATTTATTTATGCCTACATCGTCAGTTTATTTTATTTTTTTTTTGTTCAACGTTTACTTAACGAGTATATTATAACGTTAATTAAGTTTAACGTTGTTCAATCGGTTTCGTTAATCGTTTTAACGTGACTATATATTTACGTTAAACATTAAAGGGGTTTAAAACATAATTCATTGCTACAATTACTTTAAAAAGGCTACTTTTTTCCCATACGAAATTTTTTTTGAGATACTATATATGAAAAGAATTTATATTTGTTTTAACAAGGATTGTTTTACGCCATAACTAGTAATTTATATTTTACTTCTATTGATATCACGTATTTAAGATTTATTGTTTTACATTTTTTTCAATTAAATTTTGACAAAAATTTTCGTTTTAATCGTTATTATTACAACGTTTTCCAACCTATATTTTATGCATAATAATATAATATTATATACATAAATTTATTGTGTATTGGATAATCCTTTGTTGAACATATGCAAAATTATATATGGCCACAGTCAAGTATAAAAAAATAGTTTAATTTACATATTTTTATTTATTAAGTAATAAAATTAATCATTGAAAATTACGTTAATCACATACAACACTTTAGAAAAATGTTAACTAAAAGTAAAAATTAGATTATAGTTTATTTTGTTAGTGAAACAAAATTACAAAAGTATTCAGTAAAAAATTGGATAGTAGGTTGTGAAACACAAATATCTTATATATAATTAAAACAGTTTATTTTATTTTTAAAACTACTCTTATTTGTCTACAAAAACGGCGCTGTTAGATTTTTCGTTAACTCACCAAAATTATTGACAAAAAGTAGAATTTAGTAAATATCAACCACGCAAGTCAATAGTCGAGTGATGTTTAATATGAATTCCCACGCTATTATGTAACCTATTAGTTCTCATTTTACTGGCCGCTAAACTATTGCCGAATAATATTTGATTTCGTTTCACCTACATGTGTTATTTGTTTGGATACCGTAGCCTTTTTGAGTAGTTTCTGTAATAAAAGCTCCCAATTAACTACCGCATGATTATTTAGGTTTGCGCCGTCACGCACGGGGAGATTTCAATTAATCACACATATTCTACTCCCATAGATGTATAGCGATAGTAAATTACATTGTATACATGAAGATGAAATATTTCAAGATACACTTTTGACGAAAATAAATTTGCATAATTGATATAATTTCCTTTCGAAGTTTCATATATATTCAGGAGTGACAATAATTATCATCAACCTAAACCATGCGATTTTCTACGTGTAACATTACTATAATAGATTTAATTGTTCGTTGAGGAGATGACAGTTATCAGCGACGCAGAAACAAAGTCATTTCGGGCGTTAATCATGCAACACAATTCACATGTACAATATTACATGGTGAATTTTATATGCTACTATTTTACAGTTGTTGTTTCTCAAAACTATCACGCACATATAACTTATAATAATTTAACTTTATGTTTTAACTATTGTTCAATAAAATGACAACCTATATGTGATCAAATGAATCCGGAGTATTACATGGTTTTAGATTTCGATAATGCATGATAAAAGACACCGTCAGGCTTTTAACTAAGTTTGCTAAGAGCATAATAAATATTGTATAAATTACGTATGTGCGAAACATAACAATGTGTCAATTCAATTAAACAATTATGTATTGGTTCGTCATTTATTCGTTGATGTATTAATTATTTATGCGACGACATTCAGCCGCCTCCTTAGCGCTGATATTAAATTGTGCTGATTGCTGTTACTAGTCACCGATTGCTTTATTGTCAATTACTGGTTTCCTCAACCTAATGAGGTTGTGTCAGGTCGACAGCTGTTGTATAAATTCTGTTAAATCATTGAAAGGTAGAGCCAACCCCAAATAGTTGGGATAGAGGCTAAGGAGATGATGATGATATATTATTATCTACTTTAGTATCATTTATTTAACTTAAAATGTTTGAATTGAACGAATTTTTAAAAGCTTTATAATGGAAGTTATATACTATACAACCTTAAAATTCTATGCATTACATCATATAAGAATTATTTTTAAATTGTCGATGTTATGTCTTTTATATTTCCTTGCTTGATAAATTAAATAGCCTAATATTGTGTCCCATTTTATAGTCATCTGTATTTTAATCAAATGTTTTATTCTAAAAATACTTCAATATAGAAAAAACATTTTACTCGTCTTGTAATATACATTTTCATAATATTGGTAATTAATGATTAAAGTCAATCGTTTTCTTAGATAAATTATTATACTTAATATTTTCCCGTTTAAAATGCAGTATTTTTAAACAAAAAAATCAATAGTTTTTTATATAAGTTATTTTGTAGATACACTTGGTAACTATGAAAAAAACTCTGATAAATAAAAGTATTTAGGTGCAATGCACATTTTTGATACTACCTTATACTGAACCGCCTTGTGCATATACTAAAAATTTAAAGTTTGCTCTTTTGTTAACTATGCTTCTTAAAGTTGTATATCAATGGAATTTATAATCCAAATCTCAATATTGAATTTGCATCTATTGCAAATCTCATACTGTAAAATAAAAATTGTATCGTTTAAAAATTGCATTTTTCATTATTTTATTGAATTTAAAATCTAATATTATCATATAAAATTAACTTTTTAAAACCCGTCACAATTTTTTTTAAATTAAAAAAATCTCTTAACAATAAATATATTCAATATTGCTTTACGTTAAATTTGAAATTTAATCGGCTTACATATTCAAATCACTACTACTGGTATAACTTATTTTAGCAAATCTATAATACGTAACTTGAAAATGCGTATGACTTATGCTCCTTTCCAACACATGTAATACTATTGCTAGATCTAAACCTCACAAAAATATATTTTTAAGTCACGTACACCTTGTACACTATGTTATGTGGTTATCTTGCGTGACATTTTCGCGGTTCATTTCTCAACCGATCTCTGTTATGAAATTATAATATAAAATTTAACGGTTCAAAATGACTATATAGTTAAAATAACATCAGTATAATATATCATAGGATTATTCCTTCTAAGTATTTTGTTTTATTTAAATTTTTATTATTATAAATATTTTTGTTATTTAAAAACATTGTTAAATTAATTAATCATTTTTATTCATATAAAATTTAAATAACTAACCATCAAACTATGATTTGATTTATAATTGGAAAAACTAGTATATTAAATAGATATAATTGAAAGTATAATTTTAAGATATTGTATATAGAACTGAACATTTCAGGTTTAAGTTTTTTATTTCTCAGCTAATAGATAGTTTGTTGCCTTTGAATAAAAAAGTTCTAACACAACTTTTTGACACTTTTCCGATTAGCTATTTTTTTTTTTAATCTCTCATTAGATAACTTTGATATTTTCACTGTATATACAAAATGCTGTACTTAACGTAATGAAACTTGATTATCAATTAACCTTTAGTTATAAGCTGAGTAAATGATAAATTACTGGATTATGACGTCAAGAATAAAAAGTTCTGTGTAGAGAACCTTATATATACACAATTTACAAAATTATCAATATTAATAGATATATTTAGATATAATATTACTATGAATATTAAATATAAATTCGAAAAATAGTTACAAAATTAATAATAATTAGTAAAGTAATTATACCAATTTTTACCAGAGAATGATATAATTTAGTCGTATGGCTTTTTTATCCCTACGAAATGAAATATTGGTTACATAGAACATTTTGATTTTTATATGTCCTTAAAAATAAGATAATTCCAATTAAAAATTCTGACTTTATCATTATTTATTTAGATTTTAATATTTAGAAACTTATCATTTTCTGTAATTTCTTAAATAATAAAAACTTTTTAGATATTGCGTCAATGTAATTATGGATCGTACAAAAACAACTAATCTATCGAAAAAACATTTTTTTTTTAAATTCAATTATAATGAATACAAGTTTTCAAAATTCTTTGTTATATATTTAAAAAATAATATGAATATTCAGGTAATTACATTATTATGTAGCCTATTCATATGTAAGTGCTAGTCAATAAACTTTAAAAGTTTCAAAGCACTTAAATGTAGTTACTTTTCAAATTGAAAGCCAAATCAAATTAATAATTATTTATTGGATCTCAATACAATTTTTTTTCTGTTACATTTCACATAATGTAACATAATGCTTCTAATTTAATTACATCGGTAAATATAGAAATTTAATGATGAACATTGAATAAATTTTACCATTCATTAAATTTCAGTCCATATAAGCTTTACATCGTCATTTGTTTATGTTTATTATTAATAAATATTGATTACTCTCGTTAAAAAAGTAAAGTTTTCAATTGTATTAAACGAACAAGATTTATGTGTGTCTAAACTGCACCAAAAACTTAAAGTAAAATTTTCAATTTTTAACTGAATTATTAATAGTTGTTAATCGAATAGAAAAAGAATAAAAGAAAATCGTCAAATCTTATTGTAAATCGTCAAATAATAAGAAATAACTTACTTTGTGTACGTTTAGTTAGCTGCTACATTGTGTTAAATAATCAACTTTTTAGAAACTTTTTAGAAACCACAAAAGTGATTACTGAATCCATTGAATGTTCCTTTCTTCATTGTATCTAAATAGAATTCTTAGTCAATATTACGAAATTGTTTCCAATTGTTTTAGTGATAATTTGTAAGTTTATCTCTTCTGTAATTTAATTGTGTGTTTAGTATAGCAGCTGGACCAATGCAAATCATCATTGTAATCGTGAATACTAATTTAAAGTTATTTGTCGAATTATATTTATTTTTATTATTGTTATTGTTTTATGAATTACTTAATTACATAATTTTGAGTCAAAGAGGTAACTATTGTATAATTTTACAAACCTTATTTTTTAATTATTATTTGTAAATAATAATTAAAATGAAGTAGAGAGGTGTCTTTTGAAAAAACAATTTTGAGCCATGGGAAATAAACTAAATTGATTGCTAAGTTAACACCTACTATTTGGACTCGCCAAATATCATTATCTTTGATTCAAAAATGGAATTAAAAAGCTATTACTTAGTCAATCATAGAACTGTTCAGTCCTATTAGAACTGTTTTGGATTTGTCAATGAATCATCAGCCACCATATTAAATAACTTTTAATTAAAATTTTAACGTTATTCAAATTCTAAGGATTTTTATGAATTATTTAAATAATCTTACTCCACGAAAAGTTTCGAATAGTGATTTAAAATTTTCATCATTTGATCTACTTAATCATGATTATTATATATACTTATTAAATATTAATAATACATTCTTTATTCATTCTTCGTAATATTATGATTTGCATCAAATAATTATGTTAATACCTCAAAAGTAAACTCTACTTTTTTTACATTTTTACTTTATTGTTAACTCAACAATGTGTCACTAAATAATATTAATCATAGTAATAACACATAATCAAGTTGAATATTAACGCTACACAAGTTGTGTAATATTGTTGCAAATAATCGATAATAATAATTTTTAGGAACATTTAAACAATGTTCATATTGTTCAAAAAATTAATTTATAAATGTTTTAATACTTGTAGCACATATTCATTGTCTTTTTTCATTCTTTACTCTAAAAATATTTATTTCATTTCAGAACAAAAATGTTATATTGTAATTTTTTCAATTTCTCAATAGAATGCCTTTAAGTTTAAAATATATTTTTTTGTGATGAAACTTTGAAAAATTTTGATATTTTAGGGTATCTTGAAAAATAAGTAGCCATAAAACCAAATGAAATGCACAAAATTTAAGAAGTATATGAAATTGATGCATGTTATGCATTTTATAATATTATAAAGCCATGAAAATCATTAACTTATTTATTAATTGACTAAAAATGAGTTATTATATGCAAAATAAACATGAATTGATGAATATGAGGCTTTAGCGAAGTCATTGATCGTCAAATTTTATCTGTAGTATTCAAACATAAATTTTAAGATACTTCGGGTAAATATTATTGGATTGATCCTAATTTTTAAAAAGATACTTAAACTGATTAAAAAAAGTACTAGATTTCGAAAAAATGAATGTATATAATTTATTATTATATAATGATATAATTTGAACATGAAGTAATTTGTAGTAATATTTGCGCCTTAATATACAGAGTAGAACAGATCTAACTGGCAACTCATATAACTTATGATCTACATAACACTTTATACTTTTTTTTTTTTAATCAATTTTTACAATATAGAACTATATTTAAAATATGTTTTATGTTATTTTTTGCAATTACAAAAAATATTTTAAAAATTAATTTTTTTAAATATTTGAAGATAGCTATTATATATATATATAAGTTTTAAAGAAAAATTTTGAAACCAAAAACTCTTATTTTAATTCAGTAGTTACGTTAGACAGCATTTTTAAGTTTGTAAAATTTTGATTTTTTTTACAATTTTCCTATGGTATCAAATGTTAGTCGATATTATATTAAGTAAACACTTATTGCGTTATTTATTAGAAACAATACGCGATTTCTTTTCCATTAAAAAACAAGAAGTACTATAATTAAGATTATTAAAAAAAATTAGAGAAACATTGTTTGAAACATATTGAATAAAATTATCATAAATTTAAACGTGAATAATAGTGAATAAGTGCATTTATTATCAAATATCCTAACAAGGACTATCCTATAATAGTATGATTACAATGATAGAATCACGCAAATTAATAATTGTTATCACATTTAACTTGGCTAACCATTGAACACTCGTAGTAGACATACGATAATGTTTCTAATTTTAGTAATAAAGATTAGAGATAATCATTTCTGTATAAAGCGTGTTAAACGTTATTATTGTCCATGGAAAAGAAATCGCGTACTGTTACCAGTAAATAAAGTAAAAAGTGTTTACTTCCGTCCGTTACAGAATATGGACTAACATTTGATACCATAGGAAAATTGTAAAAAAAATCAAAATTTAACAAACTTCAAAATGCTGTATAGACGTAACTATTATATTAAAATAAGAATTTGGTATCAACATTTTTCTTTAAAACTCATCTATAAAATGTCTGCCTTCGAATCTTAAAAAAAATTTTATTAAAAAAAATAATTTTTTAAATATTTTTTGTAATTGTTTATTATTAATGTTAAATAATGTAAAATTATTTTTAATTTTCTAACATTTTTATAAATGTATATTCTTTTTTTTTTCAAATAAAAATATTGTTTTTCAAAACACTGAATGAAAGGTCTATTATGACTATAAGTTTAATATACTATATTGGATTTAACACTTAAGTAAAATTTAGTTAAAAATAGTACAAATATCAAGTAAACAAAATGGATTTAAAATTTCTAAAAACCAGTAGCTTACAACTAAAGTTTCACTCAGTAAATCTTTCTAAGAAATTAAAAGTACAATTAGACTTAAAAATAAATGATTTACTCAGTATTAATTATTTTCTTTATAGTAAAATAAAGTTAAAATGTGTTATTTAAGTTTAATTAAAAAAATAATCAAGTGTTTCATAGTAATTCTACACGAATGAATTCCTCATAAATTATAAAATTATATATACTTTAATTACTTTTCATACTAAACGAATTAAAAAAATATTCTTAACAATTTTCGTGTTCATTGACGAATAAAAGTTTTTTGTTATTTTAAATATCATATTAATCTTCAAATAAAATTAAATTTCAAAAAATATAAATGTAGACAAAAAGAGTGGGATTTATTAAAAATTCTGCTCCTTCTTTTCTTGTTAAATAATTATTTTTTCGAATAAACTTTTATTTGTTATTATAAACTAGAGTTACTTCACCAATGAATCATCAAAATTTTTCATCTTTTAAAGTTCTTTATTAATTTATATTTTGATGTCCCGCTCATAAAGTTAATAAATATTTGTTCTCTGGAATACTCTTTATAATAATACTGTAAAAATATTTATAACTAATAAACACAACAATTTAAATTCATTATTAAATATTAAAAACTGGAATTTTCCAGTGAATAAACATTTATTTATACTTCATCAAAAGTTGTAAGAAAGGGTAAGACTTGATTTAGATATTTCCTTTTTTATAAAAACTACTAAGTACAAAATTAGTAGTTGTACGTAATCTGGTACAAGTTACGCAATAGTACATACTTTGCACTACTTTAGAGTATTTTCTCATAGGATAGCATAAATATGTACACTTTGTTTTAATCCTATGTATCAAATTTATTATTTTTTTTTTATTAATAGAAACTAAAGCAAGAATCAAAATATATCCTACAACACCATTCTATTAAAATATTCTTCTGACGATTGATGATCCCTTTCGTCTATTTACCTATCAAACCGAAATAAAAGTAACTTTTTAATGTCTTAAATTTTTTTTCTATTTCAATAACAACATCAAATAAAGAATAAATAAACAATAAATAATTTAAAAAATATTACTTTTTTATTGAATAAAATTACATTTTTTAACAATCCTTAAAAAAAATACAATGAGCTTTATTAACCGCCATTCGAAGCAATAAAATATAATAATAAAATAGATGAAAATAACATTTAAAAATAATGGTAACAAAAGTCCTTTGTGCGAGATTGGTAACTTAGTATTGACTTCACATTACCCAAAATTTTAAGTAAAATTAATTTAACCATAATTATATAATTAGAAATTTTTTAACGCTAAAGCGTTTAGGATTTTACACTTTGAGTATAACTAAATCACCGTCTTCCTTGGCAGTCGATACTTTGGACTTATCAGACTCAGACTCTACATATGATGTTGCTTGTTTCGAATATCCTGGGAAGTCAAAAGATGGGCTAGGTTTTGGATAGTTATAACCTAATTGAGTAACTTGTGGGTATCCAAAAGATGGGCTTGGTTTATCATAAGAATATCCGGCTGATGGAGCTGGTTGATTATCTGGTTGAGATGACACACCATAATCTTCAGATGGAACGCCGAGACTTTGTTGTGGATATCCTTTTGTTTCAGCAAATTGATGTTGGTGTTCAGGGTGTCCACAGTCAGCTTTTGGTGCGTCTAAGACTTGTAGAGGATCTGGAAGAATTACAACGTCTTTTTGTCTGGTTTCTAATACTTCAGGTGTGGTTGATGGCAATGCAGTTGATGAAACATGAATATGTTTATCACAATTTTCAGTTGGTTTGCTTATGAAAATGGAACTTGGTGGAGTTGGTGCTGCAAACTTAAATTGAGGAATTATTTGATTGTAGCTGGGGAAAATTGGTTTTGGAGGTTGCTGTGGTATGTCAACTTGTGGATAAAAAAATGTAGCTTGAGGCAATTTAGGCAAATCGTATTGTGGGAAAAATGGTAATGGAGTTTGATGCTTATGCGCTGGATTGTCACAATCTGGTTTTACCGATTTTACGGCAATTGTGTTTGATGCTTCCGGGAAGTACGGATTTGGTGGAATATATATTGGAGCAGATGTTGAAGGTTTTTTTGTGGTTGATGGGAAAGTCGGTGGTGGATAGTATGTTGTTGATACTGGTTGTGGTGGTAAGAAAGTTGTTGATGGTGCTGATGGTGGTAAGTATTCTGGAGCAGCAGTTGTTGGCTTTAATATTGATGGTTTAGGATCACTTCCTTGTGCTTCTTCTGGTCCAATTTGCTTACCAAAAATATAAGTACTTGCTGGTAAATTTGGCCGAATTTTTTCACCGGGTAAGTTATACAAATATCGATAGATTGATAAAGAACATGGTGTAGTAGTGGGCTGGGCGTAAACATGTTCAAAAACTACAGCTACTAAAAACACTAGTGAAGCTTGGATGATTTTATTCATGGTTGTCTCTAAAACATAAAGTTTTAATTTATTTTGTATACTATTTTTTCAATGCATTTCAAAATGATTAAAAATCAAAAGCAAAAATAGTATTAATTTTAATTGGTTAAAAATTAGACGATATGAAAGTAATTTTATAAATTCATTTGCTATACAAATTTCAAAATAAAAATTTGGTTATAAATTGAATTCTAAACATTATGGTATTCAAATGACAATTGATAAATTAAAATGAACTAACATTTCTTTTAATTATATAAAATTATAATTTACATTCATTTGGTTTTTACAAAATAACCATTATAATTCTTACAACAGTTTCTATTACACTTGGTTTAAAAAGCAATAGTTGACTCGTGTCATACATTACCGATAATAGTTTTTAAATATATGCCTTAAAAATATAAAATATTACTAGCATCGTTCTTTTTGACAATAAAACACCCAATGAGCTTTGTAAGTTCACTTACAGACACATGACAGCAATGCACACTTTAACGTTTATAAAAGCATTAATCATATCAAAATCATTATAGATTTTTTTATAAAAGAAAAGATAATTCTTGTCTATACTAAAGTAATGACATATTAAAACGAATTTCGTTGGATGGTATCCAATATTCACATGCATGTATAATGTAATTTAAGTTGCACCGTCATATGTCAATATTAACAAAACGTTTATAAATTGATTTTACGAAAATCTCAAAATTATATTTTTTGAATAATTATATAGTACTTTTCTTCGATTTTTTTTTTATCTGATATTTTTATTTTTTATTATTGATATAATGTAAAAAATAATGTAATAATAAAACTTAAAAAAATTCATTTAACAATTCAAGATTATTTAAAATTGGAAACTGCATAAATATTATTGAATATAGCTGAAAGTAATAATGATAATGATAATAATTATTATTGTTTTATCGGAATAATTAATTGAATAACATTTGATTACCTTAGTTGTTACCTTATTCAAATAAAACAAAATTATACTAAATTTCAAAATTGTCTTTTTATACTTTTTTTTTCAAAATACAAAAAAATTATTATCATTAATAAAATATAGTCATTGTTTTTACACAAATCATATAACACAGGAACCCAATTGACGAACAGTTCTTAGATAATTTTCTAATATATAAATAGTATTCTAATATCTAAAGACGTCCCTATTCCAGAACGTGTTATTCAAGTTTTTTTTTAGTATTATTCTAAAAAAACATTGCGTGAAGACGATCACAGTGTTATGAAAATAAAATCGATAAAACCTGTTGTAATTGATGATAAACTTTTGTTTATATTTTACGAAATTATTACTTCTTCCCTGAACCAGTCAGTAAATTATATTTTCATATCTCTGCATATTTGTGCAATAAATAAAGAATTTCAAAATTATATATTGTATTAACTAGTTGACAAGAATGTCAATCGTTTTACTCGTAGAACTCGCTGTCGTATCTATTATCTTAGACCTTGGCCTAGTGATGTGTGTATTTTAAAATTTCGACTCTTTAATTATGATTTTTCATATTTCTGTGGTTATTCTAAAAACTGATACATCACTTAGAAATTTTTCAGGAGAGGGAAGGGAACTTAAAATTTTTGATGACTTATAACCTTATAGAATATGTTATTTTTAAGTGCATAAAACAATTCTTCCCGTTAAAATTTGTTGATTTATGAAAGAAACATCCATATTATATAATTCTCATCCTCCTATACAATTAAAAAAAATCTCAAAAACCCATTTTTTGACATCAGCTTTTGATTAAGCCACCGATTTCAACTCAATTTGTATTCATAATTTATCCTTGTTAACCTATAGAATATCTAATTTTAATAAGTATTATGTTAACGACAGAGTTACCCGCTGATTTTCAGTTCTCAATAGAATAACTAAATCCAAATTCTCACGCTGTGCACGCATTTCATAAGATCTACGTGATAAAACTTTTTTCTTGAATTAAATTTTGATATTGAAAACTTTTTATCCTCAATTATTGTATATTTTTGTAAGCTCTAGATTGTAAATACTTTTAGTTCAATGCAAACTATATATCAATTTATTTTAACTGTGTTTTCAAAACATTTTTTTCGTATACTTCATATACAAATAGCTCAGGCAATAAACTTTGGAACTTAGTAAACACATTTATCATTAATACCGCAATACACGTCACTTTGCACTAAGAAAGTTTGAAATTAACTGTAACATGTTCAACTTTAATCTAGTAAAGTACTTGAATTTTTGACGTTTTTGGAATATTAATATTGTGTCTTTTAAGAGACAAAATAAAAGATTATTGAAGATAATATGATAACACGTTAATTAAGTTAACTAAAACAAAAAAACTTTTTTATTAACTACGAAATAGTTTACTGAATATGATAGGTACTTATCTTTCTACTTAATGAAAAATGTCGTGTAAAAAAGACGATCACTAGAACTTAATCAATCAAAGTTTACAATCTCAAAAATCTGTTGCTCTAAGAAAACGGAAATTATTTTCGGTTCCTTAGATGTTTGAAAAAGAGGAACTCAGTTCAATTAATTATAGAATACCAATTTTTTACTTTATTTAAACTCTGACCTTTTCGCTTCTTCATTCATTACTTATTCCCTTGACGTGAACCGTTAAGTATCTATAAATACTATGTTTACGTAGTAATAAAGTTTTATATTACCACATTGACATGGAAAAAATATATTTAATAATATCAGTGCTGTTGATTCATTAATGTCGGCTTAGATTAATCATATAATTATTTACATTCTTGGTCAGTAAACAGAATCTCAAAATACTTCATATCACTCTCAGATCTATTACTTACCATACTTAATTCTAAACTTCTAATAAAAAAAATATATTTGCCAAATCTACCAAAGTACTTTTAAAGAAAGAATAATAGGTAAGTGTTTTATTTCGCAAAGCAATAAAAACTCTTCTATTTAAAGAACGTTTATAATCGATAAAATATATATACATTTTTAATGTATTGTCTTGAATGTTATTTTGAAATAAATATTAACAAAAATATAAATTTTACATAGTACAGAGAAGTAGGACATTACTTCTGTAAAGATGGAAAAAAGGGCTTGAAATTTTCATAACTTTACTTAATATCTTTCCATTTCTACGCAAATATAACACTACCTCGGGCTTTCTTTAAAATTATGATTTTTATTTCCGAAAAAAAAACTTTAAATTGAATGTTTTAAACTAAAAACACTTGACGGGTTTACTTCATTTCAGCTTAGTACACTCTTTCTAAAATTAATACATTTATATATTCGTTTGTCCAGTCTCGAATAAGGTCAAAGATGTATAAATGTAAAATTTTACAATATAGAAGAAAAAAACTTTTGTTAAGCTATTGGTAATGTTCATGTTCAAACAAAAATCACTAGGGTTATATTGATGAGACCAATTTTATTTATTAATATACACGCATGCACGTTTTTAAACTAAAATTAAATAAAAATGTTGAACAACCACGTGGCTGTACGTACGTGCCGTTTGGCACATAACCGAACAAAATTAAGCCACCAAAGTAATTTATAGCTTAGTTTTTACAAATTTATCACCTTAGAAAAATTTTATTCGACTGAAATTTACCAAATTATTTATTTCTACTGTATATATGATTCAAACTAATATCTAAAGAAATTTTTTTTTCAAAATCACTAATTTTATTCTAATTTTGAATGAATTCTGTATTAAATTTTGAATCATTAATATTATTAAATTCAACAATTACAACTATACTGTTAAAACCAAATAAAATGCAGCGCTTGTTAAGATATTTCTAAGCAAATTACAACTGACGAATAATTAACAATGAACTATACAATAAAATACAGTTGAATAATATCTAAGCAGAGTTGTCAATGACTTGATTAACGAGACATATAAACTACAATCCAATCCTTTACAAATAAAATAAGTCAGTCTAAAAAGACAACGAGCGATTGTACGGTTATTTCAAAATAATGACTACTGGTAACGTAAAAAAGTACACAGAATTATATATGGACATGTTTTGTTCAAAGCAAAATAACTACACAACAATACTTTATTTTTAGTAAAAAACATTAGATATTATTAAATTTTATAATAATATAATGTAATCAACGTTAATAAATAATTATTATAATGTATAATAACTAAATCTGTTTTGATAGAAAATTTATAGAAAACTATTTTATATTTCAGATATAAATTAAAAATTTTATTTTGATAATATGAAAAAATATATATATATTTCCTAGTATATTATTTATCGTAAAATGTGATCGACCTTCTATAAAATATTGAATTTATTCATTCCTTATTATTTTCAATTTTTATGATCATGAATTAAAAGTGTAAAAATCATGCATTATATCTATAGATGAGTTATTAATAACTCATCACGGTTTTTAAAAAATAAATAAATTATCTCTAATAAAACAAGAAATTGTGTCGAAATTGTGGAAATTTTAATTTTAATTTTTTAATACACATTAAAAATAAACATGACTTTGAAAATAGAAGTAAGAACCTTTTAATTTTTTAATATAAAGTAAAAAAAAGTATTTTATTCATATTTAACCTTTTGATAAAAGTAATAATTCGCAAAAAAACATGTTTTATTAACATAACTATTTTCTTTTTGTTTAACATGTATATATATACTATTATATGTACAGCAATATAAAAGTGAAAAAGTACTTTTATAAAATAAAAACTTCATGTTATATTACTACATACACACATATTACTACACCCCAAATGTTTTAATTTGAATATTTATTTTGAAAGTTTTTCACTATTTACTTGAATGAATAATTCAGAGTAATGATATTTCATTTAAAATAGTATTATTATTTGTTATTAAAATGTCTAAAAATGAATGGATTTACATATCATTTTTACTAAATAATTTAAAAATAAATTAAATAATAACAAAATTGAAGAATTCAACTAGCTGTACTGCTAGTTTTAAAACTACTAAAGTTAAATGTGTTTGCACTTACTTTGTATCAATTACGTAGACGTATGAATTAAATACACGATAAAATTGTTTGAAAAATTAACTTGATATTTTACTTATCTATGTTAGCACGAAAGTTTTGCACGTTATAAGTTTGTAACCAATTCGCTTTTGTTTTTATACGGTTTGCACATGTAATATATGTGCAATAAGTTAACTCAAAAGTATTGTGCACAAAATACGTATGTCAGATTAATCGGAGGCTGCATATCGGTTATATACGGTCAGACGTTTAAGGAATAGACTATGTTGTAGGTGTAAGAGTGGTCAATGACACGTTGGAGGGAGCATCTTCAATAGCCCGCCGTAAATTTCCTACATAATGCTACTGGACAATTCTACATAAAAAATATCTTGTTTTTTTTTCTTTAATTATGCTTGGCATTTTTTGAGGACAATCTCGGCCTTCGATACACTACGTTGACTCGACCTAGTAGCATCACCAGTATGATTCACTTGTTCTGTAGAATTTGTTAGAGAAAATAATAAAAATGTTGATGGCAGTTATTACCTAAAGGTCGAGGACAAAACCGGCGCCATGTCAAGACAATTACAATGGAAGAAAGCCAATGCATATCTCCCTTACATTAATCTCAATTTATATCTACATTAATAATTAGTGTAACTGTTAATTGTCTAATAATTATTTACAGATGGCTAAATTAAGATAAAACGATGAAAATAATAAATAGTTTATGCATTGNTTAACAGTGAAATAAAACTTATATCGATAAATGATGTATTAAATTAAGTAATACAACATTTAAAATGTAATCATTCGCGATAGTTTTGTAATCAGACAATAAAAAATGAATATTGTACATAATATATCGATTGTACTATAAATTCGATATTGCTTATGGAAACGGTAATGGCTATGTGGTAGTAAAAATAAAATACTGTATAGTCCAAAGACGTGATTAGAGAAATAGTGTAATTTAGTAGCTGAGCAGCATTTCCGGTACTTGAGTTGACCGGAAAGAACCCGGAAAATTTTATGACATTTAAAACGTTTTATAATTTAGCGTGGGGTCACCACTTCACAAGACGGTCGATAGTAGCTCATGTGTAATCATTTGCATTCTCTGTTGTGCTACAGATATAAAAATAATTTTACAGTTTTGGTTTATATAACAGATATTGTCACTGTGTAATCATAAATGGTAGCAGAGTTTAAAAATATTACTGTATATATATATATATATATTATAATTATATTGAACATTTAAATTATGAACTCTTTACAAAACAATCGATAATTAAATAGTGATACCTTCTCACTTTACAAAAAAAAAATAGCTATAGATAATACCATTACATAATAAATTATTTTTCAGTTTATAAATTTATAGTAATAAATTTTAAGTAACACTTTTGTATTTTAGTTACATTTTTTCAAAACGAAGGCAAATATTTCCTTTAAATGCTTAATTGTGAATTTTTTGCTAAAAATTATTTTAATGGTACATTTAATGTTAAGTTTTTACATTTAAATAAATTTATAAAATTAAAAATATTATATTAATAAACACCGGGTTAAATAAAAGAAAATTAAAATTACAGCTTTTAATATTTCATCTTCTTTATTGATTTTTATGAGCCATTTAGATCCTTTGCAACCACTTGCCTCCGCCCATATCTATTTTAAGCTAATTCTTCTACGTTGTTTACTCCCTGCCTCAATGTATCTTTTTTAATCTTGTCTTTCCACCACTGTCAAGGAAAGACAGCTTTTCATTTTCATTCAAAAAAAAAACACCATCGAAATACTGATAGGGTCGAAATTTTAAACCTTAGAAGTCAAATTCAATTAATTTTGTCGTTGCATATATTTAGGTCATTACCATATTTACATAGCTGCTTGTTAATTCATCAAATATTAAAACAATGATGGAAGGTAATTTTTCAAATATCATCCTTGATTAATAATGAATAATTTTAACAGTCAAATAAAAATCTGATAAATTATTTATCTACCTGATTAGCTGTCATATATTGACCATTGACTGACAAGGTATAAAATCATTACATTTGATATTATTCATTTTGAACAACAATTACTTAATTATTACAACATAACAGCAAATATAAATAATTCGATTATTGTTTATAATCTTATGTTTGTACAAAAAAATTAAGAATCAAGAGTATCTTTATAATTATAAAATAAAATGATACACGAAATTATTTATTATTATTCTTGAAAAATCTGAAAAAGTTTTATTATGGTACTTTATTCTTTAAATTTAAAGTCTTATTTCTAAGATTTATTTAATGAAAATTTATTTGGTATTATTTGATGTTAGTTTATTATAATATTTATTGGGTTATATTTATATTCATTTCATAATTGTGGTGGTCAAGGGATATGTTTTATTAAACTTTTTATCACACACTGACTATTAAAAAAAAAATTTAAGAAATAATTTATTTAAATCAATGGTATAGTATGAAATAATAAATGCATTATATATTATATTTATTTTTAAAGTCAATATTATTGTATTAATCGTTTAGTTTCTTAGTGGTAATCTTGAACATTTTTGTGACTCATTTTCAAAAATGAAATATTTATTTTAGATATTTTTCAAAATAGAATAAACTTATTTCAAACATCAATAGTAACTTATGCAAATTCATATTTTTGAAATGATAATACATACTTTACTAATAAAATAGACACACTATTTTGTGGTACATAGATAAAAGATCAAACATTTTTAACACTCTCAAAAATATTTTTCTTAATTAAATATAGACATAAAATACTATTTTTCTGCATAATCGAGTAAACTCTATTTTTTTGTGTACCACTACATAAGTTTGTAAATGTAATGTTTAAGAAACAGCCGTCCAGATTGAACATGATTACTGTCGTATCTTTCTTTGCATACTCATCTTTCATTGGTTTAAAAAATTGAAAATTACATGATAAAAAGTCTGAACTATAAGGATGATGATATACTTCCAATCTCTACTCTTTATACGTTTCACTACCACTCACTATTTTGTCCAAAAAATCAGTTCCTTCCTCTCTAAATCGTAACAAAACGAACTGACAGTTTGTATTGGGCGGTTGTTGTACTCCTCTATCAATAATCTTGGTACTTATATTGAAGTAACTTTTTTGTACTTAAGGTTATCATATTCTACTCTGATCACTTATATAAGCAATTTTTATACTTTTAACGATTTCACCAAATCGAATCAGCTAGTCTACGCCATTAATTTTTTCAGGTGTTGTTGATATGGAAGGATTTCCGGGCGGCGCTCATTGATAATATCCATTTTTGAACATATCGCACCACCACATACCTACTTATTTAAAAATAAATTATATCATACATAATTATATGATGAAATATAAAATAGTGCACTTATAATATAAGTGCACTAATTTTTTACCATTCTTCGTATTATAAAATTTTAAATATTTATGAAATATATAGGTAATGGTAAATGTTAAGATATCTGATTAATATTTATTATTTTTAAATAAATTAACTGATTGATAAGCAACTATTATCTACTTAAATTTTTTTATTTAGGTACATAAATTTTATAGTTTGTTTAAGACATGTAAGAAAAACGATAGCACAGCGTGAACAAGGAATAGTTGGAACAAGTATAAATTATATCTAACAGTAATTAAAATCACTATCATAAGCAAATCTATAGATACTGTATTATTTTACTATGTTTTTTTCGTGTCTGTTATCACTTATTCATTGGACTGATTTTGATGAATAACGTCGAACGTTCAGAAATTGTATCTAGCTGAAGACATTGCCCTCAAAAATTGAAAAACTTCCCTCGTTTTCTGGAAAGGAGAAAAATCCCCAAAAAATTACAATTTTAAAAATAGGTAATTTTTGATATTTTTTACTTAAAACTGCTGTAATTTCTTGAAAAACATATAAATAGATACAAAAAAAAATTTATGAATAAATTAAGTATTAACCTATTATTTGGAATATTTTTTTGAAAATCTAACCCTTTAACCACCGACACTACAAACAAGCGTATAAAATCTAGAACTTTTTCAACTTAATATTTGAAAATGTTCCGGAAATACTGACTATTTTTTATATACCTTAAACTAATCTTTATATAATATACTTTAATTAGAAAAAATAAATTGACCTAATATTTTCTTTTATGTTAAAAATGGAATTCAAAGTTAAAGGAAAAAGTAAGTATTTTGTATAAAAATTCCAAAATTTAATAAATTGTTTTATTTACAAAAATTTAATTAAAAGTATTTTTAAGAATATAGTGTAAATCTCATTGGCGTATTAAGAATGGATTGATTATGAGATCAAACTCCCCTATTTTTTTTTCAAAAATATTATTTTTGACTTTTAACTAGTACAACTTTTTAAAAAGGAATTTATTTTGTTTTTTAATTTTGTGAGTCACGAAAAAGAGGTCGATGACAATAACGTTTAACCAAAAAAAATTTTATTTGAAACTTTCTTTGTGCACATTTTTTTACAATTTATATTTTACACTGTTATTAATTTTAAAAAATGTACAACTTGGTGATATAAGTGGAGCCCACAGTGGTAAAGTCACCAATTAAAATTTTTGTCTCTATTTAGTCGATAAAAACAACTGAAATTTTGAACTAGCTCAATTAGATGATTTAAAATAGCAACATTTTCACAAAAGTCAACTTAACTTTTGTAAATGTTCCAGAAATACTGTGTCCTTTAAAAATATGTTAAATTAAATATTACGTTAAAAATGAATATAAAAATTACAAAAACCTAACTTACATTAAATATATAATTTAATCTTATTTTGAATATATTACCTTCCCTAAATTAAGAAAAACGATAATGAATTTTTAAACTAGCTTTAATTATCTTTTTTAGCTTCAATTTTATATAATGTACGCTTGCCGCGTCGGTAACATCACAGTCTCTTACGCTCGGGGAACGAGATACGAACAGAACCCTTCCCATTGAAATGACAATTATTGCATTTTTTTCTAAATTCTTTTTGGGGTGAAAAAAAATTCAAAGTTCATTTGATTTATATCTCATTTAGATTGAATAACTTTTAATGAGTAGTGAGGACGCCATTTATTGAAATATTCAAAACTTTTTTAAAATTAATTTATTAAAAATTGTATAATTATTTATATTGATATATTGCTTGTTACGTATTTTTTTAATTAAAATATATTTATTGATTATTCATACGTAACCTAATATCAGACATAAATATCTGTTATATTAATTAAAAGGATTTTGATATTATTTGGTGCATATGCTTAAATTTTACCTTTGTATAAGAATAGAAAAAAAAGAATTCGATCTAGTTTTTAATGACTTTTTAGCTTCGATACGAAGCTGAGAAGGTATTGGTTTTACTAAGATGTGTTTTTTTTTTTT
>NW_026099572.1:80975475-81088231 GCF_025091365.1 Daktulosphaira vitifoliae | reverse complement strand
GATTTCTTTCAACGATACGTCAAAAGATCACAAATCGTATCTAGTCGAAGACATTACCCTTCAAAATTGAAAAAATTTCCCTCGTTCCCCGTAAATGGGGGAAACCTCCAAAAAAATTACAAATTTAAAAATCGCTAATTTTCGAAATTTTTTCAATTTTTTTTACTAAAAACTGCCGTAACTTTTTTAAAAATGAACATATTAATATAATTTTTGTTTTTTGTAGATGCATGATGTCATTACTTATCATTTGGTATATTTTTTTTATAAATCTGACTTTTTACCTGCCCACTGGGGGGGATTTAAAATGACAACTTTTTCACAAAAAATTAATTTTTTCAACTTAACTTTTGAAAGTGTTCCGGAAGGTCTGACACTTTTATATATATCTTAAATTAAAGCTAATGTAATATACTTTAATTTGAAAAAAAAAAATTTGACCTCTGGACTTGTCTTCATGGTGAAAACGGCTACCGAATGCTATTTTTGTGTGAAAATTTTCGATTTTATAATTTACATTTTTTACTTTAAAGTGCTATAACTTTTTAAAAAATGTATGGATCAATACAATTTTTTCATGAGAAGTAGTATTTATATACATCTTTCATTGGATATACTTTTTTTTTAAATCAGACTATTTCCCTATATATGGGGGGGCTTCAAATATAAAAAATGCATATAGAAAGTAGAACTTTTTCAACTTAACTTTTGAAAGTGTTCCGGAAGGTCTGACACTTTTATATATATCTTAAATTAAAGCTAATGTAATATACTTTAATTTGAAAAAAAAAAATTTGACCTCTGGACTTGTCTTCATGGTGAAAACGGCTACCGAATGCTATTTTTGTGTGAAAATTTTCGATTTTATAATTTACATTTTTTACTTTAAAGTGCTATAACTTTTTAAAAAATGTATGGATCAATACAATTTTTTCATGAGAAGTAGTATTTATATACATCTTTCATTGGATATACTTTTTTTTTAAATCAGACTATTTCCCTATATATGGGGGGGCTTCAAATATAAAAAATGCATATAGAAAGTAGAACTTTTTCAACTTAACTTTTGAAAATGTTCCGGAAGGTCTGACACTTTTATATATATCTTAAATTAAAGCTAATGTAATATACTTTATCATGAAAAAAAAAAATTTGACCTCTGGACTTGTCTTCATGGTGAAAACGGCTACCGAATGCTACTTTTGTGTGAAAATTTTCGATTTTATTATTTATATTATATTTAACTTTATAATGCTATAACTTATTGAAAAGTTTATGGATCCACACAATTTTTTTATGAGAAATAATATTTTTTAATAAACCCTTTTTCATTCGACATACTTTATCTTAATCGAGATATTAATAAGGAACCAGCAGATCAAGTAGCTTTTGGAATAAAACACCAATTTTTTTAAAATTAAACACTATCTAAAGATTTGCATCGAAGCGTTTATTTTTGATAGTGATTTTAATCACTGTCAGATATCATTATACTTGATCCAACTATGCCACGTCACCACTGTGCCGCGACCCCCCTGTGCTGGGTTTTTTTTTATGATCTAGTGAAACCAAGAGATTTTAGTCTACCGGTTAGATAATGATATTAAAAGATAAATTAAATTAAACCTCCCAAATTTTTCTACTTAGTTATTCCGCTATTCAAAACCAATAGATTCTTTTTATACTATGTCCATAAAAAATAGAACTTTTTAATTTTTATTCTAAGATTTGTTATTAAAAATAGTTAAACCAATGTAGTTTTTTAGCGCATTAAAAAATGTTTGATTACTATAATCAATATTCAACGATATTTTTACAAGATCAATTGTGGTCGTAATAATCATTTACATTGATAAAATGAGGGATTTACCCATTTAAAATACAATTGTAAATCTATTGTATTTTAAGTTGGGAAAAAATTCTAAACGATATCTATTATTGTTTAGCATTATTTTCCTTATTATTATTATTATTTGGTTCATATAAAATTCTTACACTGTCATAATTTACGTTTAATAATTTTGTGATATTATTCTTGTGGTCAATTTTTACGATCATTATCGTAAAAATTGGACAATTTCCCCTTATATAGAGAGCGTTCAAAACTTGAAATATTGTAAAAAACATAGATCTTTTTCAACTAAACTTTTGAAAATGTTCCGGAAATACTGCGTCCTTTAAACATATATCAAATTAAAGCTTATGTTATATACTATCAAATAAAAAAAAAAATATGTCCCGATATCTTATCTTCTATGTGCAAATGGCTGTCGAAAATTAAAAAAAAATGTAATGTTTGCGATAAAAATCACCTTTTATCGGGATGTTTTTTGTACTTAAAACTGCCATAACTTTTTCAAAAATGAACAAATAAAAATAATATTTTTTTGAATTGAAACCTTAGATATTTCCCTTTCATTTGATATAATTTTTTTTGAAAATCTAACACTTATTCTGCTCACTAGGGGGATTTAAAATAGTAACTTTTTTACAAAAACTAACTTTTCCAACTTAATTTTTGAAAATGTTCCGGAAATACTGCGTCCTTTAAACATATATCAAATTAAAGCTTATTTTATGTACACTAAAAATAAAAAAAAAAAAATTTGTCCCGACGACCTATCTTCTATTCGCAAATGGCTACCGTATTCAAAAATATGCTATTTTAACAAATTTTTTTTTTTTTAATTAAACACTATTTACAGATTTGAATCGAAACGTTTTTTATGATAGTGATTTTAATCACTGTCAGATATCATCTATACTGGACCCAACTATGCCACGACCCCACTGTGCTGGGTTTTTTTTTAAATTTATAGTACGAAACATAAGCTTTAATTTGACATATATCTTAAGAATGCAGTAATTTCGGAACATTTTTAAAACTTAAGTTGAAAATGTTGAGTTTTGTGGTTTTGACCTCAAATCATATGCTCTGGGCAAATAAAAGGTTAGGTTTTCAAAATTAAATCAGACGAAAATGAAAATCTATGATATTTATATAAAAAATATATTTTGATTCGTTCATTTATCAAAAAGTTATGACTGTTTCAAGAAAAAATGTTTAAAAATGATTTGAAAATTTTTGGGGGAATTTCACTAAATTACAGGAAACGAATGAAATTTTTTCAATTTTTTAGAGTAATATCTTCAATTAGATACGATTTGTGATCTGTCACGAGGGGGGGGACAGGTAAAGAGTCAAATTATTATAAAGTTTATATCAAATAAAAATGATATACGTAAGGTGTTTATATAAAAAAAATTATTTTAGTTCATTCATTTAATATAAAAAATTAGGTGACTTATAAAGAATACAATTCGAAAGATAACAGTAAACAAATTGATAAATTCTTTATGAAATTACCAATATTTTTTAATATAAACTAGTTATAATATAATTGAATATACATATTAATATGCAGTGCTCGAATTGGGGGGGTGCGCAGGGGGACGTAGCTCCTCTACTTTTTTTTACATTTNATTAATATAACCAGTGCTCGAATTGGGGGGGTGCGCTGGGGGACGTAACTCCTCTACTTTTTTTAAAATTGTTTTGCGCACCCCAACTATTTTTTTTATTGGGACAGGAGGACGGTGGAAAATAACACCTCTTTTTTTTTTTTTAAATATTAGTATGATAATGAAATATGATTTATTAATAAATACTAAATAAAGTAATGAGTAAAAAAAAAAAAAAAGGTCTTCAAAATGCTAGGGACGCAGTTTTCAAATTGTTAAGTTGAGCTCCCCTACTTATTTTTGGCCAATTCGAGCACTGTTAATATGTATATTATTAAGTACATACTAAAATGTTTAAGTGTTTTTTTAATGATTTCACTAAGTGAAATGTTCATAATAAACACGAACATTTTTCTTAAAAATAATATTAGATATAAAAGGTATGGTCAATAGTTTACGTAATAGACTAAAAATTAACATTTGTAAGTCATCATTTTTATATTATATTATATTATGTTGTATTTTAATTGATATTATTTATGTTATTATATTCGTGTTTATTACCATTAACAGCTTGTTATATACACCTCTACTTGTAATTAACTTCATGGTGTTATATTTATTAATATGTATTGTTTTTTATAAAATTTATATTATTGAAGTTGAACTTCTAGATTTTCTATATTTCTTATAGTTTTTAAGTTGCTTATGGTAATGCATTAAATATTATGGTGAATTGTGTATGATGCTTTCGGAAGTATCTTATCCAGAATTTAAAATAATTTCATAAATAAAGTTATTTTATTGATAATAAATAAGAAATGTCAACTATAATTATTTTTTATAGTATTTAATAGCTATAAAATGTCATAGATTTAGAATAAGAAAAAAGTGTGTTTAAAATTCACAGTAGCCATTATATGAGCTATTTATGTGTCAAATATCATTTACAATATATATGTTAAGATGAATAGCTGATGTCTTACTTGGACCAATCATCTTGGTCCTTATATTGTAATCGACCATGCAAATGCTATAAAATTCATGTTATGTTATAATAAAACTTTACTATTAGTGGGAAGAATCCTCTGAATGACTGAGTTGTTTATTATAATAATACGTTATTTGGAAAGCAACAAAACAAGGGGCAAGGGCGATGTACGGCCTACTAGTCTGAGTGCAATATATTTTTGAATCACAGCAACAAGGTCATCTTAAATAAAAACATTATTCGTTTGTATAATATGTAAAAATGCATAATATGATGACATTTTACGAAATATATATGTTAAAAATAACAGTTTTTTTTTATGAAATAATAAATTATAAAATTGTGTTATCTGTGGATTGAAACAGATCCGCATTCGGTGCATCGAAGGTTTATGTATTTAGAAGTGAAAATTCTACTATCCAAATTCAAGGCGAGGGTATTTTAAACGCGTAAAAAAATAACAATGTTTTTATTTGTTCAAGGATTTCCATTATAGTTACTTTAACTCATTCAACTGAATAAAAATACAAACAATACGTCAGTTAATTTTTAAGTTGATTGTCGACGACATAATATTGCGTATTTGAATAGTAACACATATTATGTAAAATAAAAACTATTCAAATTTAATATTTAAAAATTTTACATTATTATTAAGTCATTTCTGGTGCACTCAAAATACTCATTAAAAATCAATCCACTCCGCCATCGCTTATCTAATCGTATTTGTAACTCCGTATCGATTTTAATTTAGAGAGTAAACAACATTATTCTATGATGACAACATATTGACCTCACATGACCATCGAAAATAATCTTCACTACTTTCAATTAAATATTTTATAGCTAGGCCGACCCCTAATTAAATATTTTATAGCTAATTTTATCAATTTAAATGTTAAAAAAAAAAAAATTCAGTGATATTTAAAATTGTCCCTAACCTTTTTTAAATTACGAGGCTATTTTTTCTTACTTCCTCTTTATGTTAAAGCAACTTGAATTTTTAGACCTCTAAGGTCGCAATGTTTACAATATCTCAAAATAAGTTATTATACAATTTGGTTCATTTAGGGTAGTATACTAATAAAACTCCAAATGCATTTTTCATTAAATTATGCAAATGAAATAAGAATCTGAATTCATTTTTATAAAATTAAACAAAGGAAAAAAATGTTTGGATGGTAGAATAGTATCTTAATCTAAGTGAGTGGGTTATATGACATATACATTTCTATCTACAATTAGTGATTACAATAGAGCATGACTAAACCTAAAATCATCATAAGGGATTTAAAAATTTCTAAAAATTTTTAGAAAAGCATGTATAATTATATAGAAAAACTTTTAGAGAAGAAGACAAAAATATTTGTTAAAATTGTGCCTATGATTATCACAATTCTTCAAAATGAATTATTAGCTGATTAAATTCTTTTTGCTATTTATTTTTTCATCCAATTATATAGAATCTGAGCCGGATGTATACTTTTTTATGGGATTGTTCAGGTAAGAACCTAATTAAGTATTTTTATCTGATTAACATTCTCCAAGAATAATGTATCAGTTTCCTAACACCTCCCATTGGGTCGCTTTTGTATATAAATAATTACATGACTTTCTGTAGCTAACCCTCATACTTACCCAATTTTTTTTTTAATTAAGTTAATTAAATAATAAGAATTGATCACTTGTGACTAATATTATTTAAAATTAAATATATTCTTAATTTTAAATAAATATATCAAATTAATAAGTTTTTAATAGTCGTTTAAAATAACTAATGCTTTATCAGAATCTCTTTGTGAAAATATGGGAGGATAATACATTTATGAAACCACACTGTATATCTATAATAGTACTATATATACTAACATCATACAACTTTTGAAAATAACTTCTAATTTTTTAAGTTGCTATTAATACTAGTTATGGAATTTTAATGGATCTAAGACCTTATTGCGATACAAGTTGTCGTTATTATGATTTCCAAGGTATTTATTTTTAACTAAACTAATTCATAATTCTATGCATAACAACAAGACTAAAGCAGTCAAAATACGTTCGGACATTTTTACAAGACAATTTTAACATATTAGTTTTGTGATTTGATCACAAATAAATATTTAAATACTAATCTGTATGTCTCAATATTTTATGTAGTACAATGTCTCATATATCAAAAAAGTAATAAATTACTCTTTGATATTATTTTTAAACTTAATACAATACTTATTAACTTCAAATTATTAGCATTCTTAAACAAAAAAGGCATAAACTATTATTTATAACTCAAAAAATCATTATTTCCTTTTAAAAGTATTAATTATTATTATCTTATATAAATACATTAAAAATATTTGTTTATTCTTTAAATAGCACCATGGCATTATGCTACAATGTTAAACCATTTAAAACAAGTAATTAATTGTGTTGCTATATTTTTTAAAACAAAAAATTTACACTCAGCGTCCAATGGTGACATTATTATGTAAATTATATAATCACGTTATTCATTGAAGTATTTTTTCACTTGTTGATAAAAACATTTTAATTTAGTCCAAAAAAGGTTTTTTTTTTATTTATGAAAGAAATTTTTCTTAGTAACTCTTCAATTGAACATTTTTCAAGAAATAATTATACTACTTGTATACGAATAGTGGAATTAATACTTAGTATTCATTTTATTTGTTATCTTTTGTACATGAATTTTTCCAATGAAATAATCATAATAATATAAAAAAATATTTCATCTGAACCCTATATATTTTAGCATTTGTTTTTCAATATTTTGGAACGCAAAAAAATCATTTATTATTAATGTAGTAAGCTAGTATTTATGTTAAAAAAAAAAAAATTAACCAACCTTAGAATTTATGAAAATACTACATAATGAACATTGGCTTGAAAATATAAACTAAAATTTAACTTAATCCATGTGAGTATACACAACCGAACTGTGGGCGACAGAATTGAGTACCCCGGGCGGCGCAATTCCTAAATGCAGTCCTGTTTGTGTATTGACCTGTCTACAGATTCAATAAGTTCATTATAAGTTTTTTATTTATATTAGCGTTACTCGATGACATCAAAATAAAAACATATTGATAGATGTTAAAAATAATCATTTAATATTGTTATGACGGTCGCTCGTGTACAGAAACTACCCAGCGTGTGCTTTTTATTTGTTTTCTTATCTCTATTTACAAACTCAGTAATTAGGACGAAATATTCGGAGTTCGCACAATACCTTCTAAAGTATAAGTTTACATAATACACTGTTCTTCAAAACTTATTAGTACTCTAACACTCCCTTTAATTAATAAAACAATTTAGTTCTATTCTCTTTTCTTTCCTCTTAAAATTGTAAAAAATAAAAAAACACACGTTTTACTTGCTAACAAATAAGTAGATGATCGAACCAAGAAAACACTAATCGTTACATCTTTTGAACTATTGTTGTGGAAGTTATTAGAATTTCTATACCAGGATAGGAGAAGTAGAATGTCATAAATGTTTAGAAATATAAATAAACAGACACCCGTTTCACCTCCAGTATTTTTATGTAAATGTTAATAACTTCTAAAATACTGATTCAAAAGTTGATATACGTCATTTTTTTTACTTAGATCTTTATCTTATTTGTAAGCCAATTATAATTAATATGTACGTTTCCATTTAATTATTATAATGATGGTAAAATTTAAAGGAGAAAGTGGGGAGGTTAGTATACTTTTTTGTGTTAATTTAAGTGCGTAGGATACTTAATAGATCTGAATAGAAAGAAGTTATATTTATCTTATTCTTTTGAAAACACTCCGTAAGACATAGCCAGCGGATCACTCTGTATATGAGTAATATTAATATAACACCTTGATAGCACCCAATGATTTTCGATTTTATCTATAGTAACCCACATTTATTATTTTTATTATTAATAAAAAATATTAATGCCTGGAAAAATAAGAAAACAATACATAACAGTGTATAAAAATAGTTACAAAAAACATTAACACACATCAAAATGAATTATAGTAATACAACCGTAATAATTTTTATTAATACAATATTAATATGTAATAGAAAATATACTTGGTCATTTTTTTAGTAACTATGAAAGGTATTTTGAGGGAATGAGCGAGAAGAAATTGAAAAAAAGTCTGTACTCTTGAAAAAATTGATCACTTTTATAGAAAACATACACGGAAAAGGGCTAAAGAGGCACATATTCAATAAATGTATTCTCGGTGTAATGCTATTCTCTACATAATTAAGTAAGTCTAGAATTATTGTCGTAAACTAAACATAAATTTAATTATATCCTATTAATTTTATGTGTATTATTGTGTAACAATTTTGAAAATATTTAAGAAACAAAAAACCGATTTTCTCGTCATAAGACATATAATTTAAGTGCGATAAAAATAATTTCTTCACTGGGAAAGATTACGTTTCGATCAAAAATATTTATTAGAAAATTCAGTACATTTATTTCTTCTATCAGATTAAATTGTAAGAAAATATTGATTTTAGAGAATAAGCCAGATTACCTATTTAACTGTCACTTTTTATAATTTTTCATACACATAATGAGTATATAGAATGTGTCGGTAAGTAAGGAAACTGGTCAATTGTTACAAACAATGAGGACAACAAAAACCCGTTTTTTTATTTACTGAACACTATATATATTTATTTTTATCTATACTATCTGAGTCGCTTATTTTATTAAATTATTGAATTGTGTTACTAAATTAATAGAATAACTAAAAGTTAAATAAATATGATAAGTAATGAGCCATTCGGACATCTAGAAAAAATAATTTGTCACTATCATCTTAGACAACTAAAAGTATAGATTACTTACTCCCTTATTTAAAAATTTTGCTAGTAGTGTTGACCATACTTAAAGGTCTATAAAACGACGGCAATTCGAGAAGGAAATTATTTTTTCTAAACGATATTTAAATATTTACTTGTCCGACTCGCTGCATTTCTAATCGTTGACCAATACAAATATATTTCAAGTTAAAAATACTATTCCTTGAATGTAATTAATACTTAATATATATTAATATCATTGCGACTTCTGTCGAAGAATCAATTTAACATTGACTATAGGTATTAACAGCTAAGGCGCCCAGCCTATGAAAGTTTGGCACACGTCGAAGGTGTGACAAATGAACCCGTACGACAAAGCATTAATTACCTGGACGCCCTACATTCGAAATTTTCGGTGGCGCCGTCTTCTGCTATTCGATTATCTGCCGTGCCATATTACTTATGATTGCGCCATTGTTAAATGTGCTACCTAAAATTATGCAATTTGAAAACAACGGTATTTTCGTATCTTAAAACCAAATATAAGCTTTTGACGTTTCGGAATAGCAACACGACGCGGTGGCGACTTGAAACATTAATAATGTTATTACAGTGACAATAATTATCTTTCGATGTCAGACCACTCTGGCAGCCGGTTATTTATTTACTAAAAAATAACATTTCTGCCTAGTTTATCTAAATTTATGAATTCATACGCTCCATAATACCAGGAAAGTATCATTTAAATAATCGTCGAGTGTATACATTGTTTGGTCATAGCAATGTTGTTTAACGCAAATCAATGCGTGCACAATTATTCTCTGTAATACATCACGTTATCAAAAGCCACGGTATACATTCTCCATCACAAAAAAAAATAATACAGCAACAATTTAAACGATTAAAGTGACCGAGTGCTCGGGGCGTCCTCTAAATAGTATTTAGTCATAAACATTTTGTTTGTAGTTCAAGCTGGTGCCTTGTCCAATGTGTTATTTACGGTATTTCCGTAACTCGCTCATACCAAATCAACAGCTAGGCCGTCATCGATGGTGGTTTCCGTTTCGTCATTTTACAATTAATAGTGAACCTCCCTCTCGATTTCTGGAACCCAACGCAACCGCATCACAACAACAACACAATACTATCACACTTACGGTTTGGACGAGCGTGTCCGTTGAATATGATTACCTACACACATGTAAACAAACTACCCCAGTAGCGCAAGATCGGTTATTTTTATTAATATATGTTTCCATAATGCACACAAATTATTTTATTTGAAAACTGTATTGCATTTTTACTTTCTACGTCCAAGTAGATTGCCCGAGGAGTGCCAGACGGTTAGCTACGTGTGTCATTTACAGGTTCAATTTTATGGAGTTCTGATAATCTATGTCTAATAAACCAAGGTAACACCTATTAGTCAACTATCAGGATTATTTTTCAAATTAATAGGTTTTAATTTACACATTATAGAATGGTATAAAGTAAAACTAGCGCAGGCAAAAAACCTTTAAGCTTAGTAGGTAATTAGTATAGGTAATGATCCTAATAATCATTTGAATTTGAAAATAACGTAATTAGACTTAAGTTTAAATTTAACACGCATTTAGGAAAAAATCATTAACCATTCAATCTTGGATTGAATTTTATTTTTTTTTATAATTATTATTACTTAAATTAAAACTTAGCACCCATTGCGTAATAATCTACTTTCAACATAAAATATATAAATATTAACTATCGATTCTCTCGTATGGATAGAAAAATGAATTGTTTTAGTAGTATAAAAACTTGACGCTTTCTTAAACACATAACATTTACATTTGAAATTTTAACTTTTACAAATAATACAAACACCAAATCAAATTACTCGGTTTTTTATTTTCATATAATCAATTACATTATTCTTCTAAAGTGATTAAATTTAAACAATCACGACTTATTTTAATGGCTGTTGTAATTTTGTGACATAAGTTGCAAAGATGCTAAGATTAGGGTCTAACTTTTGGGGCATAAAATTCAAACTAACACGGCTTAGAAGTTTTGTATAGTAATTAACATTTACATTTATAAACTTTATTAACAATGACTACTTTATTAATCTTCCATTTCCTTTTATAGAAATAGTTATTATAGTAAACTTGCCAACTGGAATTACTATTTAAATTTTATGTAATATCAGATATAAATTTTACACTTAAGTGTGCTTTGAATAATTTGACAATAACCTAATGTCTAAAATAATAGTCTTAAAATTAATTTTATCTTAACCATTTTTTAAAGGAGGTATTTTTCTAGTTACGCGTAATCTTTTATATTTAATAAGGAAATTAGTTTTTTTTTTAATTATTGAAAAGAGAGTTTCATAGCTGAATTAGAATAATCAAATTAAGTATATAGGCTTCACTTGAGAAATAGGATTTTATTTATATAATCTTTATTTTTTTTTTATACTACGAACAGTTTTAAATTGGCATTGTATGAATAATTATACGGTATATAGCTGAACATTAATATTTGACAGCTTGATTTAAACGGTAGGTAATCAGATCGTGAAATATTTGTTTCGCTAACACTAACGTTTTGTATTTTATTCTATTTAAATAATTAAAAAATTAATTGTCATTATAATTAATTAATTATATATTTTGAATTATATAATATTTTAATATTGATGAAATCGTAATAATTGCTAACACATGAAGATGAAAAAAATTTAGTGGCAATAAATATAAATATTACTTTTTAATTTATCAAATTAATCATTTTTGATTTTCAGATCCGCCTTTATTGCACTATTCCCAAAACGATAATAATTACATGGTAAAAATATTTTATCATATAAAAGGTGTGTGAAAATTTTACTTTTGTATATCCCCCAGGAAAAACCTATTTACGCATTCAATCGTTGTTTAGATCATAAAAATTAATTTTATAGTAAAATCTTATTTTTGAAAGTTAATTAGTTATAATTATATTGAATATATTGGTCTTATGACATTGAAGTATATAATGTTAAAATATTACTTTTCAAACAATCGATTATGGAATACTTGTTCTTTAAGTATTAAATTTCGTCTTTAATTAATTTTAAATGTTGTATATGCTTTACATGAGTGATATTATTCCATATAATATTAATTAGGCGATTTGATAGTTATATAAAGTACAAGTATCTCAAAAAACTCGCGATAATTTAGGTTTTTTGGTGATTAATAGAGTAAAAGTTAGAAATTTTCATTTTAGAAATTTCTGAAATAGAAATTAAAAAAAAGAAATGTATAAATTTGTCTTTATGATAATTTCAAAAAAAGTTTATTAATAATGATGTTTTCCTCCGCTCGTCATTAAAAGCCGAATTTATGTGCATGTAAAAAGTTTAAAATTATATGAATTTTATCATAGAAAATCCTTGAAAAATACATTAAATAATGTTGTTAAAATTAATAAAATATGCAAAAATTATTAATTTTTGACTATAGTCATAAAGTAACAATTTTATATATAATAATGCTTTATAGATTTATATGCAAAAAAGTTACTTAAAATAAATTTCACTTACAAAATTAGGGCTACTTATTATAATTTAACACATATAATTTAAGAAATAATTTATAATCCCTTATGTTCTATTCTACCTTCACCATAATAGTTTTATATTTAATAGAAAGTAATTTCTCAATAATGATATTACTTTTCCTTTTTAAATAGTTGAATAGGTTGGGGTAGACGAATTATCTTTAACATAAGAACTATAAAATACCATTATTTAGTCATATTTTATTTCTCTTTGTTTCACTTTTTATGAAATAGAAAATACAACTAAATAATGTTATTATGTATTTTTTATATTACAGGTGATTTCACTCAATTACAACATAAAAGTAATAAAAGAAATATATTTATAGTTTTTTTAGTTTAAAGTACATTTTTAGTCCATTCCTTATATCCCATAAGGATGTCAATAATATATTTTTTAATAGAAATATACATATTTAATTAGCTTATAAAATAGAAAATGTCCGATTCAACTTAAAATGTATAAAAACGATGTATTGTTGGTTAGATACAGGTTATGATTATTTTCTAGTTATTAACATTTTTATACTTAGGTAAAAGAGGCCGAGGATTGTCTAATATGTTTAAAAGTAATTTAAATTTAATTAAAGTTTAATTTAGAGATTATTCAATAAAGAAAATAGTAAATTTAAAGCTCTTTAATAAAAATGTCTGACTTTTCCGACATTTTTCACAACAATTTCCTCAGTATTCAATTTTTAGAAATTCTACTACACTGGTGTTTAATCGATATGCCTCGTCTTAAATTTTTAATAGATACACGAGTAATTAAGTATGGAATTAAATTTAAAAACTTATTACCAACTATACCTTACAATAAATTGGTAATAGTTTTAATGATGAAAACGACTACTAAAACTATAGTAATTAACTTTGATTATACAACTCTTGAGTGACTTTACTCTTAATTTAGTTTAAGTTTATTATTACTTTAGACTCAATAAAATTTTGTTCTAAAATTTAAAATATGTACTATTTACGAAATAGGAAAAATTTACCAAAATGAAACAATTATGATAATTAGGTCTTTCAATTATTGATAGTTGATTATCATTAAAATTATCACAAATTAGATGGACAGCCTAATATTTATATGAAAAGTTTATGCAGTTTACAATAAAATAAAATATTTTTTTCATTAGAATTATAGCAACTGCAATGTATACATTTAATTCTGGCAAATAAAATTGTAAAACTATTTGGCCCAAACAGTTTGGAAAATAAATATCCATCATAGAAAAATCTAATACATTGAAATTCCAATGGTACTTAAAATTTTTGAGACTAAGAATGATACTACTGGGAAGATAAAATTCATTAGTTGTAAATTTAAAAGTGTCAACATTTATTGAATCTTTTCATTTATCAGCACGTGGACTGTCAAATGTACACTTGAAGTGTTATACAAATTCTATAAGCAAGATAATATATTTATGATTAGCACCTATAACTTACAATATAATGAGACTCACCCATTTCTTTAATATTTTTATCTTAAATGAAACTATCTATGTTTTTACAAATTTTAAGGTGATAATTGCTTAACACATGAATGGATAACTTAAAAAAATAAAAAACTCATAATAATGTTCTCATAATTCAATTCTGAAAAATTTTAGTCTTTTAACAAGATATCTCATACATTTGTATAGTTTCTCCGAATAGAATAACATGTTTTTTTTCTATAACTCAATATTCTATTATACATTCAAATAAATTATTTTTTATAAAATGTTATTTCACATATGGTTCCGTAAACTTTTGTGGAGTGGAGGACATATAGAAGATCTTACATTAAAAGAATAAATACTGGGTGGATAATTTATTCCTTTACATTTATATGAAAATGTTAAGAAAAAAACATTTGTGTTTTCAAATGTTATTCAAATTTCGATATCATATGTTTAAAGCTCATAATTGATTCAAAATATAAATATATTTAATTATATATGCTATATAATACTAGGATCAATATCGAATTAATAAAGAAGATGATAAGGTTAAAGCATTCGAAATATTGTCACTAGAATTAATTACAGAATTTTGCACTATAAGAAATAACTTATACAAATATATATAGGTCATGGTCACAGTCAGGAATGTGGTGTCACTTCTTTTAGAACCATTTGGTTATTATGATTCAGTATTACACGGTTTACACGAAAAATCGTAAAAGTAGGTATTTTTTTAATTAATCAGGTGTCATCGCAACTTGATATTATCAAATAATAATAATATCCATAGATTGCAATTAAGTTAAATGTCAACGAGTTCATCCAGCTCAATAAACACATCACGAAGACTTGAATAAATTGATGTTAACATAAAAAATATTAATAGTCAACAATTTTATTAATTTGAATTACTTTGCTGTGGAGTATTAATTAAGCGGCTCGTCTTGAGAGAAAATTAACTAATTTAATGATATTTGAATTAAATTTGTAAACGATTAAAAACATTATAAAGCAAAATTAATTCATGTATACTTTTATAAAAAATTTAGATTATCATAAATATTATAATCACCTCATTTTTTTTAATTTTATTATTTTTGACCAGAAAACGTATTATTGTGGGAATCAATCGATAAAATTTGAATGTTTTTTTGAACATTAATTTAAGAACATTTAATATTCCTACAAAAGCTTACAATGTTTTCAAAATAAACAGTTTTACAGGCAAAAGCGTCATTGAAAAATACGAAGTGTTATACCGTTGTGATTTTTTAATAGCTGTTAAAAATTGTGTATTTTGCTGACTTAAGCTAACTAGAAGAATAATATCCTCGACAAATAACTATGAAAATGAGTCCAAGTTCCAACCTCCCATTCCAAAAAAGTCCGTCTATCAGAGTAATGATATCTAAATTTTTGGGCAAGTTTGCTCTTCTTAAGTTAATAAACATCAATCCTACTCTCATGAACCACATTACTCCTAATTTCGTATATCTTAAAATTTGATCAAATATTAGCTCAATACTCTTTATAGGAATTACGTTAAAAATGGGAAGGAGAAAATTGAGAAGAAAAGAAAAGTTTCAGATCTCCATTTGAGATTCATTGAAAATATGGCAAAATCTGTTTTATACCATATTCAAAAACGATTTAAGTAATAAGCAATATGAATAAAGAAGCAATATAACTTGTGAAATTGTAGGATTGAAGTTTATAAACTAAATAAGAGCAAACTTGGCCAAAAATTTAGGTATCAAAACATTGATAAGTGATTTTATTGTGAGGGGAAGATTAAAACTTGGTTTGTTTTTATAGTTATGTTCTTGTTGAAGATATATATTTATATGAAGTATTCATAAATTTTGAATAGACAGTTATAGAATGGGCTACCTCTATACCATCTTAGATTATGCCTATATAGTTTAAATTAAACAGAATAGTATTTTTTTGGAGCCTTATTATTAAACAATATTTTTTATTATTGTTTATATTGTTATCTAGTATTTTTTTCAAAGATAATCAATGACTCGTACTTATCACTAAAAAAAATAATAAATTTGAAACGGTACTAGTCGATTATATTATATTATCTAATTAGCTATATATAAGGCATTATTATACAAATGTATTCCACAATAAATGTAAATATAGTACAAGAATCTAAACGCCGGCGAAGTGTGAACATAAGTTGTTACTACATTGTACAATTTATGACGTAGTCTTTTGTGCGATCAAAAATCCACATTTGAATGTTTTTTCTGGTTTTATTATTTCCAATAAATTATACATAAGACAGGGTTTTTCAACAGCAGCAGGCATAAAAATGTCTGCATTGATCAAGTGGCGTCATAATTGGTATTCAAATGTCCAGTTTGTAACTTATATTGTGGGCAGTGAAATCGTCTTAAATTTCAACACACCTAGTAGGCGTTATTTAAATGAATGGCTACCCAAAAGGTAATTCATATTTTAACCGACTGCTCAAATAGCATTTCGACATAGTACGTGCAAATAATCTTAATCCAAGTAATTAATAAATGCTGTTTATAGTAAATAAATGAAATGAGAAAATATATAAAATCTTAGCATACATAATTCACAATAAACTAAAATGAACTAAAAATGCATTAATTTAATTCATAATTAAGTGATATTTTGATGAAACACATCAGTTTATATAGTTTTTGTACTATAAATTAAATTTTTTTTTGAATTTAAACAATTATTGTTTTTTTATTTTTTAGAATACTATACGAACGTTGTCTGAAAATTAATCTTATATCATACTAAAAAAAAAAAATTGTCTTATATATTTTTTAAATATTTTTAGCTTCGATGCGAAGCTGAGAAGGTATTGGTTTTACTATGATGTGTTTATTTTATTTTTTTTTTTTGTTTGTGTCTGTTACCACTTTTTCTCATCTCTCACCGAACCGATTTCTTTCAATGATACGTCAAAAGATCACAAATCGTATCTAGTCGAAGACATTACCCTTCAAAATTGAAAAAATTTCCCTCGTTCCCCGTAAATGGGGGAACCTCCAAAAAAATTACAAATTTAAAAATCGCTAATTTTCGAAATTTTTAAAATTTTTTTTATTAAAAACTGCCGTAACTTTTTCAAAAATGAACGTATCAATATAATTTTTTTTTATAGATGCTTGATGTCTTTACCTATANAATCGCTAATTTTCGAAATTTTTAAAATTTTTTTTATTAAAAACTGCCGTAACTTTTTCAAAAATGAACGTATCAATATAATTATTTTTATATCTGACCCTTTACCTGCCCACAGGGGGGGGATTTAAAATGACAACTTTTTCACAAATATTTACTTTTTCAACTTGACTTTTGAAAATGTTCCGGAAGGTCTGACACTTTTATATATATCTTAAATGAAAGATAATGTAATATATTTTATCATGGAAAAAAAAAATTTAGGACTTTATTTTGTCTTTACAATGAAAACGGCTACCGAATGCTATTTTTGTGTGAAATTTCTCGATTTTATATTTTACATTTTTTACTTTAAAGTGCTATAACTTTTTGAAAAATATATGGATCAATACAATTTTTTATGAGAAATAATATTTTTTAATAATCTCTTTTTCATTTGACATACTATATCTTAATCAGGATATTAATAAGGAACTAGCAGATCATGTAGCTTTTGGAATAATACACCAATTTTTTTAAATTAAACACTATCTAAAGATTTGCATCGAAGCGTTCTTTTTTTATAGTGATTTTAATCACTGTCAGATATCATTATACTTGATCCAACTATGCCACGTCACCACTGTGCCGCAACCCCCCTGTGCTGGGTTTTTTTTATATTATAATTTTATTTTCCTAAATATTTTTAAGTCAACATTTATATTTTTTGAATAGTTTTGTTGTATAGATTTACATATTACTTATAATATACCAGTAGTTTGGAATCTATTGTGATTCATATATGTTGTAATTTACAATCAGTGTAAGGTGAAGAAATACATGCATACTAACTGTAGAGCATTATAATAATTGATATTTATGATTCTATATGTTAAAAAGAAAACAGACTACATAGGTCATTTTATCATATGTCAAGGTCTGATGGGCTCATTAAGTTATTATGATATTTTTTGAACAGTTTTGCGTGGTTATTAATTTATAAAATTACAATGAAATACACGGTAGCATATCATATTAGATCCACTGTTGTGATGTAACGTAACATTTACTGAACAAATTAATCTAACATGTGATTGTATTGTTTACACACGTCATCATATTTATCACATGTCATATTATCAAGTTATTATAGTTGCATTGTTTTGCTGGAATAGCAATGTGCGATATCATGTGAACCACCATCGGATTCAACTACTATATTAGTATAATATATTGATAGTTTTGACAAAACTGCAGGTGAAATTGTTTATAATGCATTTTGGTGAGCTTAGCAAGAGGAGTGCACATGAAAAATAAATAATCATCTCATTTATTTAAAATATGACTGCTCATTAAAAAACTTAATTTTTATTTAATGTATTTATGTTACCCAAATTAGTTTCAAATGCAGTCAATTTATTAATAAGGATATGTCTGCCTTTTATATATTTACTATAATTTATATAGTTTTCCATAACAAAAACCCTACTAAATTTCTTTAAAATTTTACTATAATATTTCCATATGAGTATATTAAAAAAATAAAAGAACTAAACAGAAACAAATGTGTAATTATTAGGGATATTTTGGTATAAATATTATAATTTTATAAAGTTAATATAATATCTATTTTATAAATTATATTTCAATCATATTCTGTTCAGGAGTGATTGTACAGAAAAACAGTTACTAACAAAGGAAGTCTGTCTTGTGAATAACTTAATTATAATTGAGTAAAAAAAAAAAAAAAGTCTCATACACCTCCTTTTTTTATTGAAAATGTTAATATTATAATATTACAAATCTAAATTTAGATCCACAACTGAAAGTACAAGCTAAATACCTGTTTGAATAATTACAAAGATAAGTTTAAAGATTAAAATCTCTTGTATTATTTGATGGTGAATTAGGTACTTCATAAACTGATTAATTAGTAATCGTTTATAAAAAAAATCCAATATATTTCAGATAACAAGAAAAAACTACGTTGATTATCTAAAAATGTTGTATATTTAAAACTTAACCCAAATTTAAATATACGATGAGATAAAGGAAACCATCTTGCAATATATGTTATGTCAAGCTTTTGTGTACCAATTACCCAGGATAACAACCATTTTTTTTATTACAATTTTTATATAACTTCTATATAGAATGTTGATACTACTAATTAGTAATTAAGTGATAGTTGCACAGTAAAAGCATCACAAAAAAAAAATAAAATACTTTTTTTTAACTTTTCTAAAGTGATTTCAGGATGTTTAATAAGAGTTCTACAGATTTTGAGACTATTTCATTAAGTTTAATAGATTTATAATCAAAATTTTAAAGTTGATTTTGAGTGTTATTTAAAAAAAAAGTATACTGTTGAATATAACTTTTTTTAGATTAACTTATTATTATGAAATTTTAACTGACAAATAAATAATTGAATTACTTTGTATTTTCAGTAAATATAAAGCAAAAAATTGCTATTAATACAAAAATACCGGAAAATATCAAATATAATATAAAGCTTTTCATTAATTATTCATTTGATTTACATTTTTAATGTTATACTATAATTTCATTACTGTTACTATTTATTTAAACTTTTGTTATTTGTTATTATTTGCCATATGCATAATTATAATGAAACATAATAATTTTATTTTTCTGTTCTAATGTTATACTTGCACTGTAAAATATATTTTTCTAAAGGGATCTTATACCCGTTAAAACTAAATTATAATAAATTAAAAATAAAAATATTAATATTATAAAATATTAAAATAATAGTTTTTTATTTACTTTTCCATTATTGTTTTATTTTTAAAGTAATTGAATTGATAGCTGATGTAAAATCATTAAAGTCAAATAGTTATGATATAAATCATGATGAAGGTAATAATAAAGAAATGAAGAGTTTTACTTGTGTATTTGTTATTTATCAAGCATAATATAATTATAATTATATAGATAAATTATTATAACCATCAATCTGTAATATTTAAACCAAATTTTAAAAAAAAATGTATTTATTTTATAATGATTTTACTGTATAATTATTGTTAGATTATTAATTAGTAATTCGATTTTAAAGATGTGAAGCAAAAAATTTTAAGCCAGATTCGGTATCAGCGTCGAAATTCTGTATAAAAATTATAAACAATAATATATGTTTTGTTTTTAATTTTCCTGTGTAATTTATTAAAAAATCAGACACCAGTAAAAGTATTTAAATAGTAATTAATTTTTTTTCTCTAAATAACTATCAATTTGAGATGTTCGTTCGAATAAATTATAAATTAAAATAAGAACAGCAATTAGTTATATGAGGTAGTCTAAACAGTTCATGTTTGGAATATATGTTGCATATACATTTTACTAGACAGATTTAATTTATACTGTTAAATTGAATTGTGTTTATAAAACCCTAATTTATTAGCGTTATTTTGATAAACTATTTTTACAATTTTATATTGTGTCCTTAAAAATAATCATTGTTAATTTAAAAATTTTCGAAATAATGGATATTTTATGAAATATGATTGTTATTTATTGATAAGTATGAGTTATTATAGAGTAAGATAATTGAATTTACTTTGATTTTTTTTTTGTCATTTTGACTATGATGGACTTATATTTAAAGCGCTTAGTATTTCAGTAATGTTATTAATAGTTTTCAACTTGAAAAGCAATAAAACAAGCCTGGAATACAATTTTAAGATAAGAAGCGATATTTTTAATTATAAATAAAGTGTGTAGCATATTTAACTTCATTGCCAATTTAATATTATTTTATTAAATTTATTTTATTAACAGTTTACTTTCCTTTTATAAAGATATGTATATTAAAATATTTACTAACATTATTTTATCATTTTTGCATTTTTATTTGCGAGAATAGGTATTAAATAAATTCATAGGTAATATAATATTATAAAGTTTCTGAGATATCAAAATCCAAAAGTAATAATATTCTATTGAGATATTGGTTTTGTAATGGTGTGGGTTCTTTGTCTGTCTATGAAAATTTTTATCTCTCAGTGAACCGATTTTGTTGATCTACAAGTCGAAATAACTCTATTTTAATCTATTTAAACCTATCAGCGAAGAAAATTTAACACTCTCTCAACATTAGAACTTTTAAAAAATACCTCAAAATTACGATACCGTAAAATAGCATTTTCAAGGTTTTTTTCTACATTAAAATATTTCTGTTCAATTTTTTTAACAGTTCCTAAATAAATTTTAATAAATATCGGAGACATAAAATTTTTTTTTTTTGAATGTTTTATATGAAATTGTAATGAAAAACCTAGTACTAGAAAGATTTGAAAGCTATTATAGTTATATTATTATAGCTATAGATATTGAATTTTTTTTAATACAATTTTTGAAAACGTCTTTATTTTTTAAAATATATTAAAACATTATTTTTGAATTGTACTACAATATTAAAAATAATTTCACATTTGTTCATCAACATCAGAATTGATCCTTAATTGTATTCTGATTACAATTTTATGAATTATAATTAAAGGTCATGAATAAATACTTATTATAGTATTTATATTTAGTATGAAACTGATATTTAATAGTTTACTGTATTAATTTTTATTTATAGAAAGGGATAATCTATGATATTTTTATAAAAAAAAATATTTTGATTCGTTCATTTATCAAAAAGTTATGACTGTTTCAAGAAAAATATGTTTAAAAATGATTTAAAAATTGTATTTTTTGGGGGGATTTCACTAATTTACAGAAAACGAAAGAAATTTTTAAAATGTTTTAGAGTAATATCTTCAATTAGATACGATTTGTTATATTTTTTCACGAAAAATGGTGAATTTTTACATAAAATTAATATATTTTCTATCTATGGCAACCAAACGAATATAGAAGAAAGTAAAAGTTTCTATTTTTAATCCTGTGAGCAAGTGAAGAGTTAGTTTTTCCAAATATATATGCTTAATAAAAGAAAGATATCCAAGGTGTTTATAAAAAAAGAAATTTTTGATTAATCAATTTTTAAAGAAGTTATGACAGTTTTAAAAGATAAAAGTTTAAAAGTTTCAAAAATTACTGATTGACTAATTTTTCAATATATTTTTCATAAGATTATTGGGATAGTAGGTATGTAACTCTTTTCAAGTAAATTATTAAAATTTAAGTAAGCATATGTAATCGTATTTTATAATGCTTATAGTATTATTATTTTAGGTAGATGTAGATACTAAATATTTATAGTATTAATCAAATGAGTTAAAATGAATATTAAATAATTACAAAAGTTGTTTTATTTTATTTTTAAGTTTTAAATTTAACGCAAAACATTAAGAAACCATAAAAATGCATATCATGTATTTTGTTTTGAATTATTAAATTGTTAAGGCATAAATAAATATAAATTTAAAACACATGAAATATATTTCAATTTTATAAACAAAAATTGACATAAATTTGTGTCTATGTGAACTTATTTAACTCAAAATCGCTTAAATAATTTGAACTATTGTTAAACATATACCTTTTACTACTTGCTGAATATCATATAAATATCATATAAAATGCATCATTTAGTAAAAATATTTATGATCCATAAATTTCAATACTTATATAATAGTGTTATATAGAATTATTAAATTAAAGTATTAAATTATTAACCCAATGAAACTTAAAATAAAAGTAGCAAGAAAACGTTTCTACATCCAATTAAAATATATTATAATTTGTCAGGAGTGAACTAGCCGCTGAAACTAGTGGTAGGCGGTGACGGTAGGTTAGGCAAGTGTGATAAAGTTAATAATAACGAAAATAAAAAATTAACAGAGCAAGAAAAATAAAGATTTTGCTAAAACTCTTTTGTTACCATCTCATCTAGTGCTAATGTGTCTAGATACACGTTCTTAGACACACGTGAGTGTTATGGATACTGTGAAACTGGAGGCCAAATGGCCACCAGATAGAAAATCAACTATTGAGGCATCAGAATTTGGCATTTTTAAGGAAGAATTTATCGGTAAACACCGAAGAATAGATAGAGCTAGCAGCTTCTTAGTTGTTCTATCACTTATTGCGACTCTAACAGTAATAGTAAGTTTATAAATTTATTAGATATAAATATAATTAGGCTTCAAGAGCTTGTATCTATTTACGGAATATAAATAAATGTGTTCCAAAGGTATTTCATTAAAAAAAAAAATTTAAATAGAAGAAATATATGGTGAACAGTTACACTTATTAAACAGCTTAAAGTTATATTTCAAACTATTGAAACTTAAATTTTCTATAGCATTGTAGTAAAATAGTTTATCAATTCATTTTACCATATATTTAAAATATCATCAATTTGATGATATTAAATAAAAATAAATCTCAAATGTATTTAAGTAAAAAATATCGAACGCGTATTTTTCAAAGAAAATATAGGTGATCATGTTATATTATTTAGAAAAAAATTTAATTCAAGCTTGATTTTTTTATTTCACTCCTTTAGTAAACAATTATCACATTTACATAAATATAAAAAATAATAAAGCAGAGCGAAAAAATAACATTGTTTGTTAAATTTATCTTTTAATTTTTGAAAAATAAACATTTATACTAAACATAAAAAAACTTATGGGAAAGGAGTGAAAAAATTTATTCAATTGAATGATGAAATATTTTCTAGTATATCTTATGCACATTTTCCACATTTATTGTGATACTCTTGTATATTAAGCTAATTTCAAAGATATTGAAAATGAAATTTTCTCTTAAAATATCTGGTTTTAATGAACTTTTAATAGGCAATAACAATATATAATTAGAGTCCTGTTTTAGTTATTTTTACTAATAAAGTTATATTATCTAAGTTTTGTGCTAAATGATTTTTAATCCAACACATATGAGTTTGTATTGAATTGTGTTTAAAAAATGAATTACTGAGCTTAAATGAATTTTGAATGGTTTTTTGTGTGTGACTACAATATATTCGTGTTTTAAAAAGATTAGTAAACATTATTAGCATCACAAAGACGACAAGCGTTCGAAGATTGTGATAACATGCACAAAATTGTTAATTACAAACAGGGATAATATTAAAAGCTGTTGATAGATTTTCTGTAATATTACTATTGGATATGCACTTTTTTTCATAGTGAAAGCGTCGGGTCTTAATAATTCGAGAAAACCGAAATCCGAAAATAAAAGGAGAATCGTAATTACTACTATTTATCTTATTTACTTTAAACTAACTTTACGCTTTATAAGTATGGCAATGAATTATTCAGTCTAAATTCAATGTGTTTAAAACATTTCTAACCAGTAATCATTATATCACAACTATAATGCTCGAAAAGGAAAGTTATTATCCCCGCTCGTCACCACATCAATGTAACAATTTCCTAATTGTTTTAGGAAGTGCTGCGTCGATTAAAGTATGATAAAAAAATACTCTCGCTATTCAAGAGATTCATCTTAAACTCTACGATAAAGTAATACACAGTATATGTACAAAAATATCCAAAATAGTATTAACTAGCGCAAAATATTGAGATGATAATCTTCATAAATAAAAACTAATTCAAAATTATTTTAGTTGTTTTAAACGCAATGATGTGTATTGTAGTGACTACCTTTTATTAAATAAAAGTTCCAATCTGACGAATTAGAAATAAAAATATTATAAAAAAAATTTAATTGTGCATATTATAATCTATTTTGGTCTTTTATATAACAAAGCTATATTTAGTTTTTAGAAGGTTGATGGAGTTTCAAATATTTTTCGAACGTTATTAATCGATCTAATTTTATCTAATACTTCAATGGAGCGCATATTTCCAACCGAAAACAGCAATAATATAGTTGAAATTGATCAATAGCATCAGTATTAATCATTGAGTTTGATGCGAATTTTTTTATTTAATGTAAAGTTTTAAAGTATAATTTTTGAGTAATATACTAATATACTATTATTTTAACAAAATATAAATTGTATAAATAATACAGCTAGCTTACTTTAAAAAATAATTTTTGTTCTTAAATATTTGTTACATTAAAAATATAATGCTGAAAATAGTCATTCAATCATTATTTTTTAGTATTTCAGTATTACGGAAAAATATAATATAAGTACCATAAAACGCTCTTCGATTATAATTTATATCCATAAGTTATTTTATCAATGACTTCTACAAAATTTGTTTACATTAGTTTGATGTATTTAAAAATTGAAACATAGCTGAATTTTTAGGTTTAAATAAAGGCTTTCCATTAATTTGAATGTTGATTTCTTAGAGCAGTTTGTCATATGGTTAATATTTAGTAATTTTATTAAATATCGTAGAAACTATATTTTATGTATAATTAAACTTAAATAAATAATAATAGTAATAATGTTAAATACTAAATACCTCAAAATAAATTAAACATTTAATATAATAGTACAAGACATAATGAAATGACAATGATTCTATAAAGAATTTTTCAAGATTGAAGTCAAATAAAATATATTACATTTTTTATTTTATTCATTGATTTTCTAATACAAAATAATTTTTTTCTATATATATATATATATATATATATCAACAAATATTTATGTGTAAACAATTTATTTAAAAAAAAAGAAGCGAATAAACTACATAATAATATTTGTCGGAAATCATTTTTATTTTTATTATTTTTTTATTAGGGCAGGAAAATATTATATATAACGTTATAATTATAATGTTAAAACGATCGCTGATTTTTATGTAAGATAAAATATGATAGAATAAAAGAGAAAAAAAACAAAATGCTTTTTAAAATTAATATATTTTTTTTATTATTCATGCTTTGATATGAATGTCCATTAGCGATTTTTTTTTTTACAGAAGTGTTACACAAATATATGGATCTATATGAAAATTGATAATTTATTATTGTATAATTAAAAATATATTTACAATTGTTTTTACAATTCTGTATATTTTAAAAATTTAATAAGTTTTTCTGGGTATGGTAACTTATTTTGAACAGTTTTCGTATTTTCTGCAATTTTTAAAAATATGTTTGATCGATAAAAGATTACCATACACTGAACATATTGGAGGTTCCTTTCTCCCCATTAGATAACCATAAGTTAGCCGCGTATGTCCTATGCAGATTCTATTAATTTTTCTTTCTTTACTAACACTAGTATAAGAGATTGTGGGCCATCTAATTGTAGTACTCTTTATTTCATTGAGTTTGTTATTTAAATTTTTCCAATTTTTTGCAGGTTTTGTATGATATTGTATGATCTCTTTTTTTTATGTCATTATACGTCATGGCGTCTATTTTGTTTGCTTCTGTGTTTTCTATAACTTTTTTTATAAATTCATCAGTTATTTCGTTGCCTCTTATCCTGATATGACCGAGTACTCAAACTGTTGCTATATCGTTTTCTTTTATTTTTTAGCTTTTTCTAATTGGTTGATTATTTTTGTCTCGATGTCGCAAAGGAATACAGATAGATATATTAATTACAATTTATGTATTATATTATTAAGAAATAATACTTTTTTATTGGTTTTTATAAAATTTTTAAAACTGTTTTACCTGGTTAATATTTTATAATAATAATTGAATCATAATTTTCTTTAACTCTTCCCGGGTATTTGGGGTTGGATCTACCTTATTGATTTTAAAGGATTTGACACCGGCCAACGACTTGGCGAAATTTAATTATGGCTGAGGAAATATAATAATAATAATAATTAAACGTTTTTTTTCATTTTAGTAATATGAAATCAATTTTTAAAAATACATTATTTAAATTTATAGGATTATTTTCAAATTATTATAACTATTTATGTATATAGTAATTTTTGTACTAATAAAGTACTTTAAACATTTAATTTATTTTCTGTTTTTTACAAGGTATATTTTACGTTTTTTGATTTTGCAAAGCCAACAACAACGCAAAACCCAGTTACCGGCGACGGACAAGTAATGAATTATGCAAAGTTTGTAAAGGAAAAACAAACCAAAGCGAATACGCCGGAAAATGGACTTCTAACTGCTTTACTAGGACTCAAGAACAGTGAAAACTTTACAATAGTCAATAATACGCATGTTGTGGAAAAGGTAGATGAAGCTGAGTTAAGTGCTGCCAGACAGATGCGTATGTACTCGCCAACTACAGTGCAAAGACCTTCCTATTTATCATATGGTCCAGGATACTGGAAGTTGAATGTGTTGAAAAATGGGAAATATCCTGACGGCATGTATGGGTTTAGCCGTAAATCGGATTTTCCACAACTGGCAGCCTACAGAGCTCCATTTCCTCCAAAGAGTGTCATTAACGTTATGAAATACGTTACGGGACCACCGCGTCGTCCTCCGCCCGATTTTATGGTCGCCCAAGAGTCGGGTAATCGTTATTTTCCTATACAAGCCGCCGGCGATGTTAATAATCACTTACCAGAAGTACTACAGCCACCAAAAATAGGGTCAAGAAGGTTTCGTAATAGATACGGCCCACCGGTATATCTGAATCCTCCGAAAACCATTGACTCATTACCCGACGATTTTATGAAACCACCAGATCCAAACGCTGGATATGCAATGAACTTTGAAAATGTCGATTTACCTGTGGACCTAACTGTTCATGAAGAATCATACAATATACCAACACATACAGACGTTGTATTTCATACCCCTAGATCACCCGTAGTAGTCAAGCCAAATCAAGTAAAGAAGCTTAAGAAGGCAAAACCAAAAAATAAGAAACCAATTAGAATGATGTTAGACATTTATCCGATTACTGAAAATGAAAACCATCAGCAGCAAGGTCAGTAGACTTGTAACAGTCAAATTATCCCCATAACTTTAAAATAAATAGTTTTACTATACGCAAACTAATTTTCTTTATCTTTTTAAATAGGCCTTAGTAATAAATTTTTAATATTAATTTGCGTTTAATCGTAAATTTTAGCATTTATCATTAACTAAAATGTCTAAAATTCTTGTACACTTATAAAAAGTCCTTTCTATTTAAAGCTTATAATTTTTTTTATTTCATTTACTAATTTAATCTTGAACTAAGTTCAGTAAAAGTACGATTATTGAAGTATTTCAAAAAACATTGTGGCACCAATGCTTTTATTTATATTTTATTATAAATATAAATAAAATTTATATTTATAATAAGAAATTAACAATAACCACCTAGTTAATAGTAAATAATAGTTTAGTAGAGTTATAAGTATGACAATTATTTTTGAAACTTACTTTGAGAATAATAGCTTACATAGCTTTTTGTTTCGCTATTGTCTTTAGTATATTTAATTTGTGTAAATGAATATCTATTAACTGTAGGAAAACTTTATGTTACTTTTCTTTAAAATAAATTATTACATTGATATAGAAAAAGAGCGTATTTTAAATTAAATAGTACTAAATTCGATGGTTCAACTTAACTCGTTATTTTCTTTGTATAGACCTCGAACAGGATGAAGCAGAAGAAGAAATAGAAGAAGAAAAGGAGCAAATTACTGAAGCAGATTCTGTACATAATGCATTTAAACATATTAAACAAAATAGCGCAGAAAATTTACTGTTACATTTAAATTTATTTCCAAAATTCAGCCAAAACGGTCGACGAATGTTAGTATAATTTTTGCCTTAAAAATTTTAGATCTAAAAGTAACATACATTTGTTTAGGTCAGTAAATTTTGAAGAAAACCCGACATCATTACCAATAGTACACTTAACAACAAGTGAAACGCTAGTTACTCTGAAAAGTAAACAATTTTATTTATTCTTTTTAATTACTTTATTATTGATATATATTTTTTTAGGTCAGGGTGAACATGAAAGAGGAAATAAACAGGAATAGTTATTATTTAAAAATTTAAACGTAAAAATAATTCCATTGTTAAACCTGTTAAATTTTTTTTTATAATATAGTTACGGTACCAATAAATTGTTACTCAAATTTTTTAATTATTTAATCACTTTTATTTTGTAAGTATAAATTTTTAAAATCCATTTCAAAAAAATTGTATTCAGCCATACGGGAACAATTATATAATCTGTGTACTCCACACTAGACCCAATGTGACACCCAACTAGAGAATCCATTGACATCTTGGATGGTTCTAGATGGTATACCTGAAAAAATATAATTTGATTAAATGAAGGAATAATTAGAATAATCCACTACCATTAGCTTTTAAAGAGGTTTACATTCATATAATTTTGAAATGAATAGAATATTTAATATAGCAAATCTTTACAAAAATTTTAAGTAGGCTAAATAGTACATGATAATTTTCAAATATTAATTAAAAAAACTTGAACTTTACAACTTTTTAAAGAAATAAATATTGAAAAATCATATACAGATAAACTACTTAAATCTAAAAGCATTTAACTAATGTTGAATCACAAAATAAAAAATATATACCAGTTCTGTAACTAACAACTCTGGCTGCTGGATTTAGCATATAAGCTGATGAATAAGGTACCGAATAAACTGCTTCAGCAGTTTTCATGTTTTCTTTTGTATCGACTTTGTCTGCACGAGTAAAGCCAGAAATAGCAAGCATGGCTACACATACCATCTGAAAGAAATAATTTTTTTTTTTTTGAGGTTTAAAAGTGTATATTGAAATAAATTTCACGAAATGTTGTACTTTTGTGGATGAAAAAATGTTGTCGCAGTTGTGATTATGAGCAAATGATGAAAATTACTTTAAATTAAATATTAAAGAATTTATGCAAAAAAACTATTACATAAAGTCATCATTATCAAACTAATTATGATTAAATATTAATAATACTAGTATAATAATATTTATAATTAATTCCTAGCACTGAATATCGAAATCCATTTAAGTACACTTAATGATAAAATAACAAATATTGATTGTACAAACTTTAAAAAGATATTTTATTTTAAAACCATGCCATTAAATGTCTATAGCTTAAAGCCTATAGCTTTTGATTTTACATAAAGATATGTCTTTAAAATATTGATAAAAGGATTTAATTTCGAAAAATAATTGTGTATTTTTAATGTTGAAATAAAAATAACAAATATAATCAATATTTAAAATTATTATTAAAATAATAAAAATTACTTACCATTAATACTTTTGAAAACATTTTGTTGTGTTATTTTTAGTTCCAATTAAACGTTAAACTTGTAATCTTTGTCGCAAGACACAAAATCGTAATACTAAGGGCTGATAGACGAGCTCTTAATTTTTATATCGTACGAAATTTCCAATTAGAGCTTGTTATTGTTATTGATGGCAATTTCACATATTGAGATTTAATTAACCTTAACGGTTATATTTTCATAGTTATCCTAATGAAGTAAAAATTTTAGAAAATAGCCCAAAACTACTAAATTACAATAATGATCATTTTTTAAAATGTAAACAAAATTTGTCAAGATTTCAAGTACATTTTATTTCCTTATAGTATTTGTCTCGGGGAAATAATTCAACTTAACGAAATTTATAGGTAAGTACTTTAAAATTTAAAAAAAAACATCAGTAATCCATTCTAATTTATTTTTTTTTTAAACATTTGAAATATAGTAATATTGTTTTCGTATGATTACTGGGTTATTCTATTTAAGCCCTATCTTATCTTAAAAAATGTATGATAGATAATATTTCATTATTACTTCAATAAATGAACTTGCTTTTGCATTTAATATCGCTGTGTATCCGTATGGAGTTGTGTTTAGTTAATTTTATGCGCAACGAGTGTTAAATATTTGTTAAAAATGGCTGTTGTTTTGACGAGAAATAAATCAAAATTTTTAATTTTTCAAGATGCTAAAGAGCTTATTAATAATATATTACCAACTTATGAAGACGTTATGCAATATTATTTGTATGTAAAACATCAACTTAAACCCGATATTACTCCAAAAGAGCTAAGTGTAAGCTCTATAGCTAAAATTGTAACATCTAACATAGAAAATATATGGCACAAAGCATCAATTTCAATAGTATATCACACACGCGAGTATTACAATTAATTAAAACGTACCATGACAACTTTATAATAACTTAAAATTCAATTGTAGTTTAGATTGTATTAAGTCATAAGAAGAAAACCTTAGACATATTTTATTTAATTTGTCATACTTAAGCTGTTGAAAGAATTGTAAAATTAGTAAAAGAAGCATCTACAGCTGTATGTGTACAAGCTGGAAGGGATAGTGTTATAAGTAGGATTATACCTCATTTAAAAATAAAATATTTCAATTTAATTAAGTTAATGTTTTTACTTATATACAAATTTAATACATTACAATAAACGAATAATATATTTACAATTTTTATGTAATGTGTTCTGTAAATTTCGTAATAATTTTGAGATTGTAATTTTTTATACACATATTTGATTATGGACCACAATTTTCTAGTAATATTAGAATTTGCAAAATAAAATTATTTTTCGTTCTACTCTACTATTAATATTCTTGAAAATCTATATATTTATTAAGGGTGATCTAAATAAAAAAATTTGCTTTCGATAAAAAAATTTAAATCAATATTTTAAAAGATATTAACATTTTTATACTAAGTTGGATTGGACTTTTTTTACAAACTAATATTTGATATAACAACTGCGTTTGGTAAAAGATATGATACACACAACAAAAATAATAAACAATTAAATTCTAATCAATTTTTATACAAACATTTTTATTGTATGTTGAATATTTCGTCTGCAATATTTAAATAAACTAATGAATACGATTTCAGCGGTAAAGATAAAAATATATTTTTAAATTTTAATGAATAAGTATTATAGATACGGGTTTTTTCTAATAAAATTTGGTTCTATAATTTTTTCTGTAAATAGTATAGATTAATAGATATGTGACAAAAAACAAAAAATTACCCTCATAATCAAATTTTCAACCCTCTTGTAACATTTGAAGATATTAAAAAAAATTTCTTTTTTTCCCCCGTAATCAGGAGATTAAACAGCAACTTTTTTTTCTATTAGAATTTCATTATCAACATTTTAAATATTTCGTACCACCCTAACGTATACATTATAAGGGTGTTCATTTTTTTATTTTTAGTAGCAACACATATTTTATTATCTTATGTAATAAAAACATATTTAATTAACAGGTAAGGAATGAGTATGAAAATATGTATCATTAGATATTTCTCAGTCGTATCTCTAGGTATTAAAATGTTAGTAACATTTGATGTACTGTTATAAAAGTTGTAATCACGCAGTCATTTTTTTATTTTAACACCCTTATAAAGTATAAGGAATAAATTTAAAAAAATAATTAATACTATTAAATTCAAAATATATGAAACTAAAAAATAATTTTCTTAAAATAATTATATTTAATTAAAATAATAATTAAACAATTATAATGTTTAACAATGCATCATATATAATGTCTAATGATTATTAGTACAATATGTATTTAATTTATTTATTGCAACTTTATACTAAAAACTTCAAGAATTTTTAAAAATAGTTTAATAAAAACGATTATTAATTTATAATAAATTTTATCTTTGATACAAAGCTGAGAAGGTATTAATATGACAATGATGAGTTTTTTTTAGCTTCGATGCGAAGCTGAGAAGGTATTGGTTTTACTAAGATGTGTTTTTTTTTTTTGTGTCTGTTATCATTTTTCTCAGCTCTCACCGAACCGATTTCTTTCAATGATACGTCAAAAGACCACAAATCGTATCCAGTCGAAGACATTACCCTCAAAAATTGAAAAAAATTCCCTCGTTCCCCGTAAATGGGGGAAACCTCCAAAAAAATTACAAATTTAAAAATCGCTAATTTTCGAAATTTTTTCAATTTTTTTTACTTAAAAGTGCCATAACTTTTTCAAAAATAAACATATCAATATAATTCTTTTTTATATAGATGCATAATATCATTACCTTTCATTTGGTATATTTTTTTCATAAATTTAACCCTTAACCTGCCCACAAGGGGGGATTTAAAATGACAACTTTTTCACAAAAAATTAACTTTTTCAACTTAACTTTTGAAAATGTTTCGGAAGGTCTGACACTTTTATATATATCTTAAATTAAAGCTAATGTAATATACTTTATCATGAAAAAAAAAATTTCGGACTTTATTTTATCTTCACGGTGAAAATAGCTACCGAATGTTATTTTTGTGTGAAAATTCTCGATTTTATTTTTTACATTTTTAACTTTATAATGCTATAACTTATTGAAAAGTGTATGGATCAACACAATTTTTTATGAGAAATAATATTTTTTAATAATCCCTCTTTCATTCGACATACTTTATCTTAATCAAGTTATTAATAAAGAACTAGCAGATCATGTTGCTTTTGGTATAATCCACCAATTTTTTAAAATTATACACTATCTAAAGATTTGCATCGAAGCGTTTTTTTTTATAGTGATTTTAATCACTGTCAGATATCATAATACTTGATCCAACTATGCTACGTCACCACTGTGCCGCGATCCCCCTGTGCTGGGTTTTTATGTCTGTTGCCACTTTTTCTCAGATCTCATCGAACCATTGTTCTTTCATTCATACGTTAAATTATCACAAGTCGTATGCATTGAAGACATTGCCCTTAAAAATTAAAAAAATTTTCATCATTCTTTGTAAATAGAAAAAATCTCCAAAACAATTACAATTTTCAAAATCAGTAAATTTTGCCGTTTTTTCTCTTAAAATTGCCATGACTTTTTGAAAAATAAACATACCAAAATATATTTTTTTAAATAGAGATCTTAGGTGTTTTACTTTCATTTGATATTATTTTTTGAAATTCTTACCCGTTACCTACCCACAGGAGAGGATTCAAAATAGCAAATTTTTCACAAAAGTCAACTTCTTCAGCTTAACTTTTGAAAATGTTCCCGAAATACTGAGTCCTTTAAACATATGTTAAATTAAAACTTACGTACTATAAATTAAAAAAAAAAAATTGTCCCGACAAATTGTCTTCTACGTACAAATGATATGGCAGTCGAAGTTGAACAAAATTATACAATATTAAATTATTAAATAGCAATTTCATACTATATTTAATTTTTATAATAAATATTTATTCATATATTACACTTATAAATCATAAAACGTGTAATTAGGATATTAATAAGGAAATAGGAGTTAATTTTGCTTTTGGAATAATTTAACAGTTTCTTAAAATTAAACACTATCTACAGATTTGGATCGAAAAGTTTCTTATGACAGTAATTTTTATCACTGTCAGATTTCATCTATACTTGTGCCAACTATGCCACGTCTATACTATGCCCACAATCCCACTGTTCTACCGTTTTTTTTATTGAAATTATGACATTTAAATTTAATTTTATCTTCTGATAAATTATTATATATGTCATCGATTGATAATTTCTATTTCTTAGGAAGTAAAACACAAGGATTACGGGAAATATAACTTGTCATATTATTAGTTTTTATTTAATACAATGCCCTTTATTCCTTTTATGTATCTATGAAACGAGAGTTACGTGGCTGCTCTCCCAACATTAAACTGCTGATGAATATACTAAAAGGACTTCAACAATAATTTTGAGTTTATATATTAAAAATAAATAATGTAATATATTGAGATATTGTCACATAGAAAGTTATAAAGATAAGAATAATTTGAATAAATTTTAAAGAGTTCTAATTCAAATCTTTTCCTTCTTTATCATGCCGTGAAATTGAGTAGGTATTGATTTTAAGATGACGAACATTTATTTTTATGACTGTCTATGAACATTCTGAGCTCTCAACGAACCAATTTTAATAATGAAACGTCAAAATAATTCGGTCTCAATCTAGTTAAATATATGATTACCAAAAATTGAAAAAAATTCCTAATCTTAGGAATTTACAAAAATATCTAAAAATTAAGCTTTTGTGAAAAATTGTGCTTTCAAAATTTTTTTTCTAATTTTTAAAACTGCTATTATTAATTTTTAAAAATACTGATTTAATTGAAATTTAAATAGAATATACTAGAGAAAATATGCGTTCCTTTAATATTTTTTTTTATAAAAATTTAATGAAAGACCATGTAAGTAAAAAGAAATTAGTAGTCAAAGTAAAAAAATATTTTATTTTCAATTAATAAAGTAATTTAAAAGTATTTTTATTTGAGTGACACGTTAAAACATAAAAATTGTAAAATTAATATTATAGAAATTATCGTAAAATCTTACATATTCTCATTGAAGCGTTTTTTATAATAGAGGTGTTAATTATTATCAAATAGCATCTGTACTTGTTCTAACTATGCCACAATTCCACTGAACAATGTTTTTTGAGTATTCTTAACTTGTATCAAAAAAATTAGTAGTAATAATTTGTGATCTATTGTTACCTGTCTTATAATTAAGAGGAGAAAAAGGAAAATAAATATCTATCTAGATAAAAATAATTACATCAAAAATATATTGACCAATTTTTAAGAGAGAATTAAAAATTTTCCTTTTTTTTTTTATATAACCTTACGAATGAATCCTGATAATTTTTGTAACAGTAAGAAAACTATTAATTTTTATATAAAATTGTTACCTTAAAAAACAGATGAATTTATTTTGATAATCCTATTCTTTATACTACATTAAGGTTATTCATAATGTAATAAAGATCGAAGAAAACCATTATTTTTTCATTTACATCAGTATATTGACTAAAAAATATATATTTTTTTTAATTTCAAATACGACTAAAACTAATTCAAGTACATTTTTCTTGGCATTAATACTATTTGATTCAACATTCAAACGTGATTTTTAATTTTTACGAATAAGATTACTAACACAAAATATCTAACTGTAAATTTTACAGTTCATGACAAAAATAACATTGTTAAAATAAACTATCATATATTTGTAAAATATAAAGATTTTTAAGGTGATTGATTAGTTTATGACCACATCGTGATATACAGAATTATTAAAACAAAGTTAAATGTACTTGTTTTTTAAATAAATAAACTCATTAAGAGTTTTCGTTTTTAATTTTTGTTGTTTATTATTTTCAATCCTGGAGGTGTGAGAAAATTTTTTTAAATTACCCATGAAAAATTGTAATTCATTTAAATTTGTTTTAAAAAACAGAGGTAAATTTAAACCTGAAATATGGAGAATACAATCATAAAATAACCAATATCATATTAAGGTCAACATTTTCAAGGCTTACTTTAAAAATTTAATTAGAAACTTCTTTTTTTTTTGTATAAATTAGTGAAGTATTAATAAAAATTCATATTATTTCATATTGAGATTTGATAATATAATATATTATTATTATATTACATATTACATTTTTAAATCTTAGTTATAAAGTTAATAATATTTTTAAGTTTTTTCTAAATGAATAAAAAAAAAATACATCACTTATGAAGTATAAAATATATTGAGCATTTATTTATTTTTATAGTTCATCATTTAAATATAAATCAGTAACAATTTACGAGAAAAAATTTGTTTACATATATATATATAGATAAATGATAATTATTTTAGTTGCAGTATTGGATCAGTTTCTTAAATGATTAGTGGAGCACCAAAAGCATTCATTCCGTATAAAGGATAAGTCATAGCTGAAAAAAAATACTTTTTAAATTTTCAGAGTCTAAATTTCTAGATATAAATAATTTTTAAATACTTTTTTATTATTATTGAATTTTTATAAAAGTATTCTGCTACTAATAAAATATATTGGAAATATTAATTAAAGTATTTGTTACCCATGTTGGATAAAGATGATAACGGAGAAATCAATCTATAATTATTCAAGCCACTCAAGGTAGAGCCATAAGTGTATACTGTTTCAGCGGGTTTCATTGTTTCTTTTTGATCAACTTTTTCAGATGGTGTTGGGTTGGCAAAACAGACACCCAAAAGGGCCATACAGAAAACCTAAAAATTAAAATGAACAATATCAAGGAATACGCCAAAAAATCTATTTTTACATTAAAAATTATAAATATTTCAAATTTCAACTTTAAATTTGAAAATCGTTTGTTGATATTCTTTGTCAAAACTCTTTGTTGAAAATTATTTTATTGTATAAAATAATGAATAATTATTAAACGATTATTTTTTTAAATAAAAATAAATTTTATCGATTTATTGAAAACTTAAATATTAATATTAAAAAGAATTATTAAATTCAATGAAAACTTCTATTTAAACTGTAAAAATAAAATTTTATTCTAAAAAAATGAATTAATGATCTTAAAATATTTAATTTTTTTATATAAATTAATAAAATAAAAGTTTCTTACCAAAATAATTTTAGAAGACATTTTTTCTGATTTTTCAATTTTTAAACGACGTATGATAAACTTGATTATTGACAACAATATGATTTTATTTTTTCATTGTTGTGCCTTTTATTATATACTTTTTCTGACATTAAGTAATGTGTTTTTGTTTGAAAAACCATTAAAAATACAAAAACAAAAATAAGTTCTCAATTATCCTTTTCAAGGACATGTGCATCATCTGCAGATTTACAGATTAATAAAAGAAATAGTTATCTAAAATTATTACTCAAGACTAAAATTAATTATCGGATTTAATCAGACGTTCATTATATATTTTTTTATCATTTTTTGATTTGATAAATCAACTAAAAAGTAACCTTTTTTTTATTTATTAATAACTTTTTCTTTTTTTTAACAGCGTGTTTTAAAAACTTTTTTATAATAATTTTCAACAACAAATCAAACTTTCAATTATTCGTCTAAATTATTCAAAAGTCTAGTAGTATGCATAATTTAATTTGAATTTTGATATCATAATTCAATTTTATTTATGATATGATTAATTTAATTGGTAGAATGTATTTTTTGTATTTATTAGTTTTTATTTTCATATAATTTTTAGGATATTTTCAGTCCATCTCCTGTATCTTAATAGAAGACTAACTTAATTTTTATAAATGTAAATATACAAATTAAAATATCTTATATACAAAAAAATGATCTAATTAAGAAAATGTTAGGTAACAAATTTTGGACCCGTATTTCAGAAGTTATTTGTTATCATTTTAAAATATAGATTATAAATGAGGCACGGGTCATGAGAACTTTTAAGCTATTAACATTTTTATACCTAGGTGAGAGGAGAAATGAATATCTAGCGTTACATTTAAATAAAATAGACGCAGAATCATTTTTTTATTGACGGGTGATTCTAGAATAGTCTAAAAATGATATTCAGACAAATCTATTTTAAACTTACAACTTTTTTTAATTTTGACAAAAAATGTTGCTTACATTATTTAGCATTTTTTTTTTTGGAAACACTACTTCAACTTCAAAATTACAGTTGCAGATTACAAAAAGATGAGTACACAAAAGAATACCTTTAAATGTAATTTAAAGGTGATTGATTAACAAAAGAAAATATTATAATTAAAGTTATTATACAAAAACATTAAGCATTTAAGAAATTTAAAATGTACTATCACGAAATAAAATTTATTGTAATCAATTTTTGTATATTAATTACAATTGTATTTATTTTTTATTATTTATTATTATTTATTATTTCAATTGTATATTATTACAATTGTAATGTATATCAATTGTAATAAAGACGAATATTTGGTAATAACTAGATCAGAAAAATTAATAAGATATAAAAAATAAATCATGTTACAAAAATGTTTTATTATTTATTCATTTTCACAATTAAACTCAAAGCATACTTAAGTTTTTGCTATCTTGGGTACAATTTATTTATAATATATTTACGCTCTTAAAAGTTTCAGTTTTATAGATTTTAATTTACAGAAACACATTTTTTTTCCGAAAAAAATTATTGCTCCTAAGACATGCATCTTAAAATGTGCCATACTGTAACATTGTCTGTGTAAATTACAATTGTTTATGATTATACCTCATAAGTTGCCTGAATTAGTTAAGTTTAAAATATTATTTTACTAAAATTATTTTTATTCTTTACTTTTCTTTATATTTCCTGAAAAAATGATTTCATCATACATTTAAAAAATTTAACAAATTATTGTGTGATTATAATTATTTATAAAGTCATAAAAAAAATTTAATTTCTAATAACAGTCATTTATTTCTAATATTTGCACTGTTAAAAGCAACATTGAATTCTTAGTTCTTCTGGATTACCTACATGAATTGTAATTACAATCAAAACTCAATATTATATTCCTCAATAGTTTATTTTATAAAATCAAATGGATACTGAGAGAATTTCAAATTATTGATAATGTTCGTTCATTTTTTTTTAATAAAGGCCTACATTATTTTTAAAGTATTATAAATATATTACAATAGTCAATATTTTATAAGACAATGATACTAAAAAATCTCTATTACACCTTAGTAATAATTAATTGCAATTTCGTTGTTATATTATTAGTTGCTCATTCATAAACAAAAATTACTCTAATATACATCTAGAAAAAACAACTTAGTTAATATCCAAAATTCCCGAACTCTCTTTTCCTAATTACTGTATTTCAACACAATACCACTAAATTATTAGTAAAAGATTCATATAAAAGAACAAAGCTAAGTCTTTCTATTTCAGTATTTTACTTCCATTTGATTCGAAATAGTTAAATTAACCGAAGAAACCAAAAATATCAAACCATAATGTCTCTTAAAATCGTTTTAGTAAGTTTTCATTTTTTTTTTTTATTTTAAAACTTAACTAAAAATATGAACTTGGAGGTACTTTGAAAAAATGTATATTTTTTATTTAAATAATTATATTTCAAGTTTCGGTGTTGTGTCGTGTACTTTCTACCTTCAAAAGTTATATATAAAAAGATAAATAATTTTTAAAAATCCATTTCAATTATCGAAATCAATAGTAATTTTAGGACATGTATTAATGATATTATAAATATTTTAATACATAAGTTGGTACTGTACAAAGGGGGAATGTGCTTTATAAATATACAACAATACAAACTGTATCCAATTACGTTCCAAACTTTATCTATGTATTAAAATGCTTTTAATTTCTTTAGTATATGTTCTAAACCTACTAATAATCTAAAAAAAATTTTCAAAAAAGGGGGAAAAAAGGCTATTTTTTAATTTTTAAAAAAATACGAAGTACAATTTTTTTGTTTTTTTTATTAGTGATGAATAATAAAAAAAAATGCTTTAAACATAACTTAAGAAGGCAATAATTAATTTTAAACAAATTTCAACAAAATAATAACCATATCAAAAGTTATAATCGTTATCAATTGGGTATAAGATACATTGTAAATGGTAAATATATAAATAATATTTTAGTTGTTTTACAATGTATAACAATGTAACAACTATATAACTATAACAATTAAATACAGTGTATTTAATTTATAACTAATGTAACATTAAATATAATAATGTAGATATAATTACTACTTTCTAATAATATTTTTTTATAAGCAGAAAGTTATTTAAATTATTACACAATATTTCATATTTACTTGATTAAACTCATAAAAATGTTTTTCCTCAAGTTCGTGTGCTTGTTCGTTGTCGCTTTAGCCGCTGAACAAAAGGTCGAACCAAAAGAAGACATGAAAACTGCAGACACTTTTCATTTAGGATTTTATGGACCTTCATTCAGCTATCGTACATATCCAGGTTTCGGATTGAGATCTTCTTTAAGTAATTCACTTGTTTATTTCTAAAATTATATTTTATTTCAATTGATACATTATTTTTTTAAATTTAGATTTCGGTTGGCCTTACTATTCCTCATGGGGTTACAGTGGACTAGGACTTGATTTATTCAAATAGGTAATTCGATGTAACACATTATAATATCAATTTCAATAGCTATTACTTAAAGTTTATATTTTAAATTTTAAATATTTTGTAAGCTTTTACAATTAATAAAAATGTGATGATGTATTGTTACATATTTTTGTTATTAAATAAAGTACAGAAAAGTTTTTAAGTTTATTTAATTATATTAACCTTCCAACTTCTTTTTTTTCTTAAATTTGAAAATTAAAGTTATTATGAGAAATGAGAACTGATTTTATTCTCAAATTCACATGATATAGTGATTTTAATTTTCTGATTAGTCACTTCATTTTAAAACTGTTATTTTGATTAAAATAAAACATGGATTATTAACAATCGAAATGCATCTCAACATTCAAAGCATAAAAATATTTAAATTATTAAATTAGGTACAGGATTAGAGTTTTTACAAGTTTTGTTTTTTAATTTATAATGATTTAATTATAAAATATTGGAAAACATATTTATTTAATGTACTGCGCAGCTATTTCACATATATAAAAAATCTAATTATAAAACAATTAAGTAGAACATTTACTTATTAGTTTTTATAACTCTTATACAGCCAATAACTTAAGTTATTACTAATTAAAATTTCTCCCACACTTATATTTAATTACTAGATTTTTAGTAACTAAATTTCAAGTCAGTGAGTGTCATCAATGAAAACATTTTTTTATAAAAATACTGTCACATACCATTTTGTTAATTTTAATACTTATTATCTTTAATATTGTAAAGTTTATATAACTCAAATAAAGAAAAAAATTTTATTGTGTAATGAATTAAATGTTCATAACTGAAATTAAATCTAATATTCTGTTGATTAATTAGAGGCAGCATCACATATTTGTCAATTTTTAAATAATATGGTTGGGTTTATGTATGTTATAATACATAAACACTATCCGTTTTTATATATTTCAAAAATTACAAAGTTATTTGAAATTATTTCCGTCATAGTATGATGAAAAATGTAAAATTTATTGTTGATAATAAAATGTTACAGCGTAAAGTTGTACATTATATTATATTTGTTCGATTTATAAAGTTTACTTTATCAAAATTGCGAAATAAACAATTTTAATTAAAATTGTATTAAAAAAGTACTATATTGTTTTATAAAGACGTGTTATTTGGTTACTATGAGATTAATTATTATACATACACTTAATTTGTTCATTTATGTGTACTTGTTCAGTTTAAACACACAAATTACCCAAGTTTTTATAGGGTAACTTTATAAATACACCTTGAAAGTATTCCACCGAAATAATCTACACTTTTCATTACCTTTGGTCAAAAATCACAATTATTAGCCGAGTTATTTGTATTAAGTATTAAATAATATATAAGATTTGTAATCACATAACATGCGTCCACTTACATACAAACTACCTACCTATTGAACCTATGGGTTCATTTCACAAAGTTAGCAAAATTTACAATTTTAGAAATCAGTAATTTTCGATATTTTTAAAACTTTTTTCACTCAAAAGTGTCAAAGAATTGAATGATTGAAAACAATTTTTTGTATTGATACCTTAGTTATTTACCTATTATTTGGTGTATATTTTTTGAAAATCTGACCCTTTACTTGCTTACAGGAGAGGATTCAAAATAGAAACTTTTTCAACTTATCTTTTAAAATGTTCTGCAAAAACTGATACTTTTATATATGTCTTAAATTAAAGCAAATGCAATACACAATATATTGAAAAAAAAAACTTTTACTTCTGAAAATGCCTTTGTGGAGGACTTCTTTACAATTTTTTTGTAAAAATTAATAACATCAAAAAATATAATACTTTAAATTCGCAATTAAATTTCTTGAACAAAAATTTATTTGAAAGTATTTATAAGAAATTAGTAAATTGAATTGGTGTAATTGGAAAGAGAATAATTCCCTTAATGTTTTATTTGAAAATATTTATTTTACTTTTAACTTATATAACTTAAATAAATGTTTAAAAAGAAATTTTTTTTAAATATTGCAAGTTTTCCAATGTAATAAAAAAAAAGTTGGGTATACATTTTTACTCATAAAAAAAATTCTATATATTTCACTTTGTGCTCATACTTTTTTCATTTCAATTTTACAGAGTTATTACTTTAAAAAGTGTACATTTATGTGACTTTTTTTTTATCATTAATTTTTTTCAACCATCACGTAACAATTTTGTTTTAATGATACATCAAATGATCACTGCTAGTAACTATTTAAATATATTATCCTCGAAATTGAAAAAAATTCAATTAATAAAATTAAATAAAATAAATAATATTAATAATTAATAAATAATAAATGGAAAAATGTATAAACCTAAAAAATACCAGATAATATTTCTTAATATAATCATCATATTATTAGAAATTGAGGGACTATAATTAAAGGAATTACTCTATATATGATACATATATTAGGAAAATAGAACACATAATTATTTAACATCTATGATAAAACTTTATTGATTTTTTCAAATTTTTTCATGGCTATTTTTTGAATGTACATATTGTATTTTTACAAATTATTCAGATATCAGTTATACAGTATTGAACAGAATTAGTACAAGTATGGGTATGATTTGTAGATTCCGCTGTAGTAGCTATCATAGTAGTATGGAATGCCTAAATAAATAAAATATACATATTAAATAAAAGAAAACTGAATTACTAAGATAATGTATAAAATTATAGTTACTTCTGTATCCAAGACCAGAGTAGTATTTTGGGTATGCATATCCGTATGAAGGGTAGTATCCATAAGTAAGGAAAGTAGTATCAGCTGTTTTCATATTTTCTTTTGGTTGATCAACAACGGGTTTAGCAACATCATTAACAGCTTCATTGACAGCAACGTTTTCGGGGACAGCGGGCAAAGCGAAGCAGACGGCGAATAGAGCCATGCAGACAATCTACACAAAAATGTATTAAAATTTTCAATTTGACTACTTTGGTCAAGTTGAAGTTGTTGTTCTTGAAAACTTATTAATGTTGTTAATCGTAATCTTTAAATCAACAAATTATAATTTTTTAGGGGACTTTTATTATTTTTTTTTTTTTGTAATATTTTAAATGAAAACATACTTTTATTAGATTGTAATTTTATGCTACCATATTTTTCTAAACAAAAAATTAAAAAAGAGACATTATCTCGAAATTGTTTATAATTACATTTATTAAAAATAAGAATTATACTTTAATTAATTATTGTATTTTATTATGTGGATGTTAACAAATCGCTATTACACAAATATAACAAGGTGATAATTTTACTATATGATATTAAAAAGAATCTAACAGATCTATAAAATTTTAAAGAACTCCGATTTGAAAATGTGTTTTAAATATATTTAATTTAGTATATATTGTAAAATATTTATTAATAAAAATATTGTATTAAATATACAATATTTAATATTCGTTCTCTTTTGATAATTAAAAATTATATTCAACTTAAAAATATGAAACTATAATATTAAAAAAATTTTTTTTTTAAATGTTTAGTAAAAATTTATTAACATGATGACAGATGTTCTTACCAAGACTAATTTAGCTGCCATTTCTGAAGTTTCGAAGAACTTATGAAAATATGTATATGACTTGATAGTTCAATTTTACCTTACGATACTGACTTTTTTTCGTTGGTATTCTTCCTTATATTTTAATTTCCCCCATTCTAGTAAAAAGTTTTTTTTATCCTAAAACCAGTAGGTTTTTTAAAAATTAATAAGCTGTCTGCGAAAACTCGTTTGTATGACTTCCAGAGGGTAAATTCATTATACTCGACAACAGTAATAGAAATTCCTCACTAATTCATCCTATTAATGTTAAATTTATTGAAAATAATTTTAATGCATTAAATGGAAATTAATTAAGTATTGAGCATTATTGGGTATCTATTACTATTGTCACGTCTAAATAAAATAAAACTATTGAATATTTTTTTATGAAAAAAATGTTATGTTATACAATAATACTATTTTTATGTATATTTAACTTTAAAACATTTAATTGTTCATGTTGTGACAAGTGAGAGCGTGTATTGACTGTTTGCTTAATTGGCGTAAGTAAAATTTTTATCAAATTTTTATTTTGCTAAAAACATGGAAGTGTCTTATAGAAACTTTAACACAACTAAATCCGAATAATTTTGGTAAAATTTCGTTTATGTCAATTAGTCTGCAAACATCGATATTATCATTTGATCTTTGTTTATATTGAATCTCATTAAGAAAAATTAACTATCAAACAAATGTTAAAACTGTATCACCCTTATTATATAATTATAAAAAAAGTCAATAGAAAAAGTTACCGCTGGAAAAATAATTCTTATTAATAAGTCTAAAACAGAATATGGTGTTACTTAAAATTACTAGAGATGATATAGGTAAATAATATTTACCTATAGTATATTTAATAAATATAATATTAATATGATAAATCAAGAAATATGTGTAACTAAAAGAAATGATAATTTTTTTCCTAATACTTTTGTTTATTTTGTGAGGAATCGAATAGTTTATGATAAACCGACCACTTTGTACATTACCTTAGTATTTTGATTATATTTAGTCAAAAAATATGAAACATCAAAAAGCTATAGCAATGTACGTATCTTTAAGAAGCCATGGAAATCCATAATATTTAGAAGTCACAGGTTTGCATATCGAGTATAATTTTTTAATACTTAAAAAGTGTTGAGACATAAATAATACAGGACAGCAATTTTGCCGTCTATTATACTTAGAAGAATTCTTTATAAAATTTTGACTCTGATTCTGAATCTAATTTCAGATTTTTTCCACGACATCTAGATTTTCAGGTAATTGCTAAATAATGCTTAATCATCAATAAAAAAATTAAATCAATAATAAAATAAAATAATTTATTTTTTTATTTTTTCTAATAAAATCCGATGATGATTTTTTAAAAGAGTTGTGTGAAATTTGGTAAAATTATATAAAATTTGTGTAAAAGTTGTGTAAAAATTATCATTCAAGTTTAATAGTTTTCAAACATCTTTAAATTTAAGTTTGATAAACATTTCACTTTAATTATTTTTGGGTTAATCTTATAATTATAATATTATTACTAATAAATTTGAATTATAACACTTCGGCTACTCAGATTTTTAACTACTTGTTACAAAAAGTGCTAAGTTTTTAGAAAATTACAATTCGGCAATAGTGCCGGATTGGAAAAACAGAGGTCACCGATATTTTTAACTAAGGGGCCTGATCGCAACCAATCTAAATAAGTCGAAGAACTTTTTTTTTTTCTTATCAATTACAAGAGCTCAATTAATTTCATAATATTTTAAGTTAAACTAAATTTACTTAGACTGTAAATAAATTGATATTTTTAAATCACATTGTTTTTATAATTATTGATTTTATCATTATTTGGCAATAATAATCTGTAAAATACGATATTCATTATGAAAATTTTAAAGTAAAGTTTTCTGTAGTATAGTCAATAACATCTTTTAAATTAATACAATATTTCAATGTTTCATATAGAAGTCTGTGTATGATCTAAATTTCAAGTACCAGAGAGAACCAATTTGAAAAATTAAAATAAAGTCAGGACCAAATAAAAGTTTTAAGCGGATCAAACTAAACAGGACTGTTATATAAAACATTTTGTCTAGACCAAATTGGACGAGACTAAATAAAAATATAAACCGTTCAAAATAAAAATATTAATTAAAATAAATGTTGAATGAACCGTAACAAAGAAGGAAAATGAAACTTGGCTAGATAGAGTTTAACTGAAATTTACTGGAACTTTACATATTAAAAAACTTTCGATATAATATATTTATAAAAAAAATGTTTTAGTACTTGGTCATAAATTTAAAACAAAATTAATTAATATATAAAATAATTATTCACAATTCGTCCCTGGAAATTCTGTTAGCGCGTGAGTCATTATCTTAAAAAATTCATCTTGAGTGTGAAATTTATTTTTATTGAGCGTTAGAACATTAAATATCACACTTATATTTAAGGTGATAAAAATTATGACTTTTATTTATTATTTCACATACATAATTCTATTATAAGTACAATGTACTTTAGTTTTCTACAAATATTCCATAATTAAGTATACAATATTACACTTTTTAAATGTGTACCATTTTCTCAATTTGAGGATAGAGCGGGACAATAGAATTTTTTAAAAGATGGTAAAAAAAAAAGACAAGAATTTTTTTAATTGAGAGAAACTAGGGCTGTAAAAATTTTATTTTTATAAACCGAACAGTGATATAGTTCCGTTCAAACCAAACCTACAGAGCTCTAGTTTGATAATGTAAAATAAACACATTTAAATTCAAATTTTCACAAACTTTAAAATAATACAGGAAATGTACTACTAAACATTAATAAGATATTTTTTTAATAATATTTTGTTAAAAATTTACTTTCAAAAATATCTACCTTAATTTTTTTTAAATTTTTTTACAAAAATTTTTTTGATGATACTTTGAGTACTATAGTAAAACATTAATTAAAAAAAAAGTAATGCAAGATACTCAATATCAAAAATTATTTCATTTATCAAAACATAATAGATAACCCTGTACAAATAATTTAAAAGCTTTAAAGATGTGGTAGTATTAAATATTAAATAGGGCATTTAAACTATTACTGAAATCGTCAACTCTTCTGCATAAGTTTAAAATAGTATTTTTCATCTCACGAGTATAGATTTGTTACTCAGCAACATATACATATTTCAAAATAAAATAAATATTCAGTTCGGATGATCAAGTAAAAGAAAAGATATATTAATACTATAATTATAAGATCGTGTATTACAATATTATGGTTCTAATGACCTTTATAACAAATATTAACATAGGACTTTTGTGGATAACTTATCAACAGTAAAACCAATTTTTTTTTGTTTTTACACTGAAACTGATTTACTAGTATTTATTAGTTAACAAACAATTAAATGATTGTGTATATGTATATTTTGAATAAACATACATAAGATATACATTTAAAACACAAAATTTTATAATTTTAGTAATAAAACTTTATTGAGAATTTTCAAATAACTTTGATCATTATTTTTTATACATTTTTTTTACAAATTATCCAGATATTATTATTTAGTATTAAACAAAATTAAATTAAGTATGGGTATGATTTGTAGATTCCGCTGTAGTAGCTATCATAGTAGTATGGAATGCCTAAATAAATAAAATATACATATTAAATAAAAGAAAACTGAATTACTAAGATAATGTATAAATTTATAGTTACTTCTGTATCCAAGACCAGAGTAGTATTTTGGGTATGCATATCCGTATGAAGGGTAGTATCCATAAGTAAGGAAAGTAGTATCAGCTGTTTTCATATTTTCTTTTGGTTGATCAACAACGGGTTTAGCAACATCATTAACAGCTTCATCGACAGCAACGTTTTCGGGGACAGCGGGCAAAGCGAAGCAGACGGCGAATAGAGCCATGCAGACAATCTAAACAAAATATTGGATTTGAAAGTCATAATATTTAGTATTTAAATATTTAATGGAGTGATATTTTATATAAACTATTAAATTTGTCTATTATTTTCTTTATTATTTCAGTTATACTTAAAATCGAATCTCAAATCGATCTGTAATTATCAAACTTTAGTTATGAGACTATTATTATAGCGTTTTAGTTATTCTTACCAAAACTAATTTTACTGCCATTTCTCTAGTTTTGAAAAACTTTTGAAAATACGAAAACGACTTGAATGTTCAATATCACTTTACGATACTGTTTTTCTTTCGAAGGTAGTCTTCCTTTTATTGTCGATTCCCTCCAGTTTTGTAAAAAAATGTTTATCATAATAGCCAATGGGTTTGTTAAAAAACCGGCCAAGGGAAAATCTATAATATGCTTAATTGATAACAAATTGTATCAGGCTACCACCACTATACCCTACCTTACAATAATAGTATTTACAATGTTCCATTCCAGTGGTAGCCTTATTACAGAATAACGCAAAAAATAATAGTTATTTTTCATAAACAATAAAATTAAGATAATATTTTCAAACTTATTATTTAATTATTTTTAATGTTTACCTATAGTAAAAATAGAGATTAATTTAAAATGAATTGATAATGTAAGAATATTATTTATATATATATATATATATATTCCAAAATGAATCATGTTGCTTACACAATTTTATCAAAACATCATGGACTACACTCTTTATATATTAATTTATTAAAATAAAATTAATTGTTATTTTCAAGATCATCTTTAAATTATCTATACATAAATTTAAAAATAAAAAAAAAATAGGTATAAAAATGGAATTTGTTTAAATATTTTTTAAACCCAACCAAACCTCTATGCTGATAAGTCATAAAAATGATCATACGAACATTAAGGAAACTGACATTATTTTATTTTGCACTATAATCCTAAAAAATGTATCCTCAAATCATAATTATACTAAATTATTGTTAATTTACATTATGTCAAAATGATAACTTGATGTCTTAATGACTTTTATTTTTCATATAAACTACATCTAAAAGGAAATATGGCACATTGCATATCATTACTATTTTTAATAAATTGATTAAATAGATAATACATTAAATAATTTTAAAAAATATTCTATATGTTAGATTATATTAAGGTGAAACAGAACTATCTGACAATTGCTATAACTTTGTTACAATTAAAATTGTGCTCTTATGTATAAAAACAATTTAATCATATTTAGACTATCTGACAAAATCATATTATTTATTATTTATTTTTAATTATTAATTTTTTAGAATTTTCAAACTATCCGTTACTTTAAAAATGTATTTATACAAAAAAATGTTATGAACCGACAACAACTTAAAGATAAGTGCTTATGGAGTAAAAGCATTTTAATATATAGAATGAGTATGTTGTGCGGGTGGGTACAGCTCAAATTGGTATATGTGTATTCTGCCTTCTCTATATAACCAATTTATGTATTAAAATGTTTAGAACTCAATAAGTACTTATCCTAAGGTTGTTACAAATTCGTGACAACTTTTTGTACATAAACGCTCTAAAACAACGGTTATTTTGAAATTTTGAAAAAAATAAAAACTAAAAACAATAATTTTTTAATATTAAAAATAATTAACAAAAAATATGACTAAAAATATACATAGAATAAAATAATTTTTAAAAAAAAGTTAGCGAAATTTTAATTTTAAAAGAATTAGAGTTAATAATTAGATCTGATCCACTCTGTATATTACAGAACAGTAATTTTAATTACCATAAAATAAAAAGAAACCCTTTATTTTTAGAAACATGTCTTTTTATAAACTGATGGATTTTTTTAAGTAAACTTCTTTTATTTTTGATAATATGAGATAAAGAGAACATTGAGGACACTTAAACACCAAGTTATCCAAAATAAAAATTTGCCTCAGCATTAGATTTTGATGAATCATGTTTCAATCAAACTTAGTATTAACCTTCATTAAAAAATATTATTTATGGAAAGTTTACTAATTAGCACTATTTCTTTGATTGATCAGTTATTAGAGCATACTATTTTTTCTATCACATTAATAGTATGAATTAGTGAGGAATTTCTATAATTCTAGTTAAGTATAATGAATTTACCCTCTGGAAGTTATGAAAAGAAACGAGTTTTGATGGACAACTTATCATTTTTAGTAAGTCTATTAGCAATTAATAAATTTCATACCCATTCTCATAAAACATTAACTTTTTATGAGTATGGGGGAAATTAAAATATAAAGAAGATTTCCAACGAAAGAAAATCAGTATTCTAGTGTGAAATCAGCTATAAAGTTGTATTCAAATTTGTAAAAACATTTTAAAACTACAGAAATGGCAGCCAAATTAGTCTTGGTAACCATCTACAGTTTAATATATCATACACAACTTGTTTTTATTTCATAACTTAATATTAGAAATTTGGATTTTTTATCACAAAGAATGAACTAAATTTCAATAACATATTTTATTTAACAAATTATTTTTCGATTTATTTTTATAATTACTATTAAATAGACAAACTTTTATTGAAAACACATAGCATAATTCTTTTGTGTTTAAAATTGTATTGCCAATTTTTTGTGAATTAGCATTAATTTGTTAAGTTAACTTTAAAAAGTCTTATTTTGCTACTTATGAATTTATTATCAAAATATTTATCAGTCTATTAGCAAGTTAATTGTGTTTTGATTGTAAAATAGAAAAAAATTGAAAAATTGTTTTGTTTAGATTGTCTGCATGGCTCTATTCGCCGTCTGCTTCGCTTTGCCCGCTGTCCCCGAAAACGTTGCTGTCGATGAAGCTGTTAATGATGTTGCTAAACCCGTTGTTGATCAACCAAAAGAAAATATGAAAACAGCTGATACTACTTTCCTTACTTATGGATACTACCCTTCATACGGATATGCATACCCAAAATACTACTCTGGTCTTGGATACAGAAGTAACTATAAATTTATACATTATCTTAGTAATTCAGTTTTCTTTTATTTAATATGTATATTTTATTTATTTAGGCATTCCATACTACTATGATAGCTACTACAGCGGAATCTACAAATCATACCCATACTTTTTTTTCTAATTCTGTTCAATATTAAATAAATAATATCTGGATAATTTGTAAAAAAGATGTATTAAAAATAATGATCAAAGTTATTTGAAAATTCTCAATAAAGTTTTATCATCAAAATTATATGGTTTTTTGTTTTTTTATTAGTGTCTTTATATACTTAATATTCTAATCGATTGCTATCTTATAAGGTCCATATTAACAAACAAGTAAATAAGTTTTGATGTTATCACAATATTCAAATGTTTAACAACGTAAAAAAGGTTAACTGGTAGAGTTATGAAAAACTTTTTAATAAATACATAATATTCGAATTAATAAACATACAAATTTTTTTAATTAAACCAAATCAAAATTTTTTTAATAAATTACATAATTGCTACAAGATAATAGGTAATATTGATTTTTATCAATTTAAGATTTAATGATAGAATAACAATGATTTAGAAAAATTAGTATAAAAATTTAGGTTTTTTATTTTTAAATAACATCACGAACCGATATATAAATCAAAATGTATATCATCTACTTATTTCAAAATATTTTCATCCTATATCATTTTCAATAGTAAATAGATGAATTAAACAAATTTTGTGTTTTGGAATAGTGTTTTTGTACAAATATTTATCGGATAATAATTGACTAAGATGTTTCTGTTTCAATATAATTCGTTAAATTATTATCGATGCTCTTTATTTCTCCAGCATACATTGTATTAGATTGTAAAAATCAATATACTAAAAAGTTCTATATTTACCAATATAACTACAGTTGTTTTGGGAAAATATAAAATCTTAAAATAGTAGAAAATATATACAATTGTTTATTTCTGTTTTGCCATTATATATTATTTATTTTTACAATCATCTTAAGTCTAGTTTGTATATAGACTGTGTATGCTTAAATATCTACCAGAAGCGTAATTTGAACTGTATTTTAGGGATGACAATATTTTTAGAAATATTCTGGAAGGCTATCAGCGTTTTTAACTTCACTTTAACCAGTTTTGAGTTTCTGTACTCATAAAAATAAGCCTAAAAAATTAGCACACGAATCATCTTGTTACACCAGTACGAACTGTACCACCCGCGCTACATTTTTATTCAATGTACTTAAATGCTTGTAACACAAGCTATTTTAATATTACACAAAAATAATAAATTTAATATATATTCTTAATTTTCTATTTAAAATTACCATTTATACGTGTAATGCAGCTTATTAAAATATCAAATAATGTAACACATTTTATACCAAAATTTATCAAGTTTAATATTATATTTTTAATTTGTTTCAATGCTAAAATATAAGTGCTCTAAAGGATGTGAAAAGTTTTAAACGGTTTATAAAATAATGATAGTGTTTCAGTTATGCATAGTGTATTTAAGATGCTATTAATAATCTAAACTCTTACCGTAAGTATAGCTTGTGGGCTATATTCTTATTACACCTGTAATTGCCATTATGATATAACTAACAATATTTTCAAAACGTAGTTAATTTAGAATAAAATATAATTACCTGAAAAATGTGTTTTTAGAGAATCCAATGATATAAAAAATGTACTAATAATGTATAATTTTTTATTTAATCTTAAGTTATGTAAATAAATTTTCTTAGCATTGTTCAGCAAATAAAATGAGATATTAATTTAGGCATCATTTTATGCTGTCGATATTTATATTTTATGTCTCTATAGATTTTTTTTTTTTAGGACGTCATTTTGTTTTTAAACAATTTTTTGAAATCAGTTATAATTTACATAGAAAAAAAAATGACTTACTTTTCTTAAAGTAATAAAAACAATTGTAAAATTATGTTCAGTGTTGTAAAAAATATTTAACTTCAAAACAGAAATTATTTCTGTTTAGCATCAAAGTTAACATTTATTTTTATTATTAACTTTAAAAATATTTTATCTTAATTAATTATTTTTTATTTTTTATATAATACCTGTCACCTAAATGGTGTTTAGTTTTATGTAGTAGTAATTTAGGTTTATGCTAATTTAACTTTACTTTAAAAAGTAGACTTTTAACAGTCGAAAACTTATTTAAATGATGTTTTCATGATCTATCTTATCTATATATTATAATAAAGTATCATGTATTTTATTTATTTCGTTGATACACTTAGACAATTTTTTTTTTTATAATCATAGTCATAATCAATATTGAATTCAAACTTTTTGTATAAAGAAGGTTCTATAAATATTAACATATAAAAAATAAAAAAATTTACATCTTAATATCATAAAATTGTTAAAATAAACAATAATTCACTAACATCACTACAAATTTGAAAAGAGTAACTAAATTGACATAGAACTAATAAAACTTTAGGGAACTCCTCCTCTACTGTTGTATATCTTCATTTAACCTTAGATATTTTATAAAAAAATGTATCTTTAAACCATTATCGTCCTGAGAGCATCTATGAATACAATTTTATCTTGTATTGAATAATAAATACGTTCTATTTTTTTAAACAAATTTTTTTCTAAAAATGAAATCCTTAAAGATTTAATTTAATTTAATTGTTGTTTTTATTTTGTTCTTTCGGACATATTAATCGTAAAAACTGAACAATAGAAATTTTGTAATATTCAAGTGTAAATACGATTTTATAATTTCAATTTATTTAGCTCAATATAACACCTATAGGAATACATTTTATTATATTTAGAGGACGCCAATGTACATATTAATATTTGTGGCACTTATCTATGTTTTATTCGTAGCTGTGAAATTTGGCAAAAAAAAATTCTTTGTGCACATTGAAATGTATACATATAAAAGTGTTAAAATATCACTTAAATATGAACAAAAATTGTAAATATATAATAGTTTTTTCTATTAAAATTTAGTTGGTAAATTTAAATAAGTAGTCAATTATTTCTTATAGTTGATTCAAATATATATCTCAACATTGACCATGTTTTTCGTTTGGAGTAATTGTTTAAGTGAGTGTTTTTCTATGATACCATCAAACATATTTTAATGTTAATTTTAGTTCTGTTGGAAAGCATTTGCTTATAAAATAGTATTAAGCATCTAATAAATTTTTACAAATCTTTCTTTTATAAATGTGAAAATTTCTCTTATATTTGTATAAATTAAAAAACTAAATAAAGTAAAATGTTTATTTATATTTCAAATAAATTGTTTGTATATATAAATAAGTACATTATTTTCTGGTTTAAAATTGAAAATATTAATAATTGAAATTTCTTATTAATTGTAGAGATTCTTTTGTGTTTACCATAATATTAAATTATTAGAGTACGTAAGCTGGATATTCGTTGTAATAACCATTGTAATATTGGTTATATCCATAGTATGGGTAGCCTACACCTAAAATAACATAATAATTTTAGTAATCTTTAAAAAAATAACAAAAATTCTATATAATTACTTCTGTATCCAAGACCAGAGTAGTATGATGGGTATCCATATGATGGGTAGTATCCATAATAATAAGAGGCTTCGGCGGTTTTCATGTTTTCTTTGGGTTGCACACCCATCATTGGTTTCATTGGAGCAGCACCATTGGTGGCAATAGTTTCGGGTGCAGCTGGCAAAGCGAAGCTGACTGCGAAAAGAGCCATGCAGACGATCTAACAAAAACATGATTGAAAATGTTAGTAAAATAATAAAATTTAAGTATAGAATTTTTATTTCATTTTTAGTTTATGATTGAAATAATATATTAAGATAAGAAAATAATCTAGAAATAGTAGAAAATAACTTATTCGTTCACTCTCAAATAGAAATAAATAATTGTAAAACTTTACACCGAAAATTTGGAATTTTTTACAAAAGTATGTATTACTGAAATGAAAATAGATTTACTTTTTTCTAGATTTTATCAATTTTTAAAAATTATTTTGTTGTTTATTTGATACTAATTGTTTGAAAGAGCCATATGTATAATACACGTAATTTTGTAATAAGTTATCATTTTTTTTAATGTTTAGTAAATTTATTTAAGAAAAAACAAAAAATTAAATTAAATATATACGTATTATTATGCGTATATGTTCATTTATGTAATGAAAATGTTTGCTTACCATAACAATTTTAGCTGACATTTTTAATATTTTATTAAAAATTATCTTCTAGTAATTACAAAACTTAGTAAGTGAACACTACAAGACTGTACTGACTTTTTTTCGCCGAGATACTTCTTTATATTCTAAATTCCCTTCTTTTTTTTTTATAAAATTTTAAGACAATAATCTTAAACTAATTAAGGTTCACTTACTATAGTTCTATTACGCATCAGAAACTCGACCAAGGATAACTACTGAAAAGTTCTTCCCTATGGAAATGCTCAAGAATGACCACAATAATTTTCTTTTCAATCATCATCTATGCATGTTTATATTTTACAAGATAAATTTAAAAATCTAACTACAATTTTAATTTAATATGAACCAATCTTTTGAGTTTAAATAATTAATACATATGAATAGAGATATATTTAGGGAAAAGCACAGGAGGGTATGTGCCCAGGGCGTTGCAATTGTTGAGGAGGTTTTTGACGTGTCTATCAAAAAATAAATTATAATTTTTACTATGGAATGTGAATGTAAAATAATAACACTTGTTCGTAAAAAAATATTTTTATTTTATATGTACTTTAGACACTTCTAGATGCTAAGAGTAGCACATAATGTATTGGTCTAATCGTGAAATGTTCTTTTTTTTAAAAATATATTGTTGAGGAAATCACTACATCTTTATGTAGTGAGCGTTTTTGTTTTTTTCCTATGGTGAAGAACTGAAGGGTCGGCGGGAATAACGTGCTATGTAACACTTTTTCCCATTTGATTTTTTTGCGGATAACTTGCTATAAGTCTATCTCAATATATTTATAGAATTAGATATTTGATTATGTTTAAAGTTGGAAGAACGTGCTACGTGCAGTCCAAATAATATTTAAACGAAATAACATAAGTAATTTTGTTTTTACTTGATACTGAACAATTTACAAATTGTTACATAGCGCGTTATTCCCGCTGACCCTTCAACTAATAAAAATGTCTCTGTATAGGAGAACTTAAAACTTCATGAAATTCAGGCAATGCTATTGCATAATATTTATAATAATTTCTATTTAATTTAAGCCTAAATTATCTTCCATGAATTCATTTTTTTCATTTACTTTAAAAAATATATTTTCAAAAACTTTGAAACTAATTTATCACTCTTGAAGCTTAAATAACTTATTACACTTGAAATTTTTTTTTGAAGCAGTAAATTATTAAAATTTTTGAAAATATATAACTTTTTGGTCTAGAGCGCAACATAAAAAATTTTATTTTTACCATATATATGAATATTGTAAAAATAATAATCTATTAATACAATTATTTGTTAATTAGATTAACTATACTTAAGTAAATGGAAAAATAATATTTGAAAATTAATTTATTGAAGATGTTTTATGCTTAAATTAAATTGAAATTATTATGCAATCGCATTTTTAGCATTTCACTGTTTACATTATGAAAATTTGGTATTTAATTACAAAATTGATTATATTTATTATTAAGTAAAATATAATCTATATAGCCTTTTGATTGATTTATTTTGATTATTTTATTTAAATAAATAAAGCTATTTTGACCACGGAGACAAGTAAAAATTATGCGCTTTACTTATTTTACATCTCATAACCTATTCAAAAATCAAGCTATTTAAAAGGATTGAGAGTTGTACCATCGAATAGCACATTTTTTCAGTTACCAAAAAATGGTTTATATTAAACTGATAATGGTTATGGCCTCATCGTTATCGTCTAGTATACACATACAAAACTTAAATGATATATATATATATATACATATTAATTTTGTATAAATCAATTAAACATTTTTTAAGAGTAATTTTGTTTTAAAATAATAAAAGTATTTTTACCGTGCATAATATAAGTGAATTACTACAAATATTTATATAACCATTCTAAATAATTCATTGAAGGATTTACATGGGTTAGTTACTTAAAAACAAGTAATTGAAATCATATGTATTTGACATGAAATGGAAAATATATCTTTAAAAAATTGTGTGACTGTTTTAAATGTTATTTTATTTTTTTCTATTTACTTCTAGGTTTTTCTATAAGAATTGTCAACTGACGGATACTTATTTTTATTTCCTTTGATCCTGACCCATATTTTTAAAAGTCATAGTTTTATTATAATAACAGACCTACGGAATCATGTGAAAGGATGCATAACACACGCAAATAATATTACATGCGTGTACTTGTAATTTATTTTTTAATAGAATATAGAAAATTATTATCATAAAAAACTAGAAACTAATCAATAAACACGTATTCTGGTGCTTTTAGGTAGAAAAATAAAACAAAATTTTCAAAGAAATTTTCTGCGTACCACATAATATCTTTTATTAAAATAACCTTAACTGCTATCCCAAGGCGATAAACTATTTAGACGGATGTGTCAACGGATTAGTGTATATCGATAAAAATGCTTAAAATACTATTTACAACACAAAATTAACCACAAGTCCATGTAGTCGGTTTGTACTTGTACAAGGACAGCTGATCAATTAAAGTATCTGTAGTTGATAAATTGGATTCTAATAGGTTGATAAAAAAGCATTTATGAAAGTATATCATATTTTTTTATTATTTTTCTACAAATTCATTTTCACCCGGACTTGATAAACATTATAAATTATATATTTAAGAGAATTTACTGAAATACAATTTTGGATAATCTGCATAACCCCATATAATTTCTATGGGCTTTTAATATTTATTTATTATAATGTAAAAAATTTAACATATTTTTCAAAATAATAAGATGTATACATTTATGATGATTTAAGAAAATAGTTTAGAAAAAGTTGGTAAATTATTGAATATTGTAAACGAGTCAGTTTTTAAAATTTTATTTATTTATAAATTACGAGCGGATCAAACGCCTTAATTATAACTCCAGCAATAAAAAAAACTAACAAATGAGTATATTTAAAAAGAAAAAATGCAAAATTAGATAGAAAAATAATTAATACGTAAGATAATAATAAATTTTAGTAAAGATAATTAATAACCAAAGTCAGGAATTAAAACATCTGCTTATAATTATAGAATAACTAAATAAGTAGCAAAGTGTTATACAAGTTTATGGCACGTTACAATGATATCTTACATAAAATTTGAATGTGTTTTTTTTTTGCTTTTTTTACATATTTAAATACAATTTATAACAATGACACTACCAAATTTTTTTTTTTAGTTTTTTTTATTAAACATTTGTGATAGAACAAACTAAAAATATTTTCATCACGTACACATTACTCCATTATCGCAGCCTATAATATAATAGCATAATAATATTCCAACGCTGTATTAACGCATCATAATGGAAAATCAAACTAATTTTTGTTATTTAGGCAATTTCAATTAATAATGTATTTTATAAATAGTATGAAACCACCGTAATTTGATGACCACGAAAGGGACCTTACTTCCAACCCATCACGTTGTATTGATGGGTTAACTCAATTTGGAATAATAATTCTGGACTATCAATATTTTAAATAATATGATCAAAAAAAAAGAATGAAATCTCTAGAAATTGACATTTTAATTTTACTCTAATCATTTTAAAAATTCATAAAATGACTATTAAAATAATTTTTATTTTTTTATTAATCATTTCATAAACTAAGAGGTTTTGTTAGTTGCCCAAATATTGTTTTATGGTTGCTAAATTGATTAAACTATTATATTAATTAAGGTTAATGTGATAATGGTTAAAAACTATAGTTTTATAATAAGAATCTAAAGTTAATAATAAATTATTATTTATTTATTAATAAATTTATTTAACAAATAATAATGCCAACAGTAGATTACTTTTAAATTTGACTTTAAAGTTGTTAAAATATCAGAGTTGTATAAAAATATTAAAATATTTATCGAAGGAAATTTAGTAAAAATTTAGAAAACTTAATATGGTTATACTAATTATCAATTTAAAATAATAACAATACAAATAAATTTTTAATTTAAAAGACTATTCGAATTTCTGACGAAATGAACGATTCCAATGTCTGCCTATGATTTTATAGAGTCAGATAACATAATTGAAAGTGAAGCCACTTAGAAGAATGTATTAAAATACAATTAAATTTAACCATTAAAAATATCATTTTTTATACTCGAATGAAAATATATAAGAAAAACAAACCTATAGCTTTATGTATAAATATTCTTTTTCTATTTGTTCTCTAATATTTTCTATAATTTTGAGAAGACTAGATTTGATAGTCATTATATCCATAATTTATATAAAAAATATAAATTAAATCAAAATGGTGATCTATTGATAGTTACATAAACACTTCTTTTAGTTTAAAATGAATTATTTTTATTTGAACTCTAGTAATTTTAAATTTAATACAAAACTGGTATTACATAATTTTACATAGATTTTGTATTTTTAATCCAAATGAATTTCATTATTTTAAGATTTTAGAGGTCGATAAATTAGTTATTCTATTACATTTCGTAAAAACTGTTTTTAAAGGCTTTAATCTTTTGAAAGTAGACAGGTCATTTTTTTCATTTATATTAATCTTAATTATATATTCTTGTTTTGTAATAATCAAACGTGAAAATTATTTTACTTTTAATTGTCTTCCCCGCGCCATTATTATATTTGCATATTAAGCAAAAATTCTCTAATATTATTTTTCATACAGTTTACTGGAATTGATTATCTTTTATATAACCATATACAGATAGCAATCAAATATCTCTAATAAATTTCTTGAATAATTAGTTATGGTATTAAAACTTATTTAGAGTAAACAGGATATTTTGAAAGTTCTCAGATTATACTTTAGCAGCGAATTCTCACAACATATAAAATATAATTCTAAAATTTTATAAAATATCATGTGAACAATATTTAGCATATTATGTTTTTGGCTTCGATGCGAAGCTGAGAAGGTATTAGTTTTACTATGATGTGTTTTTTTTTTATTTATTTATATATTTATTTTTTTTTTTTTTGTGTGTCTGTTACAACTTTTTCTCAGCTCTCACCGAACGGATTTCTTTTAACGATACGTCAAAAGATCACAAATCGTATCTAATCGAAGACATTACCCTCAAAAATTGAAAAAATTTACCTCGTTCCCCATAAATAGGGGAAATCTCCAAAAAATTACAAATTTAAAAATCGCTAATTTTCGATATTTTTTCAATTTTTTTTTCTTAAAATTGCCATAACTTTTTTAAAAATGGCCTAATCAATATAAACATTTTTTCTATAGATACATGATGTCTTTACCTATCATTTTGTATATTTTTTTTATAAATTTGACCCTTTATCTGACCACAGGGAGGGATTTAAAATGATAACTTTTTTTACAAAAAATTTACTTTTACACTTAACTTTTAAAAGTGTTCCGGAAGGTCTGACACTTTTATATATATCTTATATTAAAGCTAATGTAATGTACTTTATTTTGGAAAAAAAAAATTTGACCTCTGGACTTGTCTTCTTGGTGAAAATGGCTATCAAATGCTATTTTTGTGTGAAAATTCTCGATTTTACATTTTACATTTTACATTTTTAACTGTATAATGCTATAACTTATTGAAAATTGTATGGATCAACACAATTTTTTATGAGAAATAATATTTTTTAATAATCCCTCTTTCATTTGACATACTTTATCTTAATCAGATAAAGTATGATAAAGTATATCAGATATATCTGTCAGATATCATTATACTTGATCCAGCTATGCCACGTCACTACTGTACCGCGACCGCCCTGTGCTGGGTTTTTTAAATATTGGTATATTTATTGATACTTATATTCTATAAATAATGATTTGTTTATTCCAATAACTTTCATCCAACTAATATTTTGAGTTACTTATTTTATAATTTTTACAGTTTTGACTATGATAAAGCATATTTTTCATGATTTGTTTTTATAAAAAAAAATGTTTTTGAGTTAGTAAAAACTTCAGGATAAATATTTATTTAGTAGGGGCATAATGTGACGCGGCGGACACACTAGATGTTGACAAAAAGCTATTGTTAAGACCACGCCTGCCACCGTATTGTACGGATGGGTGACCAAACGTGCGTTTTACGATGGCAAAAGCACCAGGTCCCAAATGTAGAAAGCAACGGAAAACTTATCCCTTCCCTATTAATATCAGTTTTCCTTTGGGTACCTGGTATCCAACACCCGGAAACTGGTAGGAATTAAAAGAAGAAGATTTATTTAGTAAATTATTTTATTATATAGCTTAATTGAATTAAAGCGATTTAAATTGATACTTCTGTACGAAAATAACAATTTAAAATGTTAATAACTTACGAAATATTTGTTTCAAAAGTATTTATAGACCATTTTTTTCTTAATTAAATTATTTTCAAATATTTATTTTTGTAATGTATTTATGTCACTATACAGGGTGGCCCACCACTCACTGACAACTTAAATAACTTTTGATCCAGTTAATATTTTTAGTTGATTTTTTTTTTAAATATTAGTTAGACGTTAGGTCTATAGCTATATCTCAATAATTAATTTTTTTACATTTTATTAAAAATATTAATTATTTTTAAATTTTAAATAAAATGTAAAAAAAAAATCTAAGATAGCTATTTTGTAGAGTAGAATTTAAGAAAAATTTTAGTAAAAAAATATCTTATTAATATTCAGTAGTAAATATTCTGTAGCGTTTTGAAGTTTGTGAAAATTTGAATTTTCATGTACTATTTTACGGTATTAAACATTGAAATACGTATTGAGAAAAGGACAGAAGAAAACGCTATCTTTTCAATATACTTTTGAATGAGAGTGATAAGTAATAATTGCCTTATCTAATTTCTTATCATGGTATTTATGCCAAGTTTGTAATGTATACACACTATCATCATATGTATACACAGTAATCATGAAAAGATAGCGTTTTCTTCTGTCCTTTTCTCAATACGTATTTCAATGTTTAATACCGTAAAATAGTACATAAAAATTTAAAATTTCACAAACTTCAAAACGCTACAGAATATTTACTACTGAATATTAATAAGATATTTTTTTACTAAAATTTTTCTTAAATTCTACTCTACAAAATAGCTATCTTAGATTTTTTTTTTACATTTTATTTAAAATTTAAAAATAATTAATATTTTTAATAAAATGTAAAAAAATTAATTATTGAGATATAGCTATAGACCTAACGTATAACTATTATTTAAAAAATAAATCAACTAAAAATATTAACTGGATCAAAAGTTATTTAAGTTGTCAGTGAGTGGTGGGCCACCCTGTATATATTAAATAAAAACAATTATTACCCTTATATCAAATTAGGGATAGACCTAAAAATTTTTAAGCACTCATAAATTGAGGATACATAATAAAATTGAAAATTACAAAACTATTATTATTTAAGAAAACTTTAGTGTTCAGCGATAAATAAATCATTCTGTAGAATTCTTTTATCGCATAACACACCAGACGCTTCTCTACACTTTAACCACCCGCACTTAATCCTGTGTCTTACATACTCGTCAGTACCACCGCTATCTTGTACACCTGATCCTAAATACTTAAAACTTTCCACCTCTTCTTCACTTCTTCGTCTATTGTCACTGAACTCCTCATTTTATCTACTTCGTGTTCTCCTTTGTCAAAATCGTACTCTATATACTCTGTCTCAATCCTACTTATTCTTAAACCCTTTTCTTTAAGAACTGATCTCCACACCAATAGCGTTTGATTAATTTCCTCTTTGTTTTCTCCTATTAAGACTATATCGTTAGCAAACAACATGTCACCTCTCCTTGTATTTCTCTAGTAAATCCATCCATCACTATAGAAAATAAATAAGGGTTTAAAGCAGAACCTTGGTACACTACTAATTTTACCTTAAAACTTTTTGTTACTCCTCCTACGCTTTTTAACCTGGTGCATGTGCCATCAACAATATATACTCTATTATATTAATATACTTTTTCGGGACTCCTTTTCTCAATAATACCCACTTTAAAACCTTTCTCGGTAATCTATCATACGCTGTCTTCAAATCTATAAATACCATACAAAACTTTTTCTTCTTTACCCTAAATTTATCTATTAGTTGCCTCACACAAAATAATGGCTCCATTGTTGACTTACCAGGCATAAATCTAAACTGGTTTTTAGACCCCGAAGTCTCATTTTTTATTCTCTTACCTATTACATTTCCCAAATGTTCATACTATGACTCATAAGCCTTATGCCTCTATAATTTTCACACTCCTGTATGTCTCCTTTACCTTAAAATATCGATACCACAATACTATTCTTCCATTCATTTGGGATTTCCCTTTTTAATTAGATTTTATTTAAAAAATCTTTCATCCACCTTGTGCCAACATCGCCTAATATTTTCCATACTTCTACTGGCACTTCATCTGGAGGCCACAGCCTCCCATATCTCTTTCTCACTAATAAAATATACAACACCATCGTTATACGAGATATCCTATAATGCCTCTTTTGAATACTCCTCATTCAGTAATTTTTCAAAATACTCTTTCCACATTTTTTTCACATCATCATCACTTGATAGTATCCTATATTCAACACTTTTTATACACCTTATATAGTGATAATCTTTAGACCGTTTGTCTCTTGAACTTGTCGCGGTCGCATCGCATTTCCAGTGTTACCGCCGGATGGCGATCGCGGCGCTTCCTCTTCACGTCCGACAGGTCACGCTATTCGCGGTGGCCTACGAGCGGTAAGAACCGGTCGCTCGGGGCTGGACAATCGAGACTGAATAAAATATACATTCGTTTTCCAACTGTCACGTTGACCTTTTATGAGGAACAAAAGATAACTTTATTTAATTTACTTATTGTGTAATTAAGATTATTGTTGTAGTTGTCTAATAAAAACGCTATTGGTTTACTACTTATTATTATTATTATTATTATATTTACTACCTTGAACACATCAAATTTGCAAGTCTAGACTTCTTTCTCGCCTTCCTTTGTTCCTAACCTATTGTAAGAACATTTATTACTATGTTCTTACCACTTATATTACACACGTTTTATTTCTATTTATTTAATTCGTAATACATATTAATTAGCATAGAGGGAGATGCTGATGTGACAATTCTACTCGTCTGTAGCCCGGAACTATTGACGTCGAACAAACAAAGGGCAGTTGTGTTTGAGTGGCCATTATAGACATAGTTTTTAATACTATTACTTTCGTCTTATTTATATTATTTATAACTTAACTTATTTTATTCAACGAAACGTCTATCGTCAATTTACATCATAGCCAACCAACTCCGTCTCACTTGGATATACTTACTAACCAACTGTACTAGGATTCAGGTCAGACATATTGTACATTACATATAACTTATATTTACTGAACATCTAAAATATAACTTTACTTTGTCGTTGACATAAAACAATAGTCTAATTTTATTTAATAATCTATCCCCTGTAACTAAGGTACACGATTGCCTGTGTCTCCTTCAGGTAATCAAAACTCATTTAAGGAGATAGGGGCAGACGTCTGGTAACTTCCGATTCATAGTTTTGACCAAGATCCTCAACTATTAAACAAGCCCCTAACACTATCATACCTCTTAAATTTCGCCTTATTTACTGCACACTTGGCTTCTTTGCACAAGCGTTTATACTCCATCCACTCTTCTCTCCTTTTGCTCTTTTGCCATACTTTGGATTGCTTTTTCTTAATTTCTATGATTTTTTAAACGTCCTCATCCCACCACCAATTTTCCTTGTTTCCTGGCATTCTACTCCTACTCTTACCAAAAATTTCCTTTGCAGTATTATTTACACAACTAGCAAATCTATTCCACACATCATTCATGTCTCCCTCAACATTCCACAACGTCTTTAAAAACTCTTTTTCATTTTTTCCTTTCCATTTCTACCACCGGATTCTTGATTTTTCTCCTGTTTTTTTTCTATTTTTGTATATTCTCTTCCATCTACATTACAACTTCATTACCATCAGTCTATGTTGTGTAGTTACACTCTCGCCTGGTATAACTTTACATAATTTTACTCGCTTTACGCTCTTTCTCTTCCACATAAAATAATCAATCTGCGATCTATGACTCTTATAAGTTATATAATGTTCTTCCCTCTTCTTAATATAAGTATTAACCAAAACAATATCATACGATACTGCGAAATCCAGGATTCTATCTCCAGCCTCATTATTTCCACTAAAACCATACCCTCCGTGTATTCTTTCATATCTTCTTCACTCATTACCAACATGACCATTCATATCACCACCTATCATCCCATTCTCATTGCCAGGTACTCCTTGCATCACCTCACCCATCTCTCTTCAAATAACTTCTTATCTATTTCATCACATCCTAATCGTGGTGCATAGGCACTTATTAAATTTAACTCTTTTTGCTCAAAAATTAATTATACGACTATAATTTTGTCACTTTTCCTAGTTACTTCTACAACTTTACTTTTCATCTATTATTAATCCTACACCATTCTTTGTATTAGACTTACCTGAGTATATTATTGCATAATCCTCACCTATTTACCTTGCTTTCTCCCCTTCTACTTAGTTTCCTGTACACAACAAATGTTCACTTTTCTCCTCTTCAATACTTCTACTAATTCTCTACTTCTACCAGTTAATGTTCCAACATCCCAAGTACCTATTCTTACTTTGTATCTATCTTTTTCCCTTATACACGAGTCCAGCCTAGAGTTAAGTGGTGATGTCCCTACACTGTTAACACTACAAGCGTTGGGTAGACCTATACACATGACTGGTGAAACAGCTACCGCATAAGTTTTCCGGGTGGTATCAAACAATTTATTTCTTAAACCTTCTCCGTTTTTAACTACTTTATTTCCTTTCACGTGTTGTCCCTGCGTAAATCCGAGATGGGACAATTCGCCTAAGTTTTGTTCAGGACTCCTCATCTTTTTGACAAAAATTTTACGCCAACTCTCGACCTGACGCAACCTCATTAGTCGCCCATTACGACTGGCAGAGGAGACAGCCAAAATATCAATAATATATCATGATAATCAAATATTAAGTACAAATCGTATACTAGAGACTCAGTAGATAATAACAGTATTCATCTAATCAAAATAATACATTACTCTATTATTGGGGTGCTGATTTTTTATGTTATCAAAATACCATTAAGTGGAATCATACATTATTGTAATAAAGAAAAAGTACCGACTGAATACGAGGAATTGTGGATTTGTATATCGAATGTGCATATTTAGGTAATACTTTCTCAAATATCATTACAAATACTCTTATACTTTACAAATTATTTTATATATTATTTAATAAATAAAATGCATTATTATAGTTAAATGATAATTTTTCTTAAAGTGTTATCTCAAAGATATCTCTTCCCGTATACTCAAAAATGTTTAAAGATCTACCTATAATCTATATTTATTAAATAATAGACGAAATTATATTTTTTTATTTTGATATTTACATAACAATAACATTAATATATTAGTTTTTAACAAAGTATTTTTGAACAGACAATAAATAATTTGATAGATTTAGTCATTCTCTACATTTTTCTTTTTTGTATATTTCTATGTCTTAATCCAAAATTATGTCGACTATATCTTGCATTATTATCTACTGTCCAAGGCTTTTTACGTTTTGTTTCATAAACAATTTGGTCTTGATCTTGATTTTGCTCCTGTTCATATTCTTCATTATTATCTGGATTTTCTTCATTTTCTTGATCTTCTGGGAATTTTTCATTGTGTTGCTCTTCATTTTCTTCTTCTTCTTCTACTTCATCTTCTCCTTCTTGTTGTTTTTCGGGTTTATCTTCTTCATCCATTTGTTCATCAAGTGTTTCTTCTATTTCCTCTACGACTGGAATTTCAGTTGTGGTAGTAGTTGTTTTTATCTAAAAATGTTATTTTAAAATTATTTTAGTAAAAATATGCAAATTTTACATAAGAAAAATGTTAATAATTTAATAATAAATTACTTCTTTGCTTTTTATTCGTTTTAATGTCGGACATATCACTTTTGTAGATGTTTCTCGTGATTTATCTTTAGTTGGAACTTTAAAAAGAGGCTCTTTTAATGAAAATCTGTGACTTAAGGGAGAATTTGAAAAACTTTTAACAATATCTTTATTAAGTCCTTTAAAACCAAATTTACCAATACTTTCTTCAGCAGTACCATCCTTCTCTTTTTTTTCCAAATAAATGGGTCCGTTATTTAATGCAGACTTTGTATCATTATCGGTTTTTATTTTTATGACTTGCATCCATTTTCCTATTCCTGTATCTGGACTAATAACGTAAATGAAAGAACTATTTTTTTCAATAGTGGGATTTTGTAAATTATTTGTGCTATTTGCAATACTATCGTTATGCTTCATAATTTTCGTTTGATTATCCCTTAATGTAATCGCTTGTACAAATTTAGCTGTTGTGTCATAATTTGGAGTAGTTGAAAACGCTACGTTAATTTCTTCTGGTAAAGATCCTTCTTTATCTTGATCTGGGATTATATATTTACTACTGTATACTTGAGAACTTTTATTAGATAGAGGATTATGAACTACTCTTTTTGCTCTAACGTGAGGTTGTGAACTAAGAAAATACCTTGGTTCATGTCGTCTATAATCAATATCTATTGATAATCGGTCGTTATAATTTTGAACCCATGTATTATTTTTTGTCGAATACAACCTTATTTTTGATGTTGATGGTGATACTGTAAGATTAGCGTGAACGTTAAATTCTATTTTCCTCTCTTTTGGTTTTTGCAAATCTACGCCCTTTAGATTTCTTTTATATCTTTTATATATTTTTGAATTTTCTCGATTCTTTATAACTCTGCTAACACTTTTATCAATTATACTTCTAGTTATTAACTTTGTTTTAGGTTGAGAATTTTTCGTATTAAAATAATCTTGAGTAACGGGTTCATCTTCATTATAATCCCCTAAAAAAAACTTAATTGGACTAAAAATATCTAACAAACTTTCTTCGTCTTCGTCGCCTCTTATTTCTACTTTTTTTATATATTTCTTTAAAGAAGAATTTTTTAATTTATCTGTTTTTGGTACATTTTCAAATAAAGGAGGTGGTGGAAAAAGACCAAGTATTTTTTCATTTAGTAAATTACCTTTGGTAGTTGAATGAACTTGAGTTAATGAATAATTAACAGGATTGTGGATAATAGTAGATTCTTTTACTGATATTTCTTCTATATTATCTTTTTGTTCGTTCAATTTTGTTTCATTTGCATAAACAACTGGTGATAATTTAGTGGGAAACATCAAAATAACTGGTTCTGGTATAATTGATTCCATACCTTGTAATTTATGATTGATTGGAATAGTTTTGTTAACTGATCTAAAATATTTTAATGTTATTGAGTAAATATTTTTTATTGTAAAGAGCATATAATTATATCACCTACTTTCTTGATGATGCATAATTCTCTGGGAACCATTTTCCCGGAATTAAGTCTTCCGCAAAATTCCATTCTACATATGAGTTTTCTGGTTTTATACTTTCTCGGCTATCTAAAGATTTACCCACTGCTACCACTTCAGGAAATCCAACATCTCTCTCTTTAAATAAAGGATTGTCTAAAGGATCATTACCAAAATATTTATTTTTGAAACACCCAATTTTATTGCCTACAGCATCAATTCTTGGATTTTTGACTTCGGGTTCACCTTTCCATTCACCATCATCTGTTCTTTCGGGAATTACACCTAAAGGACCTGTAATATCATCACATTTAAGACTACTAATTGATTCATAAAATTCCATACCACCATTTGTTTTATGTGGTTTCAAAGCCGGATTGGTTATGTATCTTAATGCAGAATGTTTTGGGGCATACTTATAATTTGAGTAAATTCGAGTATCTATAGGGATTTCAGTTGTTGTTCCGCTAGAGGCGATATTTAAAACTTCTAGGTCACGACGATTCCTTTTAGGATAGCTATTATTTAAAATTTTAACCAAATTTTTAACTCTTTCATTATACTCTATTGGAATGAGATGTTGTGGGACTGTCCTTTGATGCCCTGCAAATTGTGCCAATGTTAAATTTTCTACATGCTTTGTATTATCATCATCGGATTTATGTTGTTTGCTTTCTACCGAATCTTTTGGTAAATAAGGATGTCTATTAAAAGCATATCCATCACTCATTGGCGTAGTTGTAATTTGAGTAATAGCTTCTATTTTTGAACTGCCTGACGGATAATGATCATTCGGCTGAACATATGTATATGGACTCGTTAATTTTACTGCTTTTGAATAAGGCACTATTCTTTGTTTTTTTGATAGTTGAGTATTTATATTATCGCTCATTTTATTCTGCAAATCAGTTTTAAAATATTCTTCGCTACTGCTTTGTTTAGGGTCAATTACAGAAGGTTGACGCACATGAAAAATTTTTGGAATATTTTCTTGTGTTTCATAAGCCTCATGTGAATCTTTGTAAACACTTTTAGGCATCTTATTAAGCATAGGATAGATTGAGAATCGTGTACCTTTGTAAGGAGAGCTCCTAAGAGGATTCTTGTTATATTCTGAACTTGAAGTATCTGTATTTAAATTTGCTAGTTTCAAATTGTTGGATTTATCTTTATTTGCATACTTGTTAACTTGAGAACTTGAGTTTAACTCATACTTTGGATAATCATAATCATGATGATCTATTGATATATCTACATTGACAATAGGTTTAGATCTAGTGGTAAAAAACGGAGCTTCATATTTTAAATTTGAACCAAACCTTGAATAGTCTACTCCCGGATATCTTGTATTCTTAAAACCGTTATTTCCAAAATCTGATATGATATCCCTGTGGCCTTTTCTTTTCTCATCTTGTACATTTTCAGACTTAGGATAGCTATTAAAGTAGTCTAAAACTGCATCTTGTTGAACTAATTTTGGGTGCTGTCTTATGGCACTATTATCACTTGTAGAGCTACGAATGGAATCATATTTATACTTAACTGAAGGATTATTTAAATTACTTAGTAAATCTGTTTGACCCTTAGACTTTTTTTGTTTTTTGTTAATGGCACTTCCGTCATAATTTGTTTCAGGGATAAATTCAAAATTTTGAAAAGATTTTAAAGGTTTTCCTATGATGACTTCAGGATTTTCAAACTTTACTTTAGATTTAGTTTGAAATTTACTTGGTACAGCAGATTCCAAGTCGTCACTTGGAATAATATATTGATATGGATTATCATGGTGTATAGTAAAACCAAATTTTGTTCCATGACCACTCAATTCTGAAAGTTCTGAATTAATTTTCGATTTACCATGTTTTTTTGTTTCGAATTGAGGCCTATTAAAATTTTTTGGTGGCGCAATTGGTACCCATGGAGTATCATCATAATTTCCTACAACATCGGTGTGAAGCTGTTGATTATTATTATCCTGATTTTTTCTAGATCTATTTCTAGAACGATTTTTCTTTTGCTCATTTCTATTAAGTTTAGTTGAATTCCGAAAACTCCCTTGTTTCACATTCGGTTTATAAGTAGTAGGTTCAATATTATCTTTTACTGATTTACTGAAACTACTCACTTGCCGTGATTCTGCACTATCCTTAGAATCTTTTTTCTCGGAATTTGTAATATTTTGCACAATTATTTTATTGTTATTAATTTTTGAGAAATTCCCAGGTGAATTTTCATTTAATATTTTATTATCCTTTGGTACTACCTTATTGCGGCTAATATTATCTTCATGCCTAGTTTTTTTCCCTGAAATTGTCTTATGGCGGCTCCAGGTTCCACGACTTGATGGAACTGTTACAGATTTATTTTCTTTTGTTTCTTGAGTAACATGAGATGAATTACTGCTAGGTCGAATAATTTCAATACTTTGATTATCTTTTTCTTCTTCTTCCACTTTGAGTTTCTTAGAACCACCATGGTCATATCCAGCGTCTTCATAACCTTGTTCTTCATACACCTAGAGATAAATATAAAAAATAATAGCTTTAGTAAACAATTTCTTAAATTTAGCATTATTCATATTAGATCATTACATAGGAAAATAACGAAACCTATTTATTTTGTTACTATTATTGAGTAATATAAAAAATTGATACAATAACCAAAGTTACTACTATATTATTAAAAAATTGTACACACCAGTATGAATTTAAAACAGTTAAACATGAATATTTAAGTATATCTATGATTTTCATTTTAATACTATTGCTATTGAACATGTATTTAAAAAATAAATTGAAAATATTGTAAAAATATTATTCTAAAATAAATACACTTGATCGAACAAAAATATAAATTGTATAGTCTAATAACTTTTATTTTATAATTATAAATATTTAGCGAGTTAAAAGTATTTTAATACATGATGTGAGTAAATATGTAGCGGGGGTGGTTATAATTCATGGTGTAACTGGTGTATAATTATAACTCATACTCCGTACACACTACAATCTTGCTTTCATATTTTGCTTATAAATTTGCTATCATCCCGTCAACATTTTTTTGTAGAAAAATGGATAAAAAAAATGGTTATTTTAAAATTTCAAAAATATATACGAAAATTAAAAATGATGAAGAATGTCTGTATAGAAGAATGTGTATGCATAATAAATGTAAATTCTGTATCATTTCTTCTTTATTTAAACACACCATGTATGCTCTATACTCACAGAAAGCATTTAAAATAATATCTAACATAAGTCTAAATTTTTTTTGATTTAGTTTTTAATATAAATAAAAATGTGATTTGGAAAAGAATTTTTTGGAAAATTTTTAATATTTAAAATCTAGTGCATACAACATAGAAAAAATATTGAAATTTAGTTTTTCTGTACAAATAACTTATTATCTAGTTCTATATTCCTTAAGAAAAAAGAAAAAAATTTTAAACTAACATTATGTACTCTTAAATAAAAGATGATTAATTAAGGATAAAATTATTACTTTCTAAAAAACTATTGGAGATTTTTAATTTTCATTAAATCAAAATCTAAAACCTCAAAAACCTTTCAGAACTGAAAAACCTTAATATTAACTTTTTAAATTGATACTATTTTTAATTTGATAATGTAATAGAAAATATGATTATCAGATTATTTGTTGACATTAAAATTCATTAAATATGGATATTATTATTAAAAAAATTAATTAATACTAAGGTTGGTACGATTTAAATTTACATTTATTTATTTTGAAGTATAATCAGGTCAATTTAAAAAACTTAATAATTTGTGCTTAAACTTTTAATTATATTATAGACGGTTTTATTGAATACTTAGTTATTATTTAATAAAAGGTATTGTTTAATATATTTTCAAATTCTGGGAACTAACGTGTTAAAAAGTTGGAAGTTAAGTTAGTTTAACGTTTTCACTTAACAATTAACTTTTGTTTTATTTGTAAATAAGTTAAGTGTTCGGTAATTGTGGTTAATAGACTATTTAGTATGGTGCTGAAATAAAATAGACTTCACCCGAAAAATTTTAAATAATGAAAAAAATATATAAATTATACATGACGTGACACTAATAAAATATCTATATCGTGAAAAGCAAGAAAAAACTATAAGGTATTTAAGTTTTTTAGTAATATTATAAAATATTAAAAAATAGATTTCTTTGTTGCAGTTATTATGGTGGGTAATTTAAATTTAATATACCTTTTGAATACAAAAATATTAATTTTAGAAAAATTTTCTTCAAGCTAACTTAATATGACACTTAGTTTTCAAACTTTATGTCTGGCTATGTTGGTAGACATTAATATAATGGTAGACAATGGTCTGGCTAGTAGACACTACACTAGGAATGTATTTTACTTGCACAAATATTAAACTTTTATAGATCAAATTATATTATGTAAAAAACACTAGCCTATTTTACCTCTTGTGTCTTTTTATGAGAAACCACTTCTCTAAGTCTTGGAGCGTTCACTCTATCCTCAGTAGACTCAGCCTCTTCGATCGCTGCTTCTTGCGGTAAACGTTTAACTGTATCGTATCTTCGAACTTGTACGTACGATTGTTGTGGAACAAAGTCATAAGACACGCTAGGTGGCGGTGTACCTAAGTCTCCAACAATTCTCACCCTAGTTGGGACGTCTTTGGGTAATTCATGGTCAGAAACAAATTTTCGAACGCCTTGCTCGTCTCCATCGTAAGGTTTATCACCTGAATTTTCGGGTGAGACCGTTTGAACATCCGTAGGAGAAGGCAAAGCGGTCGAGCATAATACGCACAACACGAGTATCAGTAGCATGTTATGTCGGCATGTCAGAAGCGTTCACGCGATACTAAATCACTTTTACTCACAGTGGTCGTCTGTGAAAACCTTTCTCCACTGAAGCGAATGAGGGAAAACAAGAAAAACAAAGCGATCCAAAGGAAAAGAAACACACGCTGATCGATTTGAATAGCCTATTCTCTGGAACTAGCGGTTGTTGTTTGGTTTTTACTAAAAATATATAATCGCAACCGTCACCACAAGTGAAAACAATTAATTTCACGAAGGAAAAATCACAATGAATTTAATCATCGATTTCAAATTATTAACTTTAACCGAGTACAAACGTAAGAATTTTGATTTCATTGGTCGTAAAAAAAAATAATTATGAAATTTATTAAACTTGACTCATACAATGATTTTGAAAAAAAAAAAATTACGTATTAATACTATTTACTTTCAGAATAAAAGACAACAATGATGTTAAGATTTAATTAAATTTCATTTAATTTTTGAATTACCGAGTATTAAAGTACCATTTTTTTTTTTTTTTAATGAGGCTGTGAAATAAATAATTTTTGGTCAATATAAAACCTTTCTAAAAACGATTTAATTAAATATTTAATTTCATTTCATTTAAATTTACATCCTTTTTTAGTCACGAAATTTACGAGTTTTTTTTCACTTAATATATTACTTGTATTTAAATGTTATTAGCATTTGAGTAAGAGATTGAAATGCCGTTGAACGCCTTCTTGTATTCGTTGGTTCTCTGAAACCAGTATAGACAAAAATATTCGTTATATTTTCATTTAATGTTGGTTTTGAGATTCACTGATTGTATGTTAGCCCGACAGCTGTCATAACACAATAATTTTTAGTAATAAATTCGTTGTAGAATAAATCATTTATGTTGATATAAACATCTGTGGTTCAAAATATGAATAATTAATTAGTACTTAATCGAGTTCTCTTGGCACAATTAATTTTTGCAACTGAAGATTTACAGAAGTTCAACATTAACACATGCATTTAAATACATCAACAGCCGTTATGCCGTTTTCACACTTAAACTCGACAAAAAACGAATGAACAAAACACGTCTAGCTCATAAATCCTTGGTAGCTGTTGGACTTATTATGAGGCAAATGTAAATGTTTGCTTCAGAGCTACGTTTATGTGACACTCTATTAATGACTACAGTTGAGCGCATGGCGCCCTGGTACTCTGACACGAAATATCGCATGCATTTGTCGCGCGGTGACATTGTCACCCCCGTCCGAAGTCCACAACAGTTGACAATATATTAATTTACAGCAGTTAGCTTCACAAAACCGATTAAGGTACTGTAACAAAAAAACTGTAACTTAATGACATCATTTTACGACGAACCGTGTTTATGGTACAGCTATTTGAACAACAACGACAGTGTTGAACGCATAAAGCCCTGGTAGGCACAAATTCGATACAAAACTAACGTGACGGCATCACAACGAATCGTTGCACTTCCTTTTCTCGGACCATTAAACAAAACTAATAAATCGTACGATTCTTAAAATATTAATTTTTATATTCATATTACATAGTTTTCCATGTTGATTTTTCATCGATTGACAAAAATTCAATTTTTTATTCAAATCGTTTATATTTATTTTAGTATTAAATTTCTACCTGTGGTTTGAAGTTAAAAAATTTTTATTATTACCATATAGTTTTTATTTTTGTTATAAAAATGTTTAACTCTATAAACCGATTTTTTTGATCAATTTGACCCAAATTTCATTCGAAAATAACCATCAAATTTAGTTGGAAAAATATCACTCTCATTTATGCAGTTGTCAAAAATGACAAATTCAAAAATTTTATCCGAATTTAAAAAACATACGGATTTAAAATTCTAAAAGACAATTAAGTTTTTTTTTTATGCATTTTTTAAAACTCCAAATATAGAAAAGGTTTGGAAAAGAATCCTTTCCACGTATAACAGTAAGAAAAAAAACTTAAATTTAATTATTGAAAATGTTTTGGAATATCTAATTTTTTTTTTAAACCTACATCAAATAAAAGCTTTTAAAGTAAACAATGATAATAAAAATAAAATTGTCCACTAATTGTTTTATTCGATAAAAAAATATGTAATTTTTATGTAAATATGTATTAATGTATAAATATGTAATTTATAAAAAAAATATTTTGTTTTTGAATTTTAAAAATGTTCCGAGACTTTTATGTTCTTAAAAAAATTTGTCAACAAAAACACGTTTTAATGAATTTGATGAGTAATTTGCCTCCTTCGTAAAAATTTGTCAAATTTTGATATAAAATGCTCAAGTCTTTTTTATAAATAAACGCATTGAAATATTTTCAATAGTGATGTCAATCACTATCAAATTTCATTTAAATAAAACTGAAATTTATGCTGAACCCTTTGAAATGGTATTTGTTTTATTTTACAAATATAAAAATATTGGTTTGATTACAATTTGTTAACATTAGAAGCAAATTATAGTTTATTGTGTTAGACAATAATAAAATTTATCCAAGTATTCATATAGAAAAATAAACATATTAATTTTATGTGCTATATAATATGTGAATAAGCTGAATTTGATTAGTAGTAGTTAAATTTCTGACCTTAATTCCGTCGTTCGAATATAGTTAATAATTCATGCGCATTAGTTCACTATTCTCTCATAGTTCATTAATATTTCCATTTTATTCATCATGAAATTCATATTACTTTTTAATTTATATTAAAGAGTAGAGAAAAATGTGTTCATTGAAAAACAATTAAACAATATTACTTCTTATCACCCTTCCGGAGCATGGCGACACGTTATATAATTACAATACTTATCTCAGTTTACAATATCCTATCCAAACTGTACCATTACACCCTCCTAATAACAGGATCTTGTCTGTATATTTATTTAAACTGTTTTGAGCCCAAAAATAGATCGTACAGTAAATTTTAGATAATTCATTGTTTACATAAGCATCATATTTTTATATGTTAACAAAATGAACAAATGTTAACAAATTAACCAACATTTTTTAATTATAATCTATAATTTTAAATAAAACCAGTTATTTTAATTATGTAATTATTAAACATATAATAAATACATTTAAATATAGTTAAGAGTGAAAATAGATTAATACAAAAATAATTTCCACTCGGAAAATTTTAAAAGCTTAATAAAATAATAACTTCATTAAAATTTTTTAAAATAAAATTATGGACATGTATTTTTGATTCATAAGTATTTAAGTAAAATGTTGATAATTATTTTTTTTATGCCTAATTTAAATAAATATTTTAATCTGAAAAAATATTTTTATTATTNAATTATTTTTTTTATGCCTAATTTAAATAAATATTTTAATCTGAAAAAATATTTTTATTATTTATTCAAATTATTACTAAGGACGTCATAAAAATAAAATAATTAAATTTTTTAATTATTCCCTAATAATTTATCAAACGTCTATTGATTAACTTTCAAGTTTTCATTTCATTTGAGTATATTACTACTAAAATAATGTTTTTTTAAATAAATATAAGTCATTTTATTTTTGCTCATATCAAAGTCATCTTTTACATCTCCGATGATTGATTGTTTTTCTTAAAAATATATTGAAAGGTTATATAATTGAAATCGAAAGATGGGATATTAGAATTATTTTCATATTTGAGGATTTGAAATCAATATATATTTTTTTATTTATTTTCCACTTATTTTAAAATGTATTAAATTCTCCACGTTATTCTTTCTTTTATCTCCTCCATTCTTCCTCCTATATCTGGTTAGGAAACTGGCTCTTAGAAAATTTTTCTGACAACTTAAAATTTTAATTTTTCTGTAAGTAGCATGTTATTTATTTCATGTCCTCAGTTTAGGAAAACCTACAAATTGATTTATGCTAAGACATATTACAAACACTGATTATTGCGGTGACAGTACATTAAACACGATATATCGTCGGCCTAAGTTGCAATTGTCCCAACTCCAAAATGATAACTTTTCAGGAGAAACAAAAAAAAACATTTCATTCATTTAAAAAACATTAATGAAAACGTGAAATATCTAGGAAAATATAATAATATAATAATAATGGCATTTTTGGAGTTGGAACAATTGCGACTTTGCCCGGCGATATTATTATTAAATGTGTATTATAAAACATGTGGACGTAGTCGTGTTCCGAACCGACTGAGCTTTTTGTTAAAAAAAACTCAGTAGCGTAAGGAAAAAACATCTGTCGTCGCCAAGTGGATCGATTGTCAAATGGATTAGTTTGACTGGAATCGATTGAGAGGCTAAAGTAGTTTTCTTCAGTGCAAGTTAAAGTGCGTTGTCAATGCAGTGTGTGTACGTGATTCTATTGGAACAAGCGTTGCAAACCCAGTTAAGTTTGGATAGCCAACATTGATATGCGTCAGCATATAATTTGTCCACCGCACTCGACAATAGTGATTACTAGGGTCTCAGAATGTAATAAACTACAATATTTATGCGACTTGCCTCTTTCGCTGTCAACCCGCCGATGGTTATAATATTACAACAGGCTTTATCTATTATTCAATTGTTTAACATTTGTTAGCAATAAATACTGCGAAACAGTAATAATATCGACACATATTGTTCCAACCAAATATTGAATTGATTTATGAACTAAAGTGGAGTTACATGAAAACGAGTGTACGTGACGAAGAGATTAATGTGCATTGCGCATTAAAAACAATTAAGCAACTGAAGTTGGTTGATTTTGTTATTTTTTAATAAATGGTCCAATGTTTTTATATACGCATTTCGAGTTTCCCATTTTATTATTTCAGGAAACGTTATTGTCCCATTCATAAGTTGACATTGAGAAACTAGTTGTTTATGTGAACACCGAATTTTCACACTTATTTCTTTTCAGTTTTCCTCATTTATTATTTCAGTTATGTTATCAAAATATTTCAGCATGAAAACATGAACACTTAATATCCTTTTGTATTCGTCATCCCTGTATTATGTTTTCGATGATTTAAAAATAATTTTCATACGCCATATCTATTTTAAACGACTCATGTTATTTGAAATGTTCTTAATTATTTAAACAGAAAAAGTAAAATTTTAATGCTTGAAAAATTAATTTCATCTTTTTGTTACAATGCCTCTGTAATTATTCGCTTTAAATAACGAGAAAAAATGATCACTACTCGCATATGCTAATTGGTATCCAATAAATTACCGAAAAAAACAAAATAATGAAATAATGAATTAAATAATTTACTTGGATCTGTACTTAAAAATTTATTAAAGCTTTTCACATTTTATAATGAACTTATTAAATTTTAATGGTTTATCAAACTGTAGGATTGAATCTTTTAAAATATATTAAACTGAGTGTTCATAATAAATAAATCTATTGACACATTTCACTGTGATATTAATTTAATCCATAATCTGCAAAAAAATGGAAATTGGTTTAAAATGTTTTCAAGTGATCTGTTTTATTCAGTAGGTCATCATATTAACCAAATTCAATTACTAAGATTATTAAATGGATTTAAACAACAAATACTTGAATAATATCCTTTTTAAATGTTATAAAGTATACCCCATAATACCTTATTTAAATTAATTGATATAAAATTATATAAATTAAAAGATTGGAAATTAATAATAAGCTTACGAATCTACTATTCTATTATTTTAAAATGTATTAAGTAATTGTAATTAATCGCGAAGTAGAATATTTAAAGGGTAGAGAGTAGTTAAAAACATCTACTAGAAAATATAGTAGTATGAAAAAAACGAAATAATAGCTCTTCGAAATGAATGACCCAGTGTAGTAAAAATAGTACTATAAAATTTAATATCAAAATTAATTTGTAGAACTCTGAATATAATATAATTAGTAATATAATTGACTAAACTTAATTAAAGTTCACTAATATTAATGAAATATGCATTTAATTATAAAGATCTCTGTAAAACTAATTGTTATTTACTTCTAAGTAGGTAAATAAAAGTTTTTTCATTTATTAATTAAATTCGATTCTTAACGGGCGACACTAGAACATAAAGACGAGTGACAAGATCCGGAAGAAAACCAAAAGAAAGTACCTGTCTTCGTCGCAATTGAGGTTTTCTAGTTGAACAGTTTCTGTGTTAGTTTTTTTATTTATTATGCAATGGTAAAGGTTTGACTAAACAAACAAAACATCCAAATTCTCGAGCGTTATAGTTTTGCTGTAAAATTATCATCGTGATAAACTTTAGATTATGGCATTTATTCATATTTAAATTGATTTTATAAAATAACTTATTTGACTTTAAAATATACCATTATTAATTGAATTGTCATTCAGAAGTTCGCGGAAGTTTCTAAAAGTTAACATTGGTTTATTTTAGTGAAAATTGCTTGAATGTAAAAAACATATCTCACGCCAAACATTATAAAAGATTAGAGTGTGAAAATATTCACTGAAACAGAAAATTAGACCAGCGCCACTGTTGGCTTGATGTTCGAGTAGTATCTTTTGCAACAACGATTTTTAATAAATCAATACAAAGAAAAATTAAGTAGTATGAAAGGATATTGTGTGTGTGTGTTTAGTGTATTATGTGAAAAGAATATATTCGCGCGTGTGTGTGTTAATGTCACACGGTTATCCTTTCCGCCGCCATCGTTTTAGGGTTTGCGCAAAATGGTTTCGAAACGTCTGTTTCCGTATAGCGTTGCCTTTGATAATTTATGACCGTGACTGGAAAGACTGAACGACGCGATACATTACAGATTTTGTGGTTTAATCGAGGAACTATGTGAAAATTCAGTTTAAACCGATTATGCTAAAACAATATTATGATACCCATTAAAACGGATCTCCAGGATGTTGTCCGTTGTTGACAGAGATCAGGTTGTCAGTCCTATTATTATGTCATCTAAAAATTTGACCATTTCAAGAGTTGTATTCAATATTGTAATTATATCAACTACACAGATAAATCAAATTACAAGTTAGTACAAAAAAGCCATCGGCTTAAACGCAAAAATTTAACATTTAATAGGAAACCTTATTTTTATACTTTCCTAAGTATTTATATATTTTAGAGTAAGATGGAAGACTCGATGTTGGTGACATCTTAATCAGAAGAAATATCTGACCAAGAGTACATTTTGTATATATGATTTACATTTTATATTGATAGTTGGCAAACTATTTTTAGTTTGGATACAGCAAAGTTCATAATAATAGGAATGGTTACGAGTGTATAAATTCACATCCCCAGCCATTTTTTAATTGAAAATTATTCTCCGATTTATCTTACATGTCCCTAAAATCTCTTTAAAATATCCACCTAAATTGTTTACCGAAAGATGTTAATAAAATGTGAAGTAGATAAAATACTATAGATTGATTTATTATATATCTTTGATGATGTTAAAAAAAATGTAAATTTTGTAATTCAATACCGAAATTTAAAAACTTTTCTTTTGTTTAGAAATTACCTGGATTTCAGTTATTAACGTAATTTTATTATGAAACACAAAATAACATATATAAAATATTTTTGGTGCTATTATTTTTAATCAGCTCGTTAAAACAAAGAAAAATTATATTAGAATGCTAAACCTTTTCATCGTTATCCATGAAAAAATGTGCACATAAAGTATTCATGCTCTTGTGAATAATCGATTTAGAGAAAATGAAAACATCAAAACTGTTATAAATTGGGTCACATTTTAGAGTTATTATAATAAATAATGCAGAGTAGCTAAACGAGGTATAAATTAAAAAAAAAAACAACTTTCAAAAGTGTTTAATTAAAAAAATTTCACTAAGCATGAGAGAAACTAAGTCCAAAATAAACAAAGTTCATGTTATCTCGACGATTTGGCACAAAATTCTTTTATTTCAAGATGTGGGTTAGGATTGTACTCGTGGGCTTGTGTGAGGACTTAATTTGCAGTGTACTTACTTTCGGCTGGTTTTTAAAAGATAAAGTATTTACCGGTTAAAGTAGACCGCTATTTTTTTTTTTAACATATGAGAGAAATTTCCTGATATTATCCATAATTATTTTTAATATTGTCATTGTTAGTATAACGAATAAGGTAATTTCTATAGAATACGCATGTTTTATGACACTAATAAGAGACGTAGAAGTCATCTCTGCAAGGGAAAAATATTACAAGACCGCGAGTAAACAATATCTGACGTCGCTCATAGAAAGCGTACCTGAAACGTGACTATAACCGGAACAATAGTTTTATGCATTTGTTTTAATCAATATGCAAACTGATTATGTTGATCGTTTCCGGGATTGACAACATACAAGTGAAAGGCATATAAAACATAGTTCAGTTTCTTATAATAAAATATTTTATAAAAAAATATCGTTTAATAGAAATAGAAAAATTACACACTAACAATAATGATATCATATATATATATATATAGGTATTTATATACAAGTAAAATCGTCATTGATGTCACTATAACGATCTAGGACCGTAATCATCCATCATGGGATTCCAGCCATTGTTTGCAGCATTGTATTCTTTAGATACCATCAAATCAGATTTTCGTTGAGCTACATTTTGAACTTTGGGTTCCAAAGGCGTTGGTTGAGGGGAAACAAAATATTCCATAATAGGATGGTAGTTATAGTTGGTTTTGGTAGTAGGAGATGAATCCGGTGAATCTGTTACCATTATTTGTGTTGTTGTTGTTGTCGGCCTATAAAAAAAAAAAACAATACAGTGTCATCAATTCATTTTTTTATGTTATTGATAAAGTACATGTAATATCACGATAAAAATAAATTTCCAAGAGGTTGTTTGTTTTATTAGAACATTTTGAAAATGTTTAATATTTTATCTAAAAATACATTTGATTACAATATATACTGTGCTAATTTTTAGTTTTAATTTCTAGTTAAGATTTATAACTTAAGTATAGTTAGTACTAACAATTTGTCAAATAAATTAAAAACGACTTTCATTTTTATAGCAATTTAAAAATCTCTGGTTTTAGAAATTTATCACAAATGTTATACGCTTATAATTTACGCAGCAGGGTCATAAAACAAATTACTCATACAAAAAAATCTAGTCTTCATTCAACTAAAAATTGCTCATAAAAAGAAATTGAATAGCAAAAAAAACTATAATACAGAATAGTGAAACAAATGTTAATTAAATGTTTTTATAAAAAAATGCCAACTATTTTTACCATTTAATCAGGAACATGTTTTTTTTTACAAATTACCTTAAATATAATTATTTATCATTAAAGATTTAGCGTATATTTCTATTTTTTCTTAAGTATTATGAGGAGTACATACGTTATTAAAACATTTTAGCTAATTATTAAATTTCATAAGAATTTAGTAGACAAATATGCATTTACTAGTAAGTTAATATTTCCCATTAAATATATAATCTCTACTGGATTGTTTTTAATTACTGTCCCGAGCGTTTAGAACACTTTTAATAAAATGACATTCATAATAAAAATATATTATACATTTAACTTTCATAATAATATAATTAACTAAAATCAAATTTTTCTTTTCAAAAAAAAAAATTCTTCATTTAGCTTTATAGTTTTAATATTACTGAGATTTATTTTATAATTTGTAAGTATTTCCAAGTAAAAACTGCGTCGCAAAAAAACACTGTGTTTGTGAAAATAGACGAGTGATGTAATGTAATGGATTACGTGACTAAGTTCGGTGCGCACATCCTTTTTTCCGAACATTGATCACTAAAACAATATTATCTGAGTAAGGGACTATTAAATAAAAATGAGTTATCATCATACCGTACTGTAATGAATATCAATTAAATCAATTCGATCATTTTAAATTTGCAATGTATTAAATAAATTATTGTAACTGTACTATTCCTTTCTGGGCGTAAATAAATAAATCGTCTATGGCTTAAACATGTATTGAAAATATAATAATTTTTTATTTACCTAATTTAATTTTATATTTCTCATAACGAATATTTATTTATTAGATAAATTATTAATTGTATTTATTAGTATATTTTTGTAAATAAAGTGAATTTTATTTTATACTTTTAGTAAATATTTTAATGGTATTTTACAATTATCCTTCAATCCCATTAATCATCATAAGAAAACTCCATTCTTATATTGTTTGATTTATTATTATTATTATTTAATCGTAATCATTTATGTCGAAGAAATGACAACACATTTATTAATCTTACGGTATAAATTGTGAACATTCAAATAAGAAAATGATTAAAGTTTTAACTTAATAATAAATATATTTTTACAGTTTTTATTTTATATAATAATCTAAAGGCTATTTAATTAGTTAATTAATGTAAAAATCTTTTTTTTACCACCCTTATCTTTGATCTATGACCTTAATCGCTATCATCTCTATGGCGTTTTTTTAGATACTTTTTGTACATTTTTAACTGGTATAAACATTGTACATAATATTATTTACAGTAAACATTAGGATCAAAATTATTAATATTAAAAAAAGCGACTACATTGTATATTCAAAGGAGTTATCGAGGCTGAGTGCTTTTATTCACCGGTAGTAAAAATAATATAAAAATGAACGTAATTAAAGATTCTTTAATTCGCTAAGCCACTAATAATCAATTACAATTTTTTTGTTTTACTTTATTTAAATCTTGTTTAGTAAAGAAAAGTGTATAGCATTTTGGTTTGGAATAAAGAAAGAGCACGTTAATCATAAAACCAAAAAAAAATAAATAAAATATTGATGTATGTCGTTTTTCCTAGAAAGTGTCGATATGTTGATATCTGCTAATTACCTATTTTTATTTTTTTTATACGGCCTTCTTGCATTTGGAGGGTATTTAGCAGGATGCGTTTCGTGAACGACATACTGATCTGTAGCAGAATGCGGAGTAGGTAATCGTTTTACATTCGATAATTTTTTTTGGTTTGTATTCGTAGATTGTGGATTTAAATCATCAAATACTAAGTTGTGAGAATCTAAACTGTCAGAAATTAATGGGTTCAGTTCTTGAAGGTGACACGAACAACATGTGGGAACCTAAAATATATTTTATTATTAAACGTATTTTTCAAATATCTTAGGAAGTAAAAATACTTTAAATATATCCATAGTAAGTCCAGAGAACTGATCCCATGTCAGGAGTCTATGGTAATTATACACTTGACGGCATGTCGACTTGAATTTTGTGGACACGTGTGAACATCGCGTATCTGGTTTTCTAAATAATTAATTAACATTATTTTGTATAATATTCAATTGTGTTGAAAATGTTCAAAACAAATCTATATATTTTAACTTACAAACATTTTTCAAGTCTCAAAGTTTGCACGTATTCATCAGTGTTTACGACATACTTCCATTGGCCATTTGTGGATCTAGCTTTTTTTGGTCTTGCTAAGGTAACTTGGCTTTGGCAAATTGCGTTCTCTAAATTTTCATCTATTCTTCTGTGTAATATGTTTAAATTATTATTTGCTTATCTATCTAAATGAAAATTATTGTGCGTACCGTTCAGTTATATTTGCGTCATATGAAGTGGTCATATTATACTTAGGATCCTTAAGTAATGCTTGAAAAGCAGTCTTGCTATTTGCTGTGTCCTCTATAGTTTCTGTAATCTCAATACTAAACAAATGTTAACAAAACTGTTATTAAAAAATGGAAAAGTATTGAACTATAGTACATTGATTTCAACAAAATTGGCAATAAAACTTTATTTTATTGTACTTAAAATATATTTTTTGTTTTCACTGTTAATTTAAAAGCTTTAAGTATTAGAGCAACATCCCTTTGAAACAAACTATTTAATTGCCAAAACAATAGTTCTTCGAGGCGTACAGATTAAATGCTTTAGTAATACATTTAAAAGTTGAATTCTTTACAGTAGTTACACAGAAAAAATTCTCATATATCTTAAAATAGAATTAAAAATATTTAGAGAACTATTTGTTGGTCTGTTTGTTGAAGTAAAAAGTTTATTATTGAATTCTATGTTTCCTCTGAACTGTTCACAAAAATAGTAAGCCCTTTTTTAAAAAAAAAAAAAAAAGGCAAAATTTCCTAAAACGCTCAATCAGAAGGATAATTGTAAAGTAATAATAAAGTTCTAAAAATCTGCAGTTTCTTTAAAGCTACTGAAAAAAAAATTATGCTCATACATTTATTCACCTTAGTAATTTGTGATTAGAAATATATTTTAATAAAGAAATGTTGAATTTTAAAACTTTATAGAGACTTTATTGTTAACCTTGAATTAAATTAACCGGTTTACAATGCAGCCGATAACCGTTAGAATTTTTAATGATAAAAATATTTAAAAGATTTATGAATTTGTTTATTTTATATTTAAACGAAAATTTCGGATTCGCCTAGTTAAATACATTTCAATTTTAAGTGAGTATAATGTTTTTGGCATCATAAAATTATTAAAAGCTAATTAAAATTTATAAAACCAAAACAAAATAATTTATTTTAAATAGTCCTAAACTATATTCAAATTAATAATTTTATTTTAGATTCATATTAAATTATTTTTATAAAAAGTAAACAAATCTTAGGAATATTATAAATATATGTGTATAATTAGGGTTAGTCAACCTTAAAATTTGTCACTAATTAAAGCATAATCTTACAAAAAACATTTTTGTATATTAAATATGAAATGAAAACAGAATTCATTGATGAGAACAAAAACTATTGTTAAATTTTATATTTAATTTAAACTGAAAAATAAATAAGGATTTTCAAAAAATTGTACATATCAACTAAAATAGTATTTCTATTTATTACATAAAATTTCTATTACCAAAATCAATAGTTTTCTATAATTTAAACAAAATTTATGTAAATTTCAAAGACTAAAATATTTAATATTCTATTGAAAATTATTATTGTAATTTTAGCTTAGACTAAATCCCATCAGTAATAGTATAAATTAGTTTGAAGAATAAATATTCGTTTAATTTATTTTAAAATGTCAATAAAAAGCTATAACACATGCAATTTTTCTAGTAATTTTTTTTTACTTTTATCTCATTTTAATAGTTTTTACAGCCATATAACTGTTTTATGCTTACTCGGGGTATGACTGCACATTAAGACATATACTGTCGCCAAACAAATCACAGTCATCTGTAAAACTTTCTATTGTGGGCAACACTGGTTCTTGTACTTTAGGTGGACGTTTAGGTGCGATCGAATTTATTGGAAAATAGGGTCTCTTCATACCTGTTTCGATAATAATGTAAATGTCTTATTATTTGGGTCATCGACCTTGAGATAGCTGTGAGTAAATAAAACCAGTTACCAGTCAGTTCAGGAATCCGTTGCGGAAACCGGCGAGTCAACGGGTTTGGCGAACGTAGACGATTAGATGAAATTGGCGATCCGTGTATATGATATGACTGTAAGTAAAACAAAAAAATATAACTGAATGTGTACGTTAACTCAAAGAAAGATATAAAATAAATGAATTCAAATAGTTCAAAAACAAAATTATAGTTTTAAACTGACCCCAAAATTTGATGCTCTAGCAGAAGATTCGTCGCCATTATTACCACTTCTTAACATAGCCGCTATATCCAAGCTAATTGGCAGTAAAAGTTGAGCGTTTAGCTCTTTATTTTTAAGGTTATGAGTCTGACCTTTACCCATTACCATTCCGGCAAGAGCCAATCTCTGTGCGGCTGTCATGGCTTTAATGATTGGAACGACTTGAGCCAACTTCTCCTTCGTTCCTGGATTGTGCATAGCTTTTTGTATAAGTTTTTGCATTATGTCAGCTTTACGATCGGCCATATTTCTACAAATTAAAAAAAATAAGTAACATAAAACTGGGCGTTTTTAGAATAATTTAAAGTACTTGTAAACATTTGTATCATTACTTCTGGAATACTTAATCATTATTATTCAAAAAATAAAAATAAAACTTAGAATTTCAAATTGTGATTTCATTTAATTATATGTTTATCAATCATAAAATTAAAAAAAAAAAAAGGAATTAAAAATTGACTTTCTTAGTTTAATTATTCTGACCTTTATTAGTTCATTATTATTTTAGTTATGCAATTGACATTGTTATTTATTATGAGTCATTAGTACAAATAATATGAAAATAATACGATAATTCGGCCAGAAAATATTTATAATTAAAATATAAATATTTTTTGGTAAAATAAAGATGTTAAATGGGATAACTTTTATATGACAATAGTGTTTTACCTAAAATATAGCCATAAATTATTGAAAAAAAAATTAAGTAGAAAATTATAAAACATGAATAACGGTGAATTTTTACATAAAATAACATTTTTTGTGACCGTTTACATATAAAAGCCACTCGGACTTAATTTATCTCATAGTATGTAACATAAGTTTTACTTTACACGTATGTTTGAATTTCTGAGTAATTCCGGAACATTAATTTTTCAAAAAATTATGGTACCTTAAGTAAAAAAAAAAAGTTAATATAATGTCGAAATTATCGATTATAAAAATCATAATTTTTGAGGATTTTCCTCATTTGCACAGAACGACAGAATTTTTTTTCAATTTTTAAGGGAAATTTCTTCAACTATATACAATTTGTGATCTTATGTAGATTTATTGAAAAAAAAACATTATAAATTAAATTAAAAACCTTCTCAGATGCGCATCGAAGCTCTAAGTTGCTTCCTTTATTAGACATAAAATAATATAGAATATAAAATAATGTAATAATTAGTTAATAATTAATATAGTGTTAATTAATAGTTAATAATAAAATAATATAGAAAATAATCCATGATTGATAAATTAAACAAATATTTCACTAAGAACAAAAAAAAAAATGCTCATTATTAATTATTTGTTTTTGATTAATACAGTTGTCAATGTTAAATGAATCACTATATATACTAACAACTATTTTTTTATTCCATGGGAATAAAATTTATAATGCAAAAATCTTTTTCATGTCTCCACGATACGTATAAAAAAAAAGAAATGAAACTTTTCTATCTACAGCAAGAGTAGAATTTATCATTTTTATGTCCCCAGTATTGGACTTGAAATAGGATTTTCAGCACATCCGTTTGTGTACATGTGGGCGTTTTTAAGAGAAAGCGGGTCGCGGAGTGCAATTTTATCTAAAACTAATGCTCTTTAACGACCTGGCAATGACATGTTTAATTTTGTTTCCATTAAGGGGTGATTTAATGTTAATAACATGTTGTTTGTACCAAATACTCACACAGCGCTATTATCTGGAGCATCATTATCAAGATCAACGCTGTTGGGATCTATCGTTTCCTCGACGCCATTCATCGAAGTGGTGTTTGGCGAGTTACTGCCGTCATTGTCTTGAGCATTGCTCCTGTCGTCTAACGGAAAGTCTTCGAGTTCATCACAAACAACGGCTGCAAACGCCTGTAAGAAAAATATTAAAAAATATTCACCTTTTTTTTAAATAATTGTATTTACCTTAAAAAAAAAAAAAAAAATGACTTGTTAAACAATATTAACTATCAAATATCTAAGATGCTCTCTCATTTTTTTTATTAAAAAAGAAGAATATATGTGTGAGAAAACTTAACCACTAATTTAAAAAAGATGTACTTTCACCTCATCACTTTTATCGTTAATAAAAAAAACCGATACCTCGTATCCTTAGTAATTAAACTCGTGTATCGCTCTATGTTCTCATTAAATATTTTATGTATTTAAATATGATAAAATACTATATATTTTGTTGTGTCAAAATTGTACAATTATATAATAATGGTGTATAGATCCATAGTCATAATATCAACTATTTTTACCAAAATCGGTCGTTACGCTATCCATTTAGTACAAAACAGGAATATTCTTTATACTAAACGTTAGTTTTTTTAACATTGTAATTTAACATAATTTTACTAAATAAACTGTTTAATTTGGAAAATCAGTCATGTGCTATAATTACTTAAATCAAATATAAATTACTGAATTATGATATGGATAACTCGCCACGATATTTAAAATTATATTATTACAACAGACAATAATAAAAAAAACCATATAATATATTTAATAATTATTTGAACTGAGTTACCAATATAGAATACAAAAATGAGTAGTTTATCTTAAACTCAAAACTGAAACCTTATTAGAGATTTGTTGAAAATTTAACAAAAACAATAATATTAATTAAAATAATATAGAAATTTATTAAGTTATTCCCTAATATTTAATTTATATAATTCAAAGAACTCTTATATCAAATTTTGAAATTTATTTAGTGTATATTTTAAATTGAGACGAAACAGACAAAAAAGCTGTTAAAATTGGGTTATTTAAATTTAAAATAAACTTTAAACACATGAGTTTCTCAGAAATCCCAAAATAAACTGACGAATTTTGACACTAGACCACTTAAGCAAAATTTAGAAAAATCATCATATTCTATTAATGTTTACTGTTTAATTGTAAATTAGAGGATAAATAATAATTTATTTAGCGTTCAAAATTTTTCTCAGTGGACTATAACGACAACATCAAAGTGTAACTTAAAGATATAATATAAGACAAATAAATATTTCAACGTATTATGTACAAATTTATATTTTATTTTTTTATATTTATTGTTAATTATTTCTTATGATATTTTTAGTCAGTTTTAAAAAAATTAATGCATGTAGCTACATTTTTAATACATTTATTGAACCACATTTTTTTATTGAATGCAACAAATTAGTTTCAGTGACGTATAGTTTTATTTGGAAAATATGAGCAATAAAATTAAAAAATAATTAATCCTAATCACAAAATTAAAGGTTTAAACTTCAAAATATTGTGAAAAACTACATTACACATTTAATTAAAGAGATTTTATTAAATCTTACTTAATAGAATGGCTGATTTATTTCTATAAAAGAGGAAACCCTCTTTTACAACTTAATAAAGAATATCTTCACAAAACAAATTTTAAAAGAGACGTTAATCATAGTTGGTAATTAACACTTGAATAACTAAATATAATAAATTACTTAAAATATATTGTATAGTTAGAGTCTCTCCAGAAGTAAAAAAGTTTTAAGAAAGTTAGTTCATTACGCTAAATTCTTAAGATATAAAAAAGCATACTTACAGCTGCCACAAATAACAAAAATATCCCAACTTTGTACATGTCAAGACGGTAATTTAACGGTCTTCATTTCCACTTAAACAGTACGCGCTGATTAGTTGCTATCTATACGAATGAGATTCTATTAAAACTTAAGACAACATAATGAAGAGCCACCTGGAATGAGATAAGTCACTTTGTCTTGTGCTCAGTAACATGCCGCGATATGTAATTCTAAACCGGTCTATTTGGTGGGGTACATGCGCGCGTTCACGGAGACCGAATAAGTTGGTCATTCAAGTTTAAGGTCAATTACGTCTGTAAGGCGCCAACACATTCGGTCCAGAGTCGTTTTAATAATAATTATGCTATGCTATAGTGACAATAAGACAATTACAAAACAATTTAGTCCAAATAGCTTAAATTAAAATTTAATCATTATATGAATATCATATAAGTTGAATATTTGTAAACCACACTTAACTAAAAACACATAAATATATACACAGTGAGTTATTTAGTATATTACCTCCCATTTTTCATTAAAATTTAAATTATTTTTATAAACCATTGTAAATATCAAGTTTATTTTAAAAAATAATTATTCATAAGAGTTGATTTTAGGGGTAATTTTTGAAAGTTAAATGGAAACCTATTATTTATTTTTTACTAATAAATGGAAAATTTTCTAAAAAAAAATTTAAAAATAAGTATTCTATTATTACTTTTTGAGTTTTTAGAATAATAGAAAAACTAGTTTTCGACAATGGTTGGTATTTACAATAGTCTATAAAAATAATTCAAATATTAATCTATACATTTTTATGAAAAAATTATTATTTAAATAAAATATGGAGGGTAATACACTTAATAATTCACACTGTATACATATACTGTGTTGAGTAGATTAGATAAATTTCTCTCGATAATTTTTTTTAACAATAAATCAATACCAAAAAATAGTTTGTATATGTAAAATGTAAAAAACAACAACAAATATTCTATTTAATTTGAAATTTTTGTTTTGACGCTTGAAAATTTATAAAAAAAAGAAGTATCATTTTTTTTTTTTTATTTATTTTTGCAATAGCTATGAGAAAAAAGTCATATTTTGATTAAATAAGTTTTACCAGTCCATAAGAAAAAATAAAACATTACCTGATTATATGACTATTGGAATCATTGCTATATTTTAAATCTTTATTAAATTAGTAGTGAATAAAAACTGATATTATGTTCAACTTTAAGGCATGTGTCGTACTGATGCAGAAAACTAAGGTAATATTGTAATATATAAGAAGAAAGTGTTATCCTTAGCCAAATTTGACTATAATTGAATCGTTTTAAATTACCACTGTGGATGAGACATACACTGTGTGTCATTATGATTATACTTCTTCTCGATGTATGAAAATAGGTCAATGTTATTGGAATGATTGTGTTTACATACATTTCCTTACTCTTATTAGCTGTTCCGTTAAAAACGAATGTAAACATATTATTGCCTTAGTTTTGAATACGACAATATCTAACTCATGTGAGCAATACTTTAGTAATATTATAACAACAAACCAGAAACTACATTAGTATGACAGTAATAGTTTATTTATAAAGATCTAGCTTTCAATATCACAAAATTTCACTATACGTCTGTGTACAAATCAAACAATACACCTATGTCGTTAACCTGGAATCCTAGATAATAACAATACATGTCATATAACTTAAAATAAATGACAAATTCTTATAATTTGTTTATTTTTAAAAATTTTCTGGCATACTATGCACACATTTTAGGAAACATTTATGGTTCTTCTTTGTTGATCTCAAACCTCAATTATTCGATGCTGGCAATATTCTTGTATATGTCAAATGAAAATTTGCATCCAACAAGACATCGTTAATTTAGAATTGATTATGTTATCTTGGATATTAGATATTGTTGACAATACTGTAGCTAATACGCCTACAAAAACCAGAAATGACGCTAATATTAGACGTCTTGATCCGACGTCCAACGATAATTTAGCATTAGGAAATGTTCGGTAACAAACTCTTTTTGAAGTTTTTATCTTTGAATAATGAAGTGATTTTATCTTAGTATAAAATATTGGTGGTAAGATAAACATCAGCGGACCCGTAAGTAATGAACCAATCAATCCCATTACCAAATCGAATCTAGGCACGACCTCTCCAATCAATACAGCCAACATCATAACAAATGTTCTCAATATACATCTTTTCCATGTAAATTCTATAAAAGAAAACAACATTTTAAAAAATATAGACAAAATAATTTCCAACTATCAAAACCTCTTGGTATACGAAGATGGTGTTCGATATTTTGAAATAATGCGGTAGTACTGACCACTGTTGATAAACATATTTGGAGAGTAACTAGAATTATGTCAATATTTAAGACTTGACTTTCAGGTAAAGCATCGAGTAAATTTGAGTTAACTAAGCCTCCTAATTTCAAATATGCGATGACTGTTGTTATTGAAAATAAACAACATGTAACTAAATTATATTATATGAAAAGAATATTAGTTTAGTAAGTAAAACAATAAACGGTAATAATTAAAATTACTGAAAAATGCGCCTATAAGTACAAAAGGTAATTTTCTCCTATCTTTCATATCCATTTGCACGGTGAGAATCAATGGATGAACATCAAACTGAAATTACATTTAAGTTATAATTATCTAGAAATATAAAGACGTTTTCTTAACTTTTTTTGAAAAATTAATTTTTACCTGAAAAGCAAGCACACCATAAGCTAAAGCTATTGTATTCCACGATGGTTCGGCTACAGGATAATTAATATCATTAGGTATTTGCATCATTATTATCCACGTTAATGCGCACACAGAAACCACAGTAAACACAGATATTGAACCGATTAACCTTAAAAGTAATTTTTTTTATCCAAACATATTTTTGAAATACTTTTTTTGCAAAATCAATATATGATTATTGTAATATTAATCAATAGTAAACTAAAATGCAAGTGGTATTTTTTACTAATAATAGCAACATGTTAATTCATACATCATCATACTTCATGTCTTTTGGACTACCGAGCCAAATCGGCGGACATAACACTAGTCCAATAATAATTAACCAAAAACAAAACGATATGTTAATGATTCCATCGGGCGCTTTCATTCCAAGCGTATGAAGGTTATCAGCAGCTTCAAAATAACAGTAAATAAATAATAACTTAATTTTTTATACCTTATATATAATATTTAGAACATTTTTACCTATTAATAAATTTGGTATAGTTGATCCAAATACAGTAATATCTTGCATTACAGATACTATTCGTTTAACATTTCTTCCAAATACTAGTTCAGCTATTGCGGCATAAGGATACCTCAATAATTAAAAAACTAAGTTATTTTAGTTTAACCAAATTATTTTAATCCTTTTTTTTTTTTTTTTTGAAGGGGCAAATTATAGTCACAATTACCTATTTTTATGTATAATATTTGGTTCAATTTCTTCGGCTATGATCCAGCATTTTCCCAACAATATTGCTGTGTATATTTGAACCGCAAAAACACAAATGGCCAAAGGTATTCCTAACCACCCTATGTATAATATTCATTTAGATTAAATCCGGTCTAAAAGCGGCATAATATTACATTAATCAAGACGCTATACTCACCGCATTTCATTATAGGCCCAGGTAACATAACTATAGGAAAGACACCAAATAAATCAACAATACATAAAATCGCGAACGGTACAGTTAAGCCTTGACGATTAGGTATCATTTCAGTATAACAATTGAAATGTTGTACAACTTTAATTTATAAATTTTTATCAAAACTAGAATGATTTTCCGCGTGACACTGTAAAATACTGAAATACTTACTTGGCTACTTGAATAGAATGCGTATTAACCAATTATGTAACATGTAATGTAGAAGTTTTGAGAAACCTTATTTTACGATTTAACTCGGTTATAGTATTAAGTAATTTTATATTTCATAGACATTATTCATTTATTATAAGAGTGATAATTTAAAATCAAAATGTATTTTCTATTCCGATATCTTTATTAAAACATTTATAAAAATCGCTTTTGAAAATTGTTTTTCACTTTTATAATTAGCTGGTGTGTTTAATAATCATTTGTTGATCAACTTCTCAATTTTCAAACAAGTTCATCGCGTAATAGTTTTTTTATGTTAACAAAAGATTGTAAGATAAAATAACGGTCAACTTTTATTTAAAAAATAAGTCAATAAACAATTTTATAGGTAGATGTGATGTTTCAGTTAATACATTAATTTATATTCACTTTTAATGTTTCTGAATGTTTACATTAATTTTTCTTTTTGATGACAGCAGTTTTAAATAAGATCATTCCTATGTACAATGCACTTTTTATTTATCTCTATATTCAAGGTTTGTGAATAATTGGGACAGAATGTACGGTGAAGTGAATCTGGACATGCTTCCGTAATTCAAGCAAAACAGAACTAATACGATTTCTATTTAAACGATGCGGCATATTTTAAACAAAAAATATTAAGATCTTCTAGATATAAGAATTTATATTGCTTTTATAAACAATGTATACTATATCCGTGTTATGGGGTACCGTGGTAAAATAAAAACTATTAATACATAACATAAACTAGGTTAATTTAGGAGTGGTCTTACAGTTTTAATATTAAATATTAGTTTAATAGGATTTTTAAAAACTTTTAAATCAGAATCTAACTAAGTTTTACGCAGTAGTATCGAAAATTAGTGGTTACCATTATTTTGATGACAATTAATGATTTAAACACTTTCACAAAAACGTTTTGATGTGGAACTCTTATTTATTTTCACTGTACAACTGTTAACTTAATAGTCCATTAAGTCAAATATTTCCAGATAATAAATTATATTATTATACTTAATTTTACTAAGAATAAGTTATGACGCTAATTTATGAAGGAGACTTTTATAGTTTTGAATAAAATTATAAAAATTAGTCTATTTAAAGTACATAAGTTAGGGCTATTTATAAACAGCGTATTAGAATTGTAAATAATAATAAAATAAAAAAATTAACGATGTTGAAGAAATCTTCCTTAAAAAAAAGTAAAAATATAGTACTACAACATAATCGATTAACTATACCTCACGTAATATATTTAAATGTATAAAAATATTATACATTTTTTTATTAAGAAATTAATGGTTCATCTCTCTTTAAAATAATACCAGCCTAATTTTTTTAAATGGATACATATATGATTAGCATAAATTAGCATAAAAATAAGAAAATAACTAATCGATAGCAACATGAACTTGAAATAGTATTTTACAAGACATTAGGATTTTTACACTACGGCGCGATGAGTAAAGCGAGTCTGTTTATTTTATATTTGGACAATTATGAACCCTATAAAAGTCCTAATATCTTTTAAAGTACTGGTTCAAAAGTTGTTAATCGCTGGTCATTTTCTTGTTTAGATCATTTCCTTATTTTTAAGATAGTTAAACACGTGTGTTTCCACTTAAAAAAACTTAAATTGATACAATTTTAAAAGAAGACAACAGTTTTTTTTTTTAATTTTATCAAATATAATATTATCGAAAAATAAGTGTTAGAGGGTAGATTAAATTCTAAAAAGAGAACAATTATAATACGTTTTATATTTTTAAAAATATTAGGCATAGTTAATCAATCAACCTATAATATATGTGTAGTACAACAAAGCAAAAAATAATTGTTTATCACATATTCAAAATCAGCTAAATATTAATTAAACTACAACATTAGATCCAACAAATCCAACACTTTATTAAAATCAATCGTCACACATAATATATATTAAAGTTTTTAATAAAACAATAACCTAATATGCTTACTACGTATCAGAAGCAACTGCAAGATTTAAATTATCAATTACTTTATCAATAACAATTAAATAACTAAAAAAAGTACATCACTATGTTCTTTAAGATTTTCAATTTATGTGTAACAATATCATTCTACAAATGGAACAGATCTAACTGAAAACTTATATAACTTTTGATTCAATAATTATTTCGTTTTTTTTTTTAACAATTTTTTTATTCCTGAAATACGTTAAAATGATATTTTTTATTATTCATTTTTAATATTAAAAAGAATTATTATTATTGTTTTTAATTTATAACTATTCAAAAATTTCAAAATAACTCAAACTACAATATATAAACACAAGTACAATAAACTCAAAATAACAACTTAAAGATAAGTACTTATTTTGTTAAAAGTATTTTAATACATAGAGTGTATATGTAGTACGGGTAGACTGTGTATTATAAATTTATACCAATAATTTCTGTACCCCTATGCTACATATCCACTCTATGTATTAAAATATTTATAACTGTATAAGTACATATTCTAAAGTTATTATAAACCCATTAATCTTTTTTATTTTGGAAGAAAAGCGCTAAAAATAGGTTTTTTTTTTTGAAATTTTGAAAAAATTAAAAAAGTTATTTTTATTATTTTAAAAAATAAATGGAGCGTATAGTAGAGTTGGAAAGTTTAAAATTTTTAGGATCATTTTTACAAAAGAACGATAGTATTGACGGAAATGTGAGACACAGGATTAAGTGAAAAGAAGCGTTTAGTGTTTTGAGCGATTAGAGAATTCCAATGAAGTTAAAAATTAAGTTCTATTAAACTGTAGTAAGGCCATCTATATTGTGTAAACCAGAGTGTTAGGCGGAGTGTTGACAAGAAAATAAAACAGAGAATGAGTGTAACAAAGATAATAATGCTTAGATAGGTGAGTGAAATGACGATAGAAGATAGGATAAGGAATGTACATATAAGGGGTGTAAAGGTGTAGCATCACGAATAAATTAAGAAAAAATAGGCTTAGATGATTTGGTTATATTATGAAAATAGAGAAGTCGGAATCTGTAAGAACAGTTAAAAAATTAACGTTGAAAGAAAAGAGGAAGATCAAAAAAAAAATGTGGTTGGATGTAATTAGGTGTGTTATAAGGACTGCTGGGTTGAGTGTAGATGTTATGTCAAGTGGAGATTTAGGATACTTGTATCCTACACAAGTAGTTGGAATAAAAGCGAGAGAGAAGAAAAATATTAAAAATTAATTTTAAATTAAAATATATATATTAAACCAAATAATATTAGAAATATGTAACTCAAAATGCTAAGAATATAATTTTAAAAACTGCGTATATGTATTAAGTTAAAAGAATCACTTTGTATAAACAGGATGATTCTTTTAAAACGCTCCTATAAGTTATAAAGGATGATTCTAAAAAGTTATTAATAAATGATAAATCATATATTTCTTGATTTATAAGTTATTATAAATATATGTACTTAAAAAAATCAAAACGTTTTTTTTTTTTAATATTTTATTTATTTTGCAAGAAATTGATTGAGATTTGATAAACGGATCATTCTTTAGAAATATTACTTTATTGTGTTAAAGTTTCAAAATGTATAATGTATAAATTTCATGAAACACGAAGGCATTAACTTAGCGCTGTACTGATCGTTTTGTATAACCATAAATGTAGACAGACCTGATGCTAAAATTCCTATCATGACAATTAATGCCAATGATATAAAATGTCTTGAAACTATGTCTGTAGATAACTTAATGCTGGGAAATGTAGAGTAATACATTTTCTTTGAATGTTTAGTTTTTGACTGATAAAGCATTTGTATCTTTAAATAAAGTATTGGTGGTAAAATAAACATCAATGGACCTGTTAGTAATGAACCGACCAAACTCATCACCAAATCTAATCTAGGTACTACCTCTCCAATCAATATAGCTAATATCATGATAAATGTTCTCAATACACATCTTTTCCACGTGAATTCTAAAAGGATAAATTTTTATAAATATAGAAAAAATAATTTTTAACTATCAAACCTTTAGGTATATGAAGATAGTTTTCAATATTCTGAAATAATGGAGTTGTACTGACTGCTGTCGATAAACATATTTGGAGAATAATTAAAATTATGACAATATTCAAGGCGTGACTTTTGGGCAACATATTAAGTAAATTCGTATTTAACAAACCTCCCAATTTCAAATATCCAATGACCACTGTTATCAAAAACAAACTGCAAGTAACTAAATTATAAAATGTGTGAATAATACAACATTTTTCATAAAAATAAAATTGTAGTTATTACAGAAAAATGCACCAATGACCACGAAAGGTACTTTTTTTATGTCATTCATATCCATTTGTATAGTAAGAATCAATGGATGGACGTCAAACTGAAATTAATTATGATTATTAATTTTTTTATTCAAGATAACATATTTTTGACTCCCAAATTTGTTTTACCTGGAATGCTAGTACGCTATAAGCTATAATCATAGCACTCCAAGATAATTTAGGCACTGGAACATAGATATTATTAGGTATCTGTATCATTAAAATCCATGTCAATATACTCACTAAGCTTACAGTGAACACAGATATTAAAGAAATCCACCTATTAAATTGCATTCTAATTAGCTAAGTAATAAGTTTTCTTATTGTACTTTCAATTAGTATTCAAAAACTAAATTGTTATATATTTTGTTCTAATGAATATTATTTTTACCTCACGATAATGTTTTATAACAATTTAGAGTCCGTATAATTTGCATATTTTTAAATTTTAGACACTTGTTATTATAAACTTTTCTCGAATAAAAATATGAAATTAAAGATAAATATTTTTCTTAAAGTTAATACAAAAACAAACTTGATTCAATTTAATTGTAATAATATAATATAAATATTGTACTTAAGTCATCATTTCCTTAGCCTCTACCCCAACTAATTAGGGTTGGCTCATATTTACCGTATTTACTTTACAATTTAATAAGTTTTAAATAATTTTTTAGAATAAAAATAATAATTTCTTATTTTAAATCTATTAACCTAATAACCTACAGTTTACTATTAATTTTATGATTTCTAGATTGCCAAAATAATCTTTAGAAAATTCAGAATATTTTTTAGTTATATAATATAAACTATAAACTTTAAAAAAATTATATTTTAACATAAACTATATAAATTTAAATTCACATTTAACATATTAAGTAAATGATAATAAACACAGTTATATATATGAAAATAGTGCACTATATCAGACATATTAATTTTCCTGCCATTTGAGCTAAAAATAATTGTTTTTGTAAAAAATATTATTTTTCAAAGTTTTTAAATTTTATAAGTATTTGAAATGTTTTACAATTTTAGTTTTTAATCATAATAAAAAAAAAATTTTAATTAATTAATAATTCGATAATACATTTCGTTCATACTTTAAATCTTTTGGGCTTCCAAGCCAAATTGGTGGGCATAATATTATCCCAATTATTATTAAACAAATACAAAACGATAAATTCTCGCTATATACTTTCTTTCCAAGTGTATAAAGGTTGTCAGCAGCTGAAAAATAAAAGTGAATACAAGTCAATTTTTGTTATTATGATTTTATATTCTTACCAATTAATAAATTCGGTATAATAGCTCCAAATACAGCAATATTTTGCATAACATGTACTATTCGTTCAAATGTTCTTCCAAAACTTAGACCAGCGATTGCAGCATAAGGATATCTTTACAATGAGTTGTATATATTCTTTCAGTTAAAGTTAAAAAAAATTATTTGAATACATTATTGTATTATTCAATTTATAACCGTTATTACCGATTTTTGTGTACTATATTTGGTTCAATTGTTTCTGCTATGACCCAACATTTTCCCAATAGTATTGCTGTAAATACTTGAACAACAAACACAAAAATGGCTAATGGTATTCCTAACCATCCTATATAAATTATTATCTATTTAATTGCTATATAATTTAATAAAAGCAGTAAGAACTACATAGTTTTTTCTATTTTAAACTTAATTAATATATCTAGATTAAAATAGTTACATTTTATATATCATTTAGAGTTTTAATGAATGTTCACTATTAAGAACATTTTAGGACTTTCTCTCTTATAAATGAGAAAAAGTAAAGTTGATACCCTTATGAGGTATACCTTATAAGAGTATCAACTTTATTTATTTTTAATGGTAACATACATATTTAATTAGCCTATATATTAGTAATTGAACTAATTAGAATAAAAATTGGTTGACAACAACGTTTGATTATTGAAAAAATATAAAAAAAAAACTAGTTCAGTTGGTTTGCAGTATAGTTGTCACAATACACATGATATCTGATAGTGATTAACATTACTCTTATAAAAAACGGTGCGATGTGAATTTGATCAATTTAACAATAATTTGTAATTTTACTATTGCTATGTTTCAAAAATTTACATAAAAATTAAAGGCTCGTTAAATTATCAGTTTTATTACACAGTAAGCGTTGAAACTTTCTATCTAAATTATTCTACTAAACAATCAATTACTCTTGTTTGGAAACACTAAGAACATAAAACCCATTCTTGCTGTTGTTTTTCTACATCCTTTTGACAATACAAACTTGTTTTTTTTTAAAGTTGCTATTTTTTTAACTTAATAACCGATTTCTCATAGAAAAACATTTTTTTTTAATACTGTAGTATATTTTAAAAGATTTAATTGAATAAAGGTTAGAAGTTATCAGACTTTCTAGAACATTTTCCAAAATTTAGTTAAAAAAAAATATATACATGCGTATTTATAGGTATTTATTAAGCGCCTACTGTACTTTGGATTTTTATATAAAGCATACCAAAAAACAAAATTGTTTTCCTTTGGTATACTCTATTTAAAATGTTTATTCATTATGTTCAGTATAATATTGAATGTGTTATAGCAATTTAAAAATGCAATAATTTTTTTTAGAGATGGTGTTTTTTTGATTTACCCAGTGAGACCTGAAAACTTTTATGGACAAACATAATAAAATACACCGTCATTACAAAATCAATACGTTCTTACCTTCGTGTCGAAAATAAAAAAAAGATATAAATTTATGGTTTATATTTATACTTAAGTTTTTAATATTTATGAATTTAATTACATTAAATTTATCTCCTTTTTTAATGTATATAGTTTGATTAACATACCTACAAGAACACATAATATGTATTGTGGTAAGTGTATTATACTTACCACATTTTGCTATTTGACCAGGTAATACAATTATGGGTAAGACACCAAATAAATCAACAATGCTCAATATAGCTAATAGTTCCGTTAATCCACCACGACTGGATACCATTCTATTTTAAATAAAATACTAAAATTTATTTTAAAAATCTATCAAACTAAAAACAAAAAATAAATAAATATGGAAATTAATAGATTTGTCGTTTATGAAATTACAATTCACTAACGTTTCTCATTTTGGCTATTTGAAACAAGTGTGCTATTCGAAATTATACAACACAACAATCTAAAATAAAAAATTAATAGTAAATGTCACCTTTGGTTATCAACAAAGCATTTAAAAAAAATATATTGACACGTCAAATTATGTAACGATATCGTCATTGAAGTTAAAAATCACACTTGCGTACTGTACCAACCAGAATAAAAGAAATCTCTATTGTAAGTTATATGAAATGTTCAGGAGAGTTTATTGAGTCTGGCCCTCCTCAAATTGTTCATATTTAATTATACTTAAAAAGTTAAACTTCATAGTATTTTAAGAAAAGAATAAAATTTTTCTTTGAAACCCTCTCATTTCAACTAAAATCCTAACTATGTAACGGGTTTTTGATACTAATCAAAAAATTAATTCCAATACACGTACGTATTTAATTTATTTAATAACACCCATTACATATTAGGTGTATAGAATATCGTTGCTTATACTGCAATAGTACACATCTTAACATTTGACAAAATGAGATTTTTCTAAAAGAAGTTATTTGAACATTTTATTTTAAATATTTTTTTGCAAGAATTATAGCTCCATTGATATTTATTAAAATAAAATCACCTCTTTTCTAACTTTTCAATAATCCGACTTTTTGTATTTAAACGTGCATAATTCAAATTTTTTTTTTAATAATACTAAAAACCCATACGCACTGACGCGATTTAAACGACATAGAAAATGCAACATATTTAACGTATCAATAAAAAATAAACAAAATTAATCTTTGGAATTTCTTACATCTGCAACATCTTAGACTTTTAATCATTTACAGCCACAATAGTTGGGCAAAAACAAATATTTTGTCAAAAAATTTACACAATGTAGTTTTGATACATAAACATATTTTGAATTAATACAAAATTGAGTCAAATCTTATAAGTGAAAATCATTTTTAGTAAAGCATTAATTATGAAGGTGTTATAATAATATGTTATTCACTTGTACATAATCATTATCTGTTCACAGAATATACAAAAAATTGTATGTAGTTTAGGTATCGGCATTCCACGACACTCCCAATAGTTCCAACATGTATAATTTACTTCATTATTATTATACGTGGCTCTTAATTTTTTAAACCACATTAAATGAGTTATTTTATTTTTTAATTTATAAATACTCTTTTCATTCTAAAAATAAAATTATTTTTAAAAACCAATTTAAAACTCAACTAAATAATGTCAATTGATTTGAAATTTTATACGTCAATATATATGCTAATGTTATATTTTTTTGCTACCCTCGATGAAAAATTCAACAAAAATATGACACGCGTATGATAAAAAGTTCCCAACCTCTTGTCTAGGACATTAAGGTAAACTCGGTTAAATTTAATTTAAATATGATTTTTCTATTTAAATAAAAATACACTACTTTGAAATAACTAAATTATCTAAATCCAGACAAGGATTTTTCAATAAATTGTATTTAATTCCATGGAATTGTTTAAAAATTTGTAAAATCTAAGATTATATATAGAAATATTGTAATATAAAATATTTCTGCGTACTTTTACACTATTTATGCTCCTACATTAGAATATTGAGAAATTTGAAACTTAAAAGTCAATCATATTTATTATAAGTTTACCCCAAATACGGGGCACATTTGAATATACATGGAACAGAATTGATATTTCATTAATACAACAAAAATACTTAAAAATGTATATGATCTCAAATCTATATTGTGCAAGAAAAATATATATATATATATTAAAGCAAAATGCTCACCCAATTTTTCGATGATTAAAATAATTTAAAGAAAAATCAAATACAGAATTATCCTAATGATACTAATACAAATCTACCCCATTAACATTTCATTAATAATCTAGCATAAAGTTTATTATTTTTAATTAAGTAGGTATAATTGGGAAATGACACTAATGAGTGGTTTCTTTCTTCAAAACTTTGTAATTTATTTTTACACTTATTCTATATACTTAATATGTTTAATGTACAAATTATACATATAAATTAAAAACGTAGGTATGAAAATAGAAAACAATATTTTAAAACTAAATAATTAACTTTTTCTAGCGATTTTTTAAAATTTTATTTGAAAAAAACTTATGAATAAAAAAGTAACACAAAATTGTTTTTTTTTTAACTAATTAATAGTCAGAAGTGATTGATAAACAGTATTATGTGTAAATCAGTATAGCCAATTAATCATTCTATTTCTTTATTACTTTCCAGATAACCAAAACAACGTTATTAGANCTATTTCTTTATTACTTTCAAGATAACCAAAACAACGTTATTAGCATAAAATAAATATACTCTGCATTCAAATTTGCTCCAGTCTCTCATATGTAATTTTGCCATAAATATATTTCTATATGAATTTGATTAGTTACTTAAAACAATAACTATAAATATTTCATTTTTCATGTTTTTTAAATCTAGCAAAAAGTAACTAGTTCTCTTTTTACATAAAACGTCCAATTTGATTATGAGTGTAACTTTAATTATATTTATTTTAATTGTACAAATATTAACAATGAAATTTCATGCCAAAATTATTAAATCCAACTAATTTGTTATAATACTCCACTCATTATTCAGTAGTCTATAAATTATGGTCTATTAGTCATCAAATTAAATATAAAATATTCATGTCAATCCTTTAAATTATTCCAAAAAATATGTCTAAAAATGCATTGATCCAAATCTAATGTAATAACTATAAGAAATTCTTAAGTTGTGACAAATCATCTATTTTGAGTGAAATAATATGCAGTAAATAACAAAATTGAGTAATAAACAGATAATAGTAAAAGGTCGTGAAACTTCTTACGCATATAGATGAATTAAATTTAATATAAAACTGTCAATCTCTCTCACTACTACTTCACCTTATGAAATTTCAACAAATGCAAGAAGTGGCTTGACAAAATACGATTTTACATAGAAAATTGAAGTTTATTAATTTATTTTCAACCATACTCTTGACATCATTAAGGTAAATTCATATTTCATAAAAGATCTATAAGGTTAGAGTTAAGTATAATGAGTACAGAAATTAAGTAGGGAACCTGAAAAAATAAAGTAATCTCTGGAATAAAATATTGTCTTAATAAAGAGTATCAATAACGTTTGTACGAAGTGAGCCAGCCTAGTCCAATTTTTGAGTGGGTTACCTGTATAGTCAATACTAATAAAGACTCTCTTGCGAAGATAGAGAACCCACTTGTGGTTTCTATACTACTCGAGGTATTTATTGACACGACTCACAGTCAGCACAAGCCTAAATAACTACTGGTGCGAGTGGCTTTGTTGATAATCTATGTGTGATAATTAATCACAATAATTTCTATTTCAAATTATTATCATATTAATAAATTTTCAAACTTCACTTTGCTTTTCTATATTTTACATCTTCTCATAAAACCCTCGTACTCATATCCCGAGAGAAAATTGTATTATATCATTTTATTCAATAAATATTATAGTAACTCAATTATTCTCATGCTCATACAAGATAAACAATTTAACTAATTTTAATAAATCATTTTTAATTATTAATTTAATTTTATATTTCTTTTTTTGAGTTACTATAATATTTAAACAAAAAAATTTTAATTAACCATTATTTTTATTAAAAACATGTAAATAATAAGGTACTTAGAATCAGGAGAAAACCTAAAAAACGATCGTTTGCATAATATTACTTCCATCGCATAGACATTTATTTTAAAGTTAGACACTGTAATCAATTTTAATTGAACAATAAAAAATAATTTTTGTGACTTCGTAGTATATGCAGAAGAGAAAGAAATAGATATTTCAAATGTGATTAAAATAACAAAATATCAATTCATATAACGGTAAACAAAAATAATAACTCGAAGATTAAGGTCAGAAAAATATCATATTAATTAAGAACAACAGTAATACGTTTATGCGTATTACTTTAAAATGATAATATTGGTCATATATTATTTTGATATTAAAATAAAAACTAATAAAATTACCATTTAGTTAATAAAAAAACAATTTGCTTATCACTGTTTTTAATTTTTTAAATAATGTACATTAAACTTATTAATACCCATGTCATTCTCTAAGCTCTTTATAGCTGTATACAATAATTATGCAATTCAAAAAGATGATAAACCAGAGATGCTAAAAAAAATCTACGTACAATAAATTAAAAAAAAATACTATGTACTATGACAAAGCAAAAACAGGAAATAACTAAGACAAGTCTTGAGCGGCTCTTTAATTTAAAAAAGACCAGTATAAATAAGTGTTATAACAAAACATTTACATGTATTTTATACTAATTAGAACTGTAAAATTGAAGACTAGCTATCAATAATGTGCCAAGCGTCAAAAAGTTGTTAGTTATTCCTTATGAACTCGACAAAAAAATATACCATTTGTGACTCATTAATTTTTGCTTTATATATTATTTTGTATTGAAACTTGTAATGCCTTGTATCCTTTTACTGTGACCCAAATCAAATCGAAATAAAGTGTTTACTTACAATAAGTGGAACTAGACAAGACGAGATAATACAATTATATGGCTTCATACTTCTGATTTTGTTACTAAAGTGCTGCTACAATAAGATTTTATAAATTATAAATACTAGCCAATGTCTCACTAGTAAACAACTCTTTTTACAATTAAATTAACTAAATTTTTTTTTATTTAATCCACTGACTTCAATTTGTCATAATTAATAAAAGCAAATAGTGCTTTTTTATATTGTTAATACTACTAATATTACTTCAATTTAATTCTTTTTTTTCTAATTTTTCTAATTTCAATTGTAGTAGAGGTTTTTGACCAATTAAAATCTTTTGCGGTCAATTAACTACATTTTGACATGTCAAATTCAGTGGAAAAAAAATGTATTGCTTTTATTATTTTACTCCATAATTGAACAAACAATTATAATATTAATAAAAAAACTTAGATACCACATAATTTTGTTATTGTTATTTAGAATAACGACAGTCCAATACTTTCATGTAGGGTACAATTCGTATATTTTTTCATTATTTTAAATTTCTTGGATAAATTCTATTTTATTTCAGTATTATACTAAATAATCTATTAATCACAACTACTGAAAACTAAATTAACTTATTATCAAATAAAACCAAAATTATCTGTTGAGTTATTAGTTAAATTAATACCTTAAACTAACTTAGGTTTCAACTTTTTAACCCATTAAAGCCCAACATTGAAAAAAATTATAACAAAAACTTTTATGAAATAACGACTAAACTTGCAAAAAGTCCACGTTATAAATTGAAATTTAAAATTGGAATATAAATATTATTTTTTTTTTTTTTGACCAGATTATAACTGGTCAAAATCTCTTTGATTAATTGAACAAATTTCGACCAGTCAATTAACCGGTCCATTGATGTCGTGCCAACCTTGAGTTGAATATAATTCTTCAATTTTATTTAAATATGTACATAATTTCAGTATCCATAACTTAAAATTATGAAATATGAAATGTATGAAATATGTATTATACTTTTTTTTTTTAAATCAACTTAGTAAAAATAATAAAGATTTACTTTTTTTTATTGTGTCAATAATTATATTTAGTTCCCTGAAATTATATATATAGTTAACTCATTGAACACTTAGATAAATATGTTGTCTTTTAATTAATTTAAAAAATTTTAAATAAAACCTTATTTACGAATGAAATACTTACCGGACTAGTGCCCCTATGTTTATTTTAAATTACATAATTAAATAATATGTACATCTGTACATATTATTAATTTTTATATTGATTAAGTTTAAATTTAATCGCGTTAAGTGCTTTTATAGAATTCCAGCAAAAAAATATGTAGTTAATATAATTTATTATCTGTACTTATTTCTCAAAAGTGTTGTCATAAATAAAAAAACGCTTCGATGCAAATCTTTAGATAGTGTTTAATTTTAAAAAAATGGTGTATTATTCTAAAAGCTACATGATCTCCTATTTCCTTATTTATATCCTGATTACAAGTTTTATGATTTATAAGTGTAATATATGAATATATATATATATATAATATATAAAGGGATAATGGTGTTATTTTTCATAAAAAAATCCATATATTTTTCAATAAGTTATGGCATTATAAAGTTAAAAATATAAAATATAAAAAATAAAATTCAAAATTTTTTTTTCCATAATAAAATATATTATATAAGCTTTAATTTAAGATGTATAGAAAAGTGTCAGTATTTCCGGAACACTCTCAAAAATTAGGTTCAAAAAGTTCTACTTTCTATATGCATTTTTAAGTTTTAAACCTCATGTATTAAGCGAAATGGTCCGATAAAAAAAAATATCGAATGAAAGAAATATATAAATATTATTTCTCATAAAAAAATTGTAGTGATCCATACATCTTTTAAAAAGTTATAGAATTTTAAAGTTAAAAATGTAAAATTTAAAATCGAGAATTTTCACACGAAAATAGAATTCGGTAGCCATTTTCGTCGTGAAGACAAGTCCAGAGGTCAAATTTTTTTTTTCATATTAAAGTATATTACATAAACTTTAATTTAATATATATATATATATGTCTAAATATCAGTATTTGTGAAACATTTTCAAAAGTTAAGTTAAAAAAATTAATTTTTTGTAAAAAATTTATCATTTTGAATCCTCTCTGTGGACAGGTAAAGGATCAAATTTATAAAAAAAATATATCAAATGATAGGTAAAGACATTAGGCATCTATAAAAAAAAATTATATTGATTTGTTCATTTTAAAGAAGTTATGGCAGTTTTACGTAAAAAAAATTGAAAAAATTTCGAAAATTTTTAAATTTGTAATTTTTTTGGAGATTTCCCCCATTTACGGGGAACAAGGGAAATTTTTTCAATTTTTGAGGGTAATGTCTTTGACTAGATACGATTTATGATATTTTGACGTATAGTTAAAAGAAATCGGTTCGGCGAGAGCTGAAAAAAAGTGGTAACAGACACAAAAAAAAAATTTTAATTAAAAAAAAAAAAAACATCATAGTAAAATTAATACCTTCTTAGGTTCGCATCGAAGCTAATGTTTAGTAAAATTATTGTTTAAACATTGAGCGTGACTTATTAAAGAGTGAATATTAAAATCGAAAATAGTAAAAATAAACATTGTTTTTTATTATTTGTATTTACAATCCGCTTATTTCATTAACAATTAGAATGACAAAAAGTGTTTGAAGATACTCATGGCAGAACAAGATAACATATAAGTCGACTGAAATATTTCCATCCAAGACATGTTTTGCCGTCAAAGGTTAATCGTTCTGACGGCTTCGGTCATCGCCTCACTTAAGATTCACCTTTAACGGAGACCTTTGATCTCGACTCGCACACACGGTAGCCGACAGATGGTATGCTGCGTACTAACCACACCCCCCTGTCGATGGTATTATTTTTAATTTATCCTGCGTTTCTACGACTAAAGCGGATATCATTTGGTATAATCCTCGAAATACACATTCTAACACGTCTGAAGTAAACGACAGATCAAATTTCAATACTTTGGCGTAACGGATTACTATAACTGCCCATGTCAGTAATTTAAAGTTTTACTCGGTCTCGTGTACAATCGGGGAAATATTTTGTAATTTGTTTTCCATCGAGTAATCGACTTATTCATTTTTTACTAATCAATTTCGAATCTAGCAACTATAGTTACGCATCTAAATGAATGATCTAAACATCGGTCGCCTAAAACTTTTAACTAGGCTTGCCTGAAAAAACACCAAGAATTTCTGGACTCTTCCAAAAAAGTACGTAGAAATCTAGACAAAAATGCATTTTATTTATTTTTTTAACTGCGTCACAATTAAAATTTTACTTTCGTAACATTTTAGGCCAAAACGGAATACCTCATTATTTCCGATATCGGTCGTTTTAAGTTATTTACGACATATTTCGTCGGCGCTCTTCTCGGTAACTGCAACATCATTGAACGGTTATTTTAGAGGAGCCAACATAACACTGTAGTGCTCGTTAAACGATTGACAATTTCTGTTGACTAATCAGTCCATCGTGTTTCCAGACTTGACACGACTAGAAGCTGTTGCTCAGATGGTCCTAAAAAACCGTACAGTTGCCCACGCCGTGTAATGAATATTTAAATGATACATGTGTGCGAGTGCGTGCGTTGCACAAGGGACTCGTGTGCGGTACGTGTGCGGTGGCAGAGGTCGATGGGCAATATTTTTGTTGAACCGCGTGGGTGGGGGGCAAACAGCGTACCGATATCGGTCCCCCGGCCGTGCACATACGTAGTCCGTGTTACGCGTCCGTCCCTGGTCGTGTGCCGCAACTGTTCGGTCGATACCATTACACTGCCCCCTAGACGTGCATCACGGCAGACGAACCGACCCTACGCGGCGGCCACGCGCTGTCGCTTTTCGAGCTGCTGGCGGTGCTGTTGCTGACATGCGGCGGCACAGCACATGCTGCTCCGGACATCACCATGTCCATTCACGGCACAGGATGGTCAGCGACGCCCACCGGCAACGAACATGGCCAAACCACGTACACAGCTAACCAGGTCGGTAAAACGTTGATAGCGTTTCGAGGGCACATTTTCTTTATGGCTTTTTATCTAAATAAAATCAAATCGAACAATTTTATAAATACAAAACAGGCCAACAGTACAAAATTAACGTTACAATATAATTTGCAAATATTTTTTTATATACAAATAACCGAATCGAATTAACGTTTAAAGTTCGCTCAAGTATATTTTTTTCTATACGAGCAGTCTCAGTTCGTATTGCATAGATCATAATGAGAGAATCATATCTAACCATCATTAATGACATTTTTAATTGTATTATCATCACATATTTACAATAATAAATTTAATTCTGTTATTGCCACTACAAGGCAAAGATATAATTGTTTGATGTATTTCATTTTTTAATAACAAATGACGATTGCGTAGAAATTTATGAGTCAAAGACCATTTTTTTTTCTTTTACAAGTCTTATTATTGGTTTTATTTTTCCGACGGTGGGTTTATGTGAACAGTGTATATAACTCAGAGTTAATCATCAACTCGGGGGAAAAAAAGAGAAAGACTCACATGTTATTTTTTTAAATAATGTAAATATATTTCAGATCCAAACACTGTTAAACAATATTGAATTTAGATTAAGAGATTTATCAAATACTGTCAGGCGAGATCAACAAATAGAAAGAATTAATTCTAGAATCGACATGATTTACAATAAATTAGGCCATATAGAAATATCAAATGGATTATGGTTCGACAAATTTCAACAAGTAAATAATTTGTAACATGATATTTTATTATAACTGAAATGTTAGATATATTTTTGTTTTTTTACAATATAAGATTACGATACAATATGGTGGTGCATTTATCCATTAAATCTTTGCTTCCGAATTTATCCGTATCTCTAATATATTACTTATTTGAAATTTGGAAATGTGAATTTTATTATTGTACATTGTTTATGATTTCAGACTGTAACAGAGGAATGTGGTTCAAACCATGTAATCCGGCGCATAGACAAGACACAACAACAGTTGGAAATTACATTGGAACACATGGAAACGACACTTCAGTCGGTGCAAAATCACCAGGTAACGGATGTCTAAAATTAGTTAACTGTATCGAAATCAATTTAATTGTCAATAATTATCACAAGTATGCAATAGACATGTTTATGTATTAATCGTAAAAAGTATAATATTTATATTAAAATAGCAAAACAAAAGGTAACGTAGTGTTGACCTTCGAAGTTCGCACTGATCAATGTGTCTACTATTGTGTGGAAAAACACATGGCTTATCTTTGATTAGCAATGTTCTATAATATATTATTATTAATAAACTATAGAACCCATAGGCGATTTACAAAACAATTTGCGAATACAATTGGTTCATGAATTTCAATTCGAGATGGTATAAATATAATGATGAAAAAAAAAAAGTAAACAGCATACCGAGGGGTAGATTAGTAAAAATATCTCCTACTTCCTTGTAGAGTCATTTTGAAAAAAATACAATTAATTCCACTGATAGAATTTTACAAATCTATTAAAATGATCACACAATCACAGAATTTACTCGATTTCTTCCTATCTGACAGT
>NW_026099572.1:80950456-80975116 GCF_025091365.1 Daktulosphaira vitifoliae | reverse complement strand
GTGCCATAACTTTTTCAAAAATATATGGATCAATATAATTATTTTTTATATAGATGCATAATATCATTACCTTTCATTTGGTATATTTTTTTTATAAATTTAACACATAAACTGCCCACAAGGGAGGATTTTNTATCAATATAATTATTTTTTATATAGATGCATAATATCATTACCTTTCATTTGGTATATTTTTTTTATAAATTTAACACATAACCTGACCACAAGGGAGGATTTAAAATGACAACTTTTTCAACTTANATAAAAATGCATATAGAAAGTAGAACTTTTTCAACGTAACTTTTGAAAGTGTTCCGGAAGGTCTGACACTTTTATATATATCTTAAATTAAAGCTAATGTAATATACTTTATCATGAAAAAAAAAATTTCGGACTTTATTTTGTCTTCATGGTGAAAATGGCTACCAAATGCTATTTTTGTGTGAAAATTCTCGATTTTATTTTTTACATTTTTAACTTTATAATGCTAAAACTTATTGAAAAGTGTATGGATCATTACAATTTTTTTATGAGAAGTAGTATTTATATAGATCTTTCATTCGACATACTTTTTTTTTAAATCAGATCATATCCCTATATACGGAGGGGCTTAAAATATTAAAAATGCATATAGAAAGTAGAATTTTTTCAACTTAACTTTTGAAAGTGTTCCGGAAGGTCTGACACTTTTATATATATCTTAAATTAAAGCAAATGTAATATACTTTATAATGGTAAAAAAAAATTTCGGACTTTATTTTGTCTTCATGGTGAAAATGGCTACAAATGCTATTTTTGTGTGAAAATTCTCAATTTTATTTTTTACATTTTTAACTTTATAATGCTATAACTTATTGAAAAGTGTATTGATCAATATATTTCATTTTACGTTATCAATTTTAAATATGAGTACACTGCAATTCGTATAAGCGGAACTAAGATCATTTTTTAACAAATATGCATGGACTTCAATTAATTTTTTGATTACCCGATAATATTTTCAAAAATAATAATAATATCAAACAATTTATCATTTTGGTTAACTGACTTTAAAAAATCATTTCATTTTAAATGATTACAAACTACTCAGTAGTCATACTTACAGATACACTTACTGTTAACTAAAAGTATAAAGGTAACCTATATATTTTACATTTTATTTATGTTGAGTTTTAGCCATTTGAATAATTATTTAAAAATACGGTATCACGTTACAGACATTTTTTATGTTAAAAAATTACAAAAGAGATGTATTATTTTTAAATTATCGTAACCGCCACTAATCGTTTATATTACCAATTTACTCTAAGTAAAGTCGTTCTGTGAATTAGGTGTGAATTTGCAATTGTTTAATCATCTGTTATCATATTGAGTTATTACGTTTTTTCTCATAATAAATTATTTATTATAATTAACAGCGTATACTTAAAATTCGTCGGCGGCAACCAGAAGGTTATCGTGCAAATCGGATAATAAATAATCATCTACACCTCAAATCGACGGTTAAAACTAAAATATGTATTTCTATATGATAAAAATAATTAAATTAAATAACATCGACTAATAAAATGTGTAATAAACAATTTTTTTTCTCGTTGATCACGTTGTCCATAAGGATTTCTTTCTATCATTTCCATTTGATTTTGTTTTTTGGTAATTTATTGTACTCAATTATAACTAATGGCATAGCTAGATTTTCATGATAGGGACTTTTTTTTTTGCTCATTGATAAATTTTAAAAATGAATATTGCTGTTAATGAAAAAGTGAGTCCCTTGACTACTACACAGATTTCAACATATTAATTTATATTTTGAAAATTTTAAAATATTTTTGTAAAAATTATTCCAATGGGACCAAAATAACTAGTTTTTCAGGAATAATAACTAAGGATTAGTATTTTTCATTCTATTAATTTTATTGTCATAAAAAAACCTTTAGTTAAAATATTAGAGCAATGAAACAGAAAAATAGTTATAAAAGATAATAATTAGTAGAAACTACAAGTGTTATAATTATTAGATAGAATTATTTTATTATTCAAAAAAAATGGAACAAAACCCAGCACAAGGGGGTCGCGGCACAGTGATGACGTGGCATAGTTGGATCAAATATAATGATATCTGACAGTGATTAAAATCACTATAAAAAAAACGCTTCGATGCAAATCTTTAGATAGTGTTTAATTTTAAAAAATTGGTGTATTATTCCAAAAGCTACATGATCTGCTAGTTCCTTATTAATATCCTGATTAAGATAATGTATGTCGAATGAAAAAGGGATTATTAAAAAATATTATTTCTCATAAAAAAAATTGTGTTGTTCTATACACTTTTCAATNCATAAAAAAATAATGTTGTTCTATACACTTTTCAATAAGTTTTAGCATTATAAAGTTAAAAATGTAAAAAATAAAATCGAGAATTTTCACACAAAAATTGCATTTGGTAGCCATTTTCACCATGAAGACAAATAAAAGTCCGAAATTTTTTTTTTCATGATAAAGTATATTACATTAGCTTTAATTTAAGATATATATAAAAGTGTCAGACCTTCCGTGTCAGACCTTCCAAAACACTTTAAAAAGTTAATTTTTTGTGAAAAAGTTGTCATTTTAAATCCCCTCCTGTGGGCAGGTAAAGGTTCAGATATGAAAAAAAAATATACCAAATGATAGGTAAAGACATCATGCATCTACAAAAAAAAGAATTATATTGATCCATACATCTTTCGAGAAGTTATAGCATTATAAAGTTAAAAATATAAAAAAGAATTTTTTTACAAAAATCGTATTTTTTTTATTAAGTTTAATGTCTGTTTTCACCATGAAGATAAAATAAAGTCCGAAATTTTTTTTTACCATTATAAAGTATATTACATTAGCTTTAATTTAAGATATATATAAAAGTGTCAGACCTTCCGGAACACTTTCAAAAGTTACGTTGAAAAAGTTCTACTTTCTATATGCATTTTTATGTTTTGAATCCCCCCTGTATTTAGGGAAATGGTCCGATTTAAAAAAACAGTATGTCGAATGAAAGATCTATATAAATACTACTTCTCATAAAAAAATTGTAATGATTCATACATTTTTCAAAAAGTTATAGCATAATAAAGTTAAAAATGGAAAATACAAAATCGAAAATTTTCACACAAAAATAGCATTCGGTAGCCATTTTCACCATGAAGATAAGATAAAGTCCGAAATTTTTTTTTTTCATAATAAAGTATATTACATTAGCTTTAATTTAAGATATATATAAAAGTGTCAGACCTTCCGGAACATTTTCAAAATTTAAGTTAAAAAAATTAATTTTTTTTGAAAAAGTTGTCATTTTAAATCCCCCCTTGTGGGCAGGTTAAGGGTTAAATTTATGAAAAAAATATACCAAATGAAAGGTAATGATATTATGCATCTATATAAAAAAGAATTATATTGATTTGGTTATTTTTAAAAAAGTTATAGCAATTTTAAGTAAAAAAAATTGAAAAAATTTCGAAAATTTTTAAATTTGTAATTTTTTTGGAGGTTTCCAGTTTCCCCCTTTTACGGGGAACGAGGGAATTTTTTTCAATTTTTAAGGGTAATGTCTTCGACTAGATACGATTTGTGATCTTTTGACGTATCGTTGAAAGAAATCCGTTCGGTGAGAGCTGAGAAAAAGTGGTAACAAACACAAAAAAAAAATTTTTTTAATTAAAAAATTAAAAAAAAAAACACATCCAATACCATCTCAGCTTCGCATCGAAGATAAAACACTTTTTCTATGACTAGGGTATGTTACTATGATTCGGTTTTAGTTTTACTTATAAAATTTAAATGATTATTTGGCTAATGATCGGTACTAATTTAAGGGTTTGTGTAATCTGTTTATCTTTAAATTGTATATATATGTACATGTATTGTATACATGAACACATGTTATAATAAATAATAAGCCTAATAAATAGGTGAACTATTTCCTATAATTCTCAATTAATATTTTTTTAATATTTAATAATCTTATAATATTATATAAAAATAAGAATTAATATACATTTTTTATATTTATGTTATACATACTGAGTTATAATACTGAATACTAATAGTATTAATCTAAAATAAAAAACGTTCATGTAATTGCTATAAATACATTATTTTATAGCTTTCAGTCAATTATATACTGTTGCTATTAGTAGGCAATCAGCCAAACACTCAAGATGAAAGAAATTTATATTTTAAGTATCGTTTTTCTGATTGGACTGTTACAGAAGGATTTAGAAAAAGAAATCAGAAAAATAGCCGACAAACAAGCAGAACTCAGTACAGAAATTCAGTCTACAAGGAAAGATATAAGCTTTGGATTCGAACGACACAATTCTAGTCAAATTGTTTTTCATAAACAATTACAGGTACTAGAATTTTGAGTTTATAAATTTTATTCAAATACCTAACTTATCTAGTTTTTTTTTATTTCTCATTGAATCTACTTTACTAAAAAATAAATAATGTATGTCTTTTTAAATCTAACAAGCTAATAAACAAAATGATTTATGTCAATAGAATTTTAAATGTCAACGTCTTTTCTCTGTCAATGTACTTTGCGTGAGATAATCGTGAAAAAAATCATTTATCAATATTTTGAAGTTAAATATCAGCTATGTTTTATATCTTAGTATTTCTAGTATGCAATACGCTCATATAAATGTATTTTAGGATCTCATTATAATTAAGTAAACCGACAACCGTCTAGACAAAACTCACAAAGAAGAGACGTCTGTGACACGGTCACTACTTTAGAATTCCAAATTCGTACTTGAATTTATTTTAAGATCACTCGACGTTAATTCCAGTGGCATAGCCAGGATTAATAGTAATGTAGGGAGGACATAGTAAAAAAATATACAAAATATTATTTAAAATGGAAGGATCCCGGGCTCCTTCGCGTCCCGACAACGTTAAATCTGTTATTTTTATACTTATTAACAATATTTGGAATTTAATGATTAAACTAATACATAAACATTATTTTTAATTATATATACAAAAATGTTTTTGAAATTATTTAATACATTTTTATATTTACTTTAAGATGAAATATTTTTATTACAGTCTGAATCAATATTACAAGGCTAACTCTAAAAGAAATTTATTTTTTTTATAAAATATTAGTTGAAAAAATGTAAAAGAAAAATTTTGTAGACTAATTTATGACAAATGTTAAACATTTCATTTATACTCATTCAGTCTTGATTTGTTAGGCTCGCATTTAATAATTAATCTCCTTTTATTGGACTTATTTTTCATTTAAGGATACAGTAACTAATTTTACTCAACAGTCAAAAATCACCGACAAAACATTAAATGCTTGCCAATGCAATCAAAATGACGATCCTGCTCAGAGTACAGAAATCATGTCTAACAGTAAACTTATATCGACGGTAACTAAAACATATTTAAAGTAAAACAATTTACTATTTTTAATTAACAATCTTAAATTAAATCCTGTGGTTACATAAAATATATCAACGTATTAACTTAAAATAAGAGTTCTTCTTTTGAATAAAGTTATTAAATGCATATTTCTATGAATAGAATCATGCACATTAATATTGTATTATAAGCTAATAAGCAGCTTAGGACATAAATCATAAAAGGCTACTTTAAAAAAGAGAAATTTTTTTAAAAATTAGATGAACAGTATGATCAATGGACTAAAAGACCGTTCAGACGATATACATGTATTACTCAAAGAATTGGTAGAAAGTACAGAAAAGTATCGTAGAAGATTAGACTATGACCGACAAGATGTGATGAATGAGTATTTGGATAGTAAGGAAACTATTTTTTCATTAATATTTATTAAGCATTTTATTCGTTTTGTTTTCACTTTTTGAGGGTAAACAATTTTTGTACAGTTGTTAAAAGTTTTTTTAATTTTTCCGTTAAACTTTAGTTACTCTGAATAATTGTTTTATCTATTTCAACGATGTTTAAAATGTCAGCCACCAGTGATCAATTCTTGTTACATGTAAACAATATCTAACTATTTTAGATTTCATGGAAAATTTGATTGGTGAAATTGTTTTGATTCAAAAAAAATCTGATAACGAACTAGAAATTAAACTAAAAGAACAACTAAGACTGTTACTAGATGGTCAGAACTTATTCATTAATAACTGTCGAAGAATACAACTGAATGAACATCAAATAGAAGATGACATAATTCAGATACTAGAAAGAATATTTGACCAAATCGATATTAAGTAAAAATATTTGTTTAATTGCCATATTTAAAAAATGTATAAGTATAAGAATAATAAGGTAACTTGAATCATTCTTCTTGAAATATGTATTATTAGTTAGTGTAAAAAAAAAAGTAATTATAGCAAAGAAAAATTTCGTTTAGATAGGAAGAAAAAATTATCTCTGTTATAACCCCCTCATAATATATTGCGAGATCAATTTTTAAAAGGGAATACAAGCAAAACTATTTGACTGACTGTCTGACTTCTAAAAATTTAATTTTAATATTAAATAAAAAGTTCTTTTGGTCGACACAGGTAACTTTGGGGGCAAACTATTCCTTTTTTCCTTTAATTACTTCCATGAACGCACTATTTACACTACTAATAATATACTATAATTTTTTTTGTGCTATATTTATGTACTTTTTTAGGTAATCTGAAAAATAATTTAAGGTGGGGTTATTTTTAAAAACTATATTTTATCTTTAGTTAAGTAAAACTACTTAATTATAAATTAGTTAATATATTTTTTGAATCTTTGTTCTCTATTTATAAGAAAAAAATGTTCACTCTTAATACTGGTATATTTGAACTTCGTTTGGTAAAAAAAATAAAACGCTCAACAAAAATAACAAAAAATTAAATTATAAATAATTTTGATATAAAACTTTTAATTGTAGATCGAATTGTGTCGTCTGCAATATTTAAATAAACAAATAAAATCAATTTTAACTATTACGATAAAAATGTTGATTTTTTAATTTTTATGCCTAACATTTATAGATATGGGTTTTTTTTTTAAACATTTTTTAAAGCAAGCAATTAGTTTTATCATTAAGTTTAATAAATAATTATTAAATTCTATCATTAATAGAATCTTTCATTCAATCATAAGTTTTTATCGTTCAATCATTTTCTCTGGAAATAGCGTAATTTTTAATACATAATGAAAATCTAAAAACTATCCATACAATCGAATTCTCAATTTTTATGAAATTTTGAAATTAATTTAAAACATTCCCTAGAATTGTTCCATTTGGTAAAACTAACTTATAGAGAAGTATTAGCCATAAGTGATCAATTCTTATTACATTCTAAATATTACTAAATTTACGATATTTAGGATCAGAATGTTTCGTTCTTAAAATTGAAGTACTTTAATACATGACCATTTTCTGATTGAACATGTTAATTTGTCAAATAAGGTCCGCTAAGTAAATAAATTATTGAGATAAATAAATAAATATATTTTTGTTTTAATTTATTTTTAAAAATTAAGCTCCCTGAAATTATTTTTCATATTACATAAAACAGTACATAAATATATTACACAAAAAAAACCGATTTTAATTTAATTAAAATTTTGAATCAATAATTTAATAACTAAAGGTGTATCAAAACATATCTTTATGTAAAAATTAATTTAAAAAGTACTTATACTTTTTAATACTGTTTTTTCTTTTAATATTTAAGTAAATTCTTCTGTGAAAAATAATTTCAGTTAGTATAATTTTTAATAATTGATTTTTATTATCCTTAGTAACATAAAACTACTCGATTAAAAATTAATAGATTTATTTTGTGTAACAGAGTTCTATAGTTGTAAGAAAAATTCTTTTGCGCATTTATAATCGAATATTTGAACAACGTTTGATAAAAAAAAAAACGCACAACAAAATGTTCGTTTGCAAAAATTAAATAAATGAATAATACCGATTTCAACGTGTTAAGATGTATTATTTATTTGATTTTTATGGCTAAATATTATAGATAAGTTTTTTTTCGGCAAACATTTAACTCCAGGGGTGGACTTAGGTATGTGGTGGCCCCTGGGCGGAATGCATTGTGGGGATACATAAACAAGGAAATATATTTTTTACTTATTAAATAACAATTATCATATTTGTGATACCAATGTATACCAAATTTGTGGGGGCCCTTGAGCTGCAGCCCACTCAGCCCTCCCTTAAATCCGGCCCTGTTTAACTCTATAATTTTTTCTGGAAATAACATAGTTTGTAAAATATTTGATGAAAATTGAAAAACCACACTTACTGTCGACTTTTCAAACCTGCCGCATGTGTTAAGGTCACTTAAATTATATACAATGATTTTTTTACAATAAATACTTCATTTTTAACAACCGTCCTAGAATATTACACTTTATTATATCACCTATTTCTTGTGAAAATATCAAATAATAATTATTGAAAAAGCTAAATTTTGTTTTTTTGGTAAATACAATTTTAAAAATGGCTTCAATTCACTTCCTATCAGGGTTGTTAAAAAACATATTTTTTAGAAAAAAAAACCTGTTTAAAACATATATAAACCGTTTTAAATGTCTTATATGGTTAATATAAGACATTTATTTTAACAAAATAAAATATTTGATACATAAAAATATTTTTTTGAAGCAGTGTTGCAAAATTTGAAATACAAAATATCTCTATAATATTTATAATAACTAATACAACATTTCTCTACGTTCTCACTTTTATAATATTTTTTGTGCATTATAGAAATACCGCTGATAATTCTACTTTAGAGCAAATATTTAAAACTATGAAAGCCCAAAAGAGCTGGGAGGAAAAAAGATTTGAAGAAATTTCTGAACTCAGTAAATTGCAATCTGATCAAATGGTTCGTACCGTTGCGTATTCTACCAATCAAGTTATGAAGTTGCATCAGGACATATTGAACATAACAAATATTTTGATGGAAACCAACAACAATACAACGGTGTTTTATCAAATGGTATGTAGTTAATATTTTATAAATGAAAATGTCAAACCATTATGGTCTCATATTATTTTGTGAAAATAATTTTTAATAATAAATTGATAGTAAAAGAATCATTAGCATACCTTTTGGTATTACCTTTAGTGTCCCGGCAATACTAGCCAATTGTGGGCATTAACTTGTTAACTAGTAAATTTCAACTTAACTAATTAATTATTTTTCTAATAAACTTTTTAATTCAACTAATTTAATTTTCTGTTGAATTAATTTAGCTTTTTTCAGTTAATTAGTTAAAATAACGGTTAAACTAAATTCAATATTTCATAAAATAATTATGTCTTTATACGCTGTGTACGTGGTTTAATTTTAAAGAAATGGAAATTTCCCCCCCCAAATATATTTATATAACAATAATTATAATTTTCTTGATTTTTTTAAAAATATATAAGATTTTTAACTGATTTTTTTTAATAACTAGTTTTAAAGATAAAACAGTGAAACTAACACAGAAACCTACAAAACGAATAAAAAAATGTTTTATTATTATTAATACTTTTTTCCTAAATTTAAGTTATATGATAGGCTAGGAACAAAGGAAGGCGAAAAAGAAGTTTATAGACTTGCAAGAGTAAGAGCAAAAAAGTCTAAACATTATCACTATGTAAGGTATATAAAAAGTGTTGATAATAGGGTGCTATCGAGGGATGATGTGAAAAAAGTAATTTGAAAATGAGATATTTATCAATAATAATAAAATAATTTTTTCTGACACTTATTTTGAAATATTTTTTTTTTGCGACCCTCATTTTATTGATATTTATAAAACAAAACTATGAACTTTATGAACTTAGAAATACACAATTATATTAAGCTGAGCTCCTTGAATTTCTGAAAACGACTTTAGAAAGGACGTCTAAACAATAAGTATTGATGAGTATATCCAGTTGATAAAGTTACTTACATCTGGATTAATTATTTTTTATTATTGAAAGACGAGTCATTAAAAAATGAACAATTTCATTGTACCCTTAATTTGGCAAATATAGAAATATTAAGATGCGCTAATACGATAGAAATTTTTCTTCTTCTTCTATTGCAGTATTCGATCTAATGATTGGTTTGTAGCAACTTCCATGTTTCTCTATCACTAGCCTTCCTCTTCGACTCTTGATATGAATTACATCCTTGATCTTCTATTATATGACTTATGTATTGCAATCTTCCTCTATGATTTTTTCCATCGATTATTCCTTCTAAGATTAATAATAGCAACCCTTCGTGTCTTTAAGTATGACCTATTAATTCATTTCGCTTTTTCTGTATACTCTTCCATATTAATTTCCTCTCAGGTACCCTTTCTAAAACTTTTTCATTAATAATTCTATCCGTCCAACTTATCTTTTCCATCCTCCTGTAGCACCACATTTTGAATACCTCAATTCTTGTCATTTCTTCTCTTTCAATAGTCCATGTGTCCGCATTCATATACTATGATCCTCCAGATATACATTTTTAGTACATTCTTCCTAATATTAAGATTAATGTTTTTTGAAGTAAAAGACTTCTTATCTTCTTAATTGCCACCTTAGCTTGGGATATTCTCCTTATAAATTCCTTTTATGCAATTCCTATATGAGCTTATAGTGCTACCCAAATATATGAAATCTTCGGCTTGTTCTACAGTTTCATCGTCCTTTAATTTTATTCTTATTCTTATGTTATTATGTTTGTATAATAAAATTCAATAGAAATTAAAGATGAGTTATAAATATGATTTTTTCGTTTACAATTTATACGTTTAATTAATTTTCAAATAATACATCAGTGTTTTCGTAATAAGAAGAATAAATAAATACAATTAAACAAATTTATACTTTGTTTTGATTTTCTACTGAATTTTTTATATTACCCTTTATTTCAGGGAAATAATAAATGTAACAGCAGCCGAATATATCATTCAGAATTAAAAAATGAACTACAAGATAAAATACAAAAGAAAATAACTTTACAGACGACCAAAATTCCAGACGCAAATGTCAATAGCACAAGAATAATAGATCCAATGGTTAATAATTAACAATCTATACAATAATATATAGTTACGATATTAACGCAATATAAAAATATCGTAAGTAATGTAAATGGTTTATATATATACGCAGAGTAATCGGTTTAATATGTACCACTCAATTAATAGCAAAATAAATATAATATTAAAAAAAAAATTTTGATTTATTTTAGTTGCATATATTTCTTTATTAGTTAATAATTATATTTAGAATTATCTCATATAACTTATAAGAGTGTTACTTTATTTTTTCAAGTAGCAACCTTCATAATTAACTAACTTATTAAATAGATAATGATCTAATGAAGAAAATGACTGGTCGCTAACAACTTTCGGACAAAAATTTTAAAGGTATTTTCATTTTTATACCTTAGATTGAGGAAAAATACGTCTACGAAATGATTAGTAAAAAAAAATAACACCCAATAAAATGTTAATAACTTCTAAAGTCCTGGTCCTAAAGTTGTTACCGAACAGTCATTTTCTTAATTAGATCATTATCTATTAAATAAGCTGGTTAATTATGTAGATTTATATTTAAAAAAATTAAGTTGACACTCCAATAAGTTATAAAATATGATTCCAAATATAATTATTAACTAATATATCAAGATATATATGCAACTAAAACAAACCATAATTATTTCTTCAATATTGTAATTACTTTGCAAGTAATTGAGTGGTACATGATAAATCGATCATTCTATATATATTTAATTATACATGTTTTAAGTACTTCATGTATTTTAACTATTAAAAATAAGAAAGTTGTAGACTTTAATAGACTAATTTTTTAAAGTATAATAATTCAAATAAAATTTTCTAAGTTGGTTTCCTTATAATTTCTGAGCTAACCCATTTTGCTCTATACAAAAATTAGTAAGGTAAAAATCATTTTTCTACATTAAACAATGATTTATATTTTAAATTGATTCTTCTGAGAATTTAATATTATGTTTTGTATTATCACTCCACAATGTACTGTTTTTATTGGTTTATCAGTGCAAAGCTGAGAATATTTAGATTAGATGTTCATAACTTAAATATAAAAATCATCATATAATAGAAGATAAAAATTTAAAAAAATACAGTCCATTTATTTTAAATCTAAAATTAAATAAGTTTTTTAAAATTAATAACTCTAAAAAAATCAAGGTAATATAAAAAAAAATCGAGATTTATTTAATTATATAATTAAAACCCAATTAGTAAATCAGTTAAATATAATATACAAAGCAAATTAACTTAAAATTAAAACACAGTTATGAACTAATGGATTATAGTACATCAACTATAAATTACAGACGTTATACATAAAAAATACCTTAATATTACAAGTACAGAATAGATTTAAGAATGGATATATGGAAAAGATTTGTCAAGTAATGTATATGGGTGGCAAGTCTTTGTTTACCAATATAATTATGCAAACATATTGAGCAAAATAATATATCATCTTAAAGAAAATAGATATGGGTCACTATGATAGAGATCCAAGGTGGAGTATGTAAAATATAAACATGCAGAGGAGATCTTAATTTATACTATGGTAAAAATGATTACCCAAATTATGGTTCTGGTAACTGTTCTAACAAAAACTACCTAAATGGTTAACTGTACCGAAACTTAAATTTGTAATTTCTAATTAGGAATGTATTTAATCTTCTAAAAACTTGCAATACTGTTTGTTGTAACATTAACATTGTCTAAGACTTCATGATACAAATACAGATTTGTATACAATAAAATTCAATTCTGCAAAAAAAAAAGAAAATAATAATAATAATAGTAACAAACATTTAATATTTGTTTTAAAATATACAACTTAGGTTCAACCAGATTATAAAATAAAGATAAGTTAATTATCAACTAAATAGCTAAAAATGATATCTATTTTTGATTCTTTGTTTTCTTATAGTAATCACCAAAATTTCAAAAAATTAAAATTTTTATTTGTAAAATAATTCAATTCTTTAATTTAAACCATTTCAAGTAGGGAAAATAACTTAGTTAAGAAAAAAGTTTTCATAATTAAAAAAAAAAAAAAAATCATTTGTGACAATATTTAATTATACAAAATTAAATAAATCAATAGCACTTGGCAATACTAAATGTACTTAAAAGTAAATGAATAAGATAAATTTACTATAAAAATCTGACAATAGTTTTTCTAAAAGATGAAATATTTCTGTTTTAATTGGTTTTTTTTATTGCTTTTGAGATTCTGAATATTGAAACTGAATATTATTTATTTAAGCTTTTTTACTTATTTTTAATTAATTTGAAGTAAAAAATATACATGCAGTATTGGTTGAAAAAATAATTATTTGTTCCCACTAAATCATTAACAGGATATTTTCACTAGTAATTTTAGTAAAACATTCTTATTATTTTATAAAATATACATATTTTAATAAAAAAAAATGTTTAATATTACTTACAATTAAAGTTGTATGGGTACCACAGTCAATATAAATTTTATTTGTTAAAGTATGGGTGTTTTAAAGCATTTCTCGCTGTCACTCTTTTAGTACTGTCAAACATCAACATATCCTGAAGTTAAAATTATGTTAGTATTAGTACTAGTATTGATATTTAGTATTAAAGGATATAAATATGTTATAAATGTTTATTTAAGTTATCAACTAGAAGCTTAGTTTGACTCCTTTTAAATTAGTTGAACTGAAGAATACTAGGGAAATAATTGAGTAAAGGTTTCCAATTACTAATGGGAAATCACTGTGCTAAAGATAATGGACCAATACCTTCTGCACTAAGGACAGGTAGTTTTTTGTCACAAAAAAACTGTTTAATGGTTATTAATATATTAGCAATAATAACAGACATAACTTAACATTAGAGATTTTTAGTAACTAGGGCCAAGAACCAAAAAAATAAATTTGGTTTTTGGTCTTATATCCAGTAAAATTTAATTCATCTATATCAAACTTTATTCTATTATGTTGAAAAATGTATTACAAAAACCAAAAATATTATGAAACTGCCTTTGAAAAACTTAATATTGTAATTCTTTTGTGAGTAATTGCGCAGTTTATGATGATAAACCGATCACCCTATATATAAAGTTAAATTGTTAAAATTATACAATACTCAATTATTTTGAGAATGATAAACAAAAACAATACAAATCAATATAGTAATTGTTTTTTAAAATCATATAAGATCATTTTATATTAAAATTGAGGTTCTGAAAACTAATTTTATCTATAGAATAGAAAACTATAATAGAGTCAAAAAAATTAGAATAATTATTTATAAATAATATACTGTAAGTAAATCAGCTCCATCAGAACATAGTTCTGGAATAGCAGTATTTAAACTAATTTGTGGGTAAGATTCAAAGGAACTCCTCATTAAAGAAACATTTTTGGGCCAATTTATGGCTGAAGGCAGTCCAATTAACCTATAAAAACAAAAAAATAATACTAATTCTTAATAAATCCATTTAATTAATAAAATATATTATTTTATAAAAATAATAATTTTCACCTAAATATTCGGTCAAGTTGTTCAGCCTCAGATTCTCCATTAAAAAGTGGCGCTAACTGATACATTTCTCCCATTATGCACCCACAAGCCCAAATATCAACTGCAGTTGCATAAGGTAACCCTAATAAAACTTCAGGTGCACGGTACCATAAAGTAACCACCTTTCATATAAACAAAAATAAATTTAATCAAACATTTTAGAAGACAAAAAATAAAACAAAAAATTTAATTATAATATTGAAAATAAAAATATAAAGATTTTTTTTAACACTTTCACAATTACTTTTGTTAAAATTACATTAACACAATATGATATACACTTACAACTGAGGTTAATTTCATATCAAAATCATAAATCTTAGCTAATCCAAAATCAGCTATTTTGATTCTAAGATCACTAGATACTAGAACATTTTGAGGTTTAAGATCTCTATGAACAACTCTGTTACAATGCAGAAAATCTACACCTGATAATATTTGCCGCATAACACTCTAAAATTAAATGAAAATGTTAGTTTTTTAAATTTATATTATTAGTTCTTATTTTTATTTCATATATTAAATGATGTGTGTTTTAATTAATAATTATACACACTGAATAATTATATTTTAAATAAAAATGGCATTAAAAAACTAAAATACAATAAAGGGTTTACAATTTGAATAGAATTTAAGGTAAAATATTTATTTAAAACTAATATACTAAAATTTCATATTAAACTGAAGTAAATTGATCATTTAATTTAATATAAAAAAATTACTATATTTTTATAAAAAGTTAAATTTGCTTTTAAACAAAATGATTCTAATAGAAAATCAAGAAAACAATTATCTAATTCACTTTCTAAATTGAATATATTAAATGTGTAAAAATTGATTAGCTAATAACCCAGAATCATCATTTTATTACTTTTAATAGTGTACGTCTCCAAATACTATAATGGTAAAATTTAAAAGTAAACCTATATTAGACAACTCTTCTATGACTACATTTGTGACCAATAGATGTAAACTTACTATAACCTATAATAAATTATAACTATATTTTCTTAATTATTCTTTATGAAAGAATAATGAAATTGTATTATTAACATCACTAATATGTCAAGCTAATCTTATCAATTTATGATAATTTTATGAAAATAAATAATAGCTGTGAATAGATGTAAGAACAAAAGTTACCTTTATAATTTCTGAAGACATTCCTGGTTTAGGACATCTTATCATATATGTAGCTAAATCTTGTTCAATATGTTCAAATACTAAATATAAAGTCATACATTTCTCATTATACAATCTTGGACCATGCACAACATCTAATAACCTTCAATGGTCAAATAAATAAATGAAACGATAATTTAAAAAAAAAAAATCAACTAGAAAATTTTTTTTGTACATAAAAAATAATGATACCTAGAAATTTGGAGAAACCTGATTTAAAAATGTAAAAATAAAGCAATTTGGTAAAAATTTAATCCTCAAAAAATTACAACACTAATAATTGATTTACAACATTCACTATATTCTTGAAAGTAATATACTAACTTGACAATATTGGGATGCTCTTGTTGGTCAAGTTGCTTAAGTAAAGCAATTTCACGGAGAGTTGACATAGGTACACCATCTTGAGCTAGAGGAATTTTAATTTTTTTCATGGCTACAAATTTTCCTTTATTTACAAGATCCCTGCCTTTGTAAACAGTTCCATACGCTCCTTAATATATAAAAATTTAATTTAATAAGTAGAAAATTGTACTATTTTAGTACAATAAGACTCAACTTTTCTAACATTTTGATAGAACTCCAAAACAAATTGATAGAACTACAAGAAGCTGTTTTCATTAGACAAGTTATTGTAGTTATATGATAATCAAAGTGCTATATTAAGGAGAATTTAAAGAATACAACCCTTTACAAAATATTATATCTAGAATATAATATATAATTTAAGACATAATATTAAGCTATGGAAAAATTCATACTTGGGTTACCTTAGGGTAATACAAATAAATTTAATATACAAGGTGACTTTTTTATCATAACTCACTAAATTACTCTCAGAATAAAACAATGTTAAACTTTTTTTTTTTTTTGTTACTTTTAGTTACATATTATTCTTGAATTATTAGCCATGTAATACTTTTTAAGTTCATACTTTATGTCATTCAATGGAATCAACTTTGTTTTTTTCAAATGGGAACATATATTTTGGATTTAATAAAATGTTTGAAGTTTATTTCAATAATAAATTATATTTGATTTATCAACATATTACAAATAACTAGTTATTAAAAAAAATGTATCTAATAGACATAAAACTTTTAAGTTTTGAATTTTTGAATCAATGTACATGTATAATATACGAGGGATTACAAATACAGGTAGCTAATTTCTTTTTCACAAAGACGCAATTCATAAATATATAGTGTTTATTGTCAATAATGAGTTTATCAACATATATACTTAAAGTATATTAGTAATGCATAATATTGTGAGTTAACATATATAAAAACATCAATTGACAATACAGAAAGCATATAAGTCGATAAACTCATAATTGAGTGTATATCTATGAATAGTGGCATGATAATAAAGCAATTTGCTACCTGTATTTGCAATCCCTTGTATATTATCTCAAAAGTATAAATCTTTAATTTTTTATATCTTACAAATATATGAATTTATGTTAAAAATTTAAATGTCATTTATTATATAATTAAAACCTCAACATAAGTGTTCTCATTTGAAAAAAATAAAGTTAATACCCTACAAGACATAAAGGAATACTTAAAAAGTATTATATAGCTAATAATTAAAAAACATGTAACAGAAATAAAAAAAAAAATGTCAAGAATTTTCTTTTCTTTCTATGAGTAATCGAGTGGGTTATGATAAAAGTTACTCTATATATGCAAGAATTTACAATCCCAGACTATAATATATCCAATATTAAATACCATTTCCAATTTGGTTGAGTTCTTCATAGTTTTCTTTCTCTTGCAACATAGATGACATACCCGGGAAAGTCTTAGTTTGCATTCTAGATAAAGGAGATACCATGACTAAAAAAATAATTAAAAAAATTATTAATTGAATCCTATTTATTAATTTTTATAAATTTTTTTGAAAAATTTTTATTTATTCGTCCTTGACATTAATATAAACACACTACATATTATCCTTAAAACCACCTGTCGATATGTTTTGCATGAAACTATTAACTTACCCAAGCATTCTATATAAAGATATTCTTCATGTAATCAATCAAAAATTACTAATCTGAAATCTACAAAATACTACCAACAACACTGAAACAGCACTTACTTGAACTTGATTTTTAGTATCCCTCAGCAGTGCAAACCTATCGTTCCACAGCTAATTTCCGGTAGATTCCTATGCACACTGAGGGTTGGTGGTAAGTTTGAAGGGGAAAACTGTTGCGCCGTAAAAACACCTGGCGTTGGGTGCTTAACAAAGGAAATGCCGCAAAAAACCGTTTTGTTATTATTTTAAAGGTTACCTAGTCCATTTCCAGGGGTTCGCAAACAGAACCAGTTTCAGTACTGAGTGATGGGACACCAATGATAGCAGGCCTTTTTTTTTAGAAATCAAACATTTTTCGAACCAGACTTTAAAATATAAAGATTTAACAGCTATATACATAAAATAAACAAGAAAAAACAAATTTTTAAGTATGTAAAGTATGGTTTCATATATTTAGTCTTCTTACTTTATTAAAACCGGTTTGCTAAATTATTATTACCATGGTTACCACTGAGATGGTTAGTACTCGACATTATATAAAAACATTGAACAGCTGATTAATATTTACACATGGAATGAAATTCAAATTGTACATTTCTCAGGAGTCTTCGTCCGTATCTCTATTTTATTTAATCCTAATTAAAACACTCATAATTTTGTGTGTGATTTACTGTATAAATTGCAAAAGATCTTCTATGGTAACCCACCCTTATGGACAATAACTGTTATTATTAATATTATTTATTAGGTATTAAATAAAAAATATATTATACAAATAATTTATAAAATAATAATATAAAAATAATAAACAAAACGAACGAAATAAAAAAAAGAAGGAATTGAGTGTATTGAATCATTATACTAACTTGGACACCAAGTGAGAGTCAAAGTTTTCATTGATGAATATAAACCTATGATAATTCCCACCAATGCTTCATTTTTTTAGGGTTGACTCTATTCAACAATTAAATATATGTTTAAGATTCTATTTTAACAGAAGTTTTGCAACAAAACTTTTATAATAATTGAGAGCCACTTCCTGAGTCAAAATTGCATGATATGATTTATAAAATAAAATAAAGGAAATTAACATCCTATTACCTTAATAGGAATTTAGAACTACCTTAGTTCTAAAAAATGATGACGTTTCAAATTAGTGGCCAATTACTCATAGACAAATCATTGGAATGTTTTTCTTTTTCAAAACTTAAATCGCATAAACAAATATTCATGAAAAACACTGACGAGTTACATCCTTGCATGCTGAGACACATTCATCAAGTTAAGATTAATTACAGCAAAATACGAAGTAAGTGAATTAAAATTTTCTCAAATTATTAGCATTAAAAATCTAAGTAAAGAACGATAACAATTGATTTAATACAATTTCAAAGAAATTTTTAAATTTAATTGATACCTAATTAATAGGCACTTCGACTGGATATCAGAGAGGAGATCACCACCACTTCAATAATATCTTAGTGTACTGTTAAAGAAGCTTTTCATCTAATTTATCTTTTCACCCCAATAAAGAGGACCAATGTTTCTTTTTACATTTAGTTGTCTTTATTACTCTGAACTTTACAATCCTCTAAAACTTCATAATATACCAAAATAAAATATAATACCCCATACCTCCGAAAACCTTTTATTTCAATTATTACAAATTCGAGTCTGTCAAATTATGATGCTAATAGCTACAACTAGATACGATTTCTTATTGTATAATGTTCCTATCGTCAAGCAAAATCGGCCCACTAGAATCATGTATACAGAAAAAAAACACGACAAAGTAAAACTAATAATACTTTCTTAGCTACGCAACGAAGCTGAAGGAGTCACTAATATTTTTATATCACTATAATATTGACAATGGGGTAGAAAAATGTACTTATAACTTTTAGACGTTTATGTTTCTATTATTTTAAGGTTTTTAAAACGTATTCATCTACTCTTTTATTGAGTTATATTTGTAATATTATTTATTAAACATTGAGCACACCTTATAAAATGGGTTTATACATGTATTTATAGTTTTCTTTTTTTTATAAAAAAAACAATGTGTACAAAATGAACTTACAATAAGTTTTTTTTTTTTTGACATTTTATATTAAATAGCGTTAGTAAAGTCAAAGCAAGTCACTAATTAGTAACAGCTCAATTAATCATAGTTAAAGTTATATTTTAATATAGCTTTTTACACATAAATTATTCATGAAAATACATGTATTTTAATATGATTTATTTGTAAATCTTTGTTAAGAGTCTTAGCAAAGGGATATGCGAGTGTGAAGAGTTTTCAATGAAAAAAATGTATTAATCATGTATAATTATTATGATAGTTATAGACTGCAAACACAGAGTATATAATAATACAAGTTGTAGCTATATGAGTTATAGTCTAAAACACATGTGATAATAACAATATTTATTATATATATATATATATATATATATATGTGTGTATTATGGTATTTTAACAGGTACTTTTTATTTAAAAATGTCAAATTTTAATCTTATTTAATGTTTATTATGTCGAAATTGTTTAAATTAAAAGGCTTGTAAGTTAGTAAATAGTTATCCTGAAGTTATATCGACCCATCATTTTTTTTTTTTTGTAAAATAGTGACAATTTAAAATTATTTAGAAAATTTAAAAATTAATTATTTCTATTACTTTTCTTGTTTGAGACAAACCAAAAAATATATGTTTTTACGTAGCACAAAACTGTAAAAATTATTTTAAAAAATAAAAATTAACGCAATATAATTTTTTGATTAAAAGTTATTAAAGATGTCAGAATATGTTCGGAAATCCTGTATATTTAAAGATAAAGATAAATGAAAATATTTTTTTACAATTACTATTGCTATATGGTATAACTAGACTTAAGTAATTGTTTCATTGCATAGGTACAACTATGGAGGCAAGAAGCAGCTTAGCCTCCCAGCTGACAAACTGCATCACTTATACACTAACACTTTATAATGACTAGTATAATTATAAGTTTTATAATAATTCGTGGCTAAAAGAGAGTAATAACTATCATTTAATTACCACTACTTTTTGGTTGTTTTATGTTAATACCAAATCGATATACTATCTGTGTATAAAAAATACGTAAATGTATTTAACTGAAAAACATTTCATCTTATTCTAAAAAATGAATACAAGAGCGGAATTTCAAGAAAAATGACAGATGGACGTCAGCATTGTAGCAGCTGCTATTCGAAAGGTTTGTAAATGCAAAAATGTTCCTATTGTGATCATTCTAACACGATTAAAAGTTATATTGTAGTATTATCTATATGGCAGTACTGTTTCCAGAATATTTTTCTGGGGGGTCCAAAATATATTGTGTTTATATATTTTTAAAAAATTTCGGGGGGAGTCTGAACCAAATACGACTTTACTATGTATCGGTTGTTATAAAACTCAGGAATAGAGGATTATATAGTTCAATCAGCTTATAATCTATTAGCTAAGAATATTTTCTTTTGCTGTATTTAAAAAATATTGCGAAAAATTATTTTTTCTACTTCTAGTCAAATATATTATTATAAACATAAAAAACTCAGCACAGGGGGGTCGCGGCACAGTGGTGTCGTGGTATAGTTGGATCAAGTATAATGATATCTGACAGTGATTAAAATCACTATAAAAAAAAACGCTTCGATGCAAATCTTTAGATAGTGTTTAATTTTAAAAAATTGGTGGATTATACCAAAAGCAACATGATCTGCTAGTTCCTCATTAATATCTTGATTAAGATAAAGTATGTCGAATGAAAAACTGAATTGTAAATATTGAATAATAATTTCATTAAAATTAGTAATAGTATTAACGTGACAAAAATTATGTTATCATCTTATTACTCATATTACTGGGTATTAAAGGAAAATATTGTAAACTTTGATCACAATTAAACTATATGTCAATAAAAATATCTGGAACACACTAATGATACTGATTCCATAATTGAATTAAAAATAAAGTTAAAAAGACGGGTTAACGTGGTAACAAAATACACTCGCACATAGAATCTCTTAGAATCATTTTGTTTATCAACATCATCAGTGTGAATAGACACATTTTAAAAGAAGAAAAGAATACTCTTTATTTACAGAAAACTTATTCGAAGGTAAGCAAAATTGCTGGACATAAAATTTTAATATAAAGAATAAAATTATAGTAAATACTTTTGGTAAAACTGATTCTATATAGAGCAGATTTCGTTTAAGCTGTTATTTTACAGTATAATAAAATAGGAATTTTTTTACTATCTAATTACAAATTAAATTTTTACGATTCTCTCTAATGGAAACTATAATGGTTAGTTTAATAATACCTTCCTGGCTTAAATTTAGTGTATTTATTTATTAATGAGCAAGTGACTATTTTTCTTTACATAGATTTTTTTTTTGTTATCACAGGAAACACGTTATAAGTAATATTATGTTAAACGATATTTTACTTAAGTTTATTGATATCATATATTTTTGATTGCTTTTTAAAAAACATTTTTTTTTGAAGTTGTTCATAATGTTTTACTGGCCTGTTAATGTTAATAATTTTTTAGTTGTGTCACTATAATTTTCGATATATTAAGCTTAAATACATTACATTTTTTCTTGACACAACTGTTAACAGAATATAATTTAATTTTTTAAATAGATCTACAAATATACTAGCAATTTTAATTTTCTTTAATATTTTATAGCGTGTATTGCTATAATCGTGTACTTCAAAGTTAGTTTTCCGACAGTTGAATATTCAATAAAATTCCATCCTTTTATCATAGTTTTTTGAATGATAGAAGTATATTTTTCATGTAAATTTTTTGGTAAAATGTGATACATATTATCAACAGCTTTCATGGCACCTAAAACAAAAATTATATAATTTCAATACGCTTATTTTGTATTGAATGAGTCAGAATGATATCAAAATTTATGATATCAACTTTTGATCCAGCTTTTTAGTATAATAATTAAAATAATGTTGTAGAAAAATGTTGAAGGTATTGACTAATTTAAATTAATTTTTTTCAATCCTAAAACATATTTTTCTTCTTCTTCGTCGTGGTTTATCCCTTAAACCTTTAAGGGTTTAGGCCCTTATGACCTTATTGGCCTTCAGTATTCTCTTTCTAATGATATTTTCTTCAAATACTCTCCTAGTTTTACTTTTTCCTCTTTTATAGTGTCTTCCTATCTTAATCTTGGGCATCTCATTAGTCTTTCTACTTGTTATGCACTTTCTAACACTATTCTCAGCACCGAGTCTTCTTTTTTTTTTATATATTTTTATATAGTACAATATATATCATTTTTCCTAACTTAAATTTCATTTAATTAGGGTCGTCCACCCATATCCTAAACTTTGAAACCCTTCCTGTGGACTGGTAAAGGATCAAATGTTCACAAAAATATATTAAATGATACGTAAATACATATGGTATTTATAAAAAAGATATATTTTTTGTCATTTTTAAAAAAGTTATGTTAGTTTTAAGAAAAAAAAATTTTTAAAAATGTCAAAAATTACCGATTTTAAAATTGTAATTTGTTAGGGAATTTCCCCCGTTTGAAAGGAACGAGGGAATTTTTTTACAGCTTTTGAGGGTAATGTCTTTGACTAGATATAATTTGTGATCTTTTGACGTATTTTTCATCAAAATCGGTTTTTTTCCTCACCTTTATTCCAACTACTCTTATCCTAAACTTCTACTTGACACGATCACCCACATCATTTACGCTCACTTCAGCCGTCCTCATATCGCATTCAATAAAATCCCTTCATCTCTTTTTTTGTCTTCCTCTGCCTTCAATATTCATTTCTATAACTGTTCTTACAACTTCCGATTCCTCTCTCTCACAACATGACCAAACCATCTAAGTCTATTCTCTTTCATCTTATCCACGATTTACGCTACATCTTTACTCCCTCTTATATGTTCGTTTCTTATCCTATCTTCTCTAGTTACTCCATTTATCACTTTTACATAATAAAGTAAAATTGTCTAAATTTTAGGAGTAGTAGTTCATATTTTTCCTTTTCTACTTTTCTAAAAAAATGTCAGTCTATAATTCTACAATTACAATATAAAAAAACCCAGCACAGGGGGGTCGCGGCACAGTGGTGACGTGGCATAGTTGGATCAAGTAAATGATATCTGACAGTGATTAAAATCACTATCAAAAATAAACGCTTCGATGCAAATCTTTAGATAGTGTTTAATTTTAAAAAAATTGGTGTTTTATTCCAAAAGCTACTTGATCTGCTGGTTCCTTATTAATATCTCGATTAAGATAAAGTATGTCGAATGAAAAAGGGTTTATTAAAAAATATTATTTCTCATAAAAAAATTGTGTGGATCCATAAACTTTTCAATAAGTTATAGCATTATAAAGTTAAATATAATATAAATAATAAAATCGAGAATTTTCACACGAAAATAGCATTCGGTAGCCATTTTCGCCGTGAAGACAAGTCCAGAGGTCAAATTTTTTTTTTTCAAATTAAAGTATATTACATTAGCTTTAATTTAAGATATATATAAAAGTGTCAGACCTTCCGGAACATTTTAAAAAGTTATGTTGAAAAAGTAAATTTGTTGTGAAAAAGTTGTTATTTTAAATCCTCCCTTGTGGGCAGGTTATGTGTTAAATTTATAAAAAAAATATACCAAATGAAAGGTAATTATATTATGCATCTATATAAAAAATAATTATATTGATATGTTCATTTTTGAAAAAGTTACGGCAGTTTTTAGTAAAAAAAATTGAAAAAATTTCGAAAATTAGCGATTTTTAAATTTGTAATTTTTTTGGAGGTTTCCCCCATTTA
>NW_026099572.1:80917109-80950239 GCF_025091365.1 Daktulosphaira vitifoliae | reverse complement strand
AAAAAAAAAAAAAAAAAAAAAAAAAAAAACACATCATAGTAAAACCAATACCTTCTCAGCTTCGCATCGAAGCTAAAAATACGTTTTTTTTTATTAAAATAATTTATTCAAACTTGAAAATTTTAGACATTTTTTTAAAAATTTCAAAGTTTTATTGTAGTTTGCTTAATTTTATTTTGATTCGCCACGTTATTTAGATACCATGATTAAATAATTATTTATATTGGAATTTAAATAAAATCGTAAAAAAATTAGTTCAAATGCTTAAAATGGCATTTTTAATGAAATACAATTTCTTTAAAATTATTTTATTCTTAATGGATTAATCTTATTATAATATTACCAAAAAAGATTATTTAGTTTTTGTAAATAGTTAGATAAATTATAAAGTGTCCAACAAAAATTTTTTTATTACAACTATGATTAATAATCTTATTTCATTATTAGTTGGAATTACTAAATAAACGTAGTTCATTGTTTTTTTATCGTTGGTTCAACCAAAGGCGACATTTGGGTAGGGTCAGGGTGTGCAATCGCACCCTTTACTTTAAAAACAGTCCCAATTGGCCTGCATTAATAATGTACCAATTTTTTATACATAAATTCAAATCTAAAATATATTATATTATCATGGTTCAATAAAAAAAATTCTGATAACAATTAATTGAGTAAACAATAAATATATCATACTGAACTATTGATATTCGTATCAGACGCAAAATGTTTATATTAATATTGATGTTCGTAACAGTTTTAGCTTCGATGCGAATCTGAGAAGATATTAATTTTACCATGATATGTTTAATTTTTTTTTGTCTGTTATTACTTTTTCTCAGCTCTCATTAAACCGATTTTGATGAATATTGTGTCAAAAGATTACAAATCGTATTTAGTTATAGACATTACCCTCAAAAGTTAAAAAATTTTCCCTAGCTCCCCATAAATGGTGAAAATCTCCCAAAAAATTACGATTATTAAAATAGGTAAATTTCGACATTTTTTTCACTTTTTTTTTCTAAAAATTGGCATAACTTATTGAAAAATGAACTAACTAAAAAAAATTTTGATATAAACACCATACGTATTTTTTTTTCATTTGATATCAATTTTATGATAATATAACCCTTTACCTTCTCATGAAGGGGAATTCAAAATAACAACTTTTTTACAAAACTCAACTTTTCAACTTAAGTTTTAAAAATGTTCCAGAAATACTGCGTCTTTAAAACATATGTCAAGTTAAACTTTTGTTAAGTACTAAAAATTAAAAAAAAAATTGTCCCGAAGACCTGACTTCTTTATGTAAATAGCTGCCGTAGTTAAAATATATGCTATTTTTGTGTTAAAAATTTTATTTTTTATTTTGTTTATTTTAAAATATCTTATAAGGGTTTGCCATAGTAATGAGTCCAACAATTTTTATAAAAGTTGCATAAATCCAACTAACATTTAATATAATTATTCTTCTTCTTCTTTTTCCTGGTCTTAATTCCAACTACTTGGGGTCAGCCACTTTCATCCAAAACTTCCACTTGACACGATCTTCCACATCATCTATACGCACATTAGCCGTCTCCATATCATATTCAATTTCCATACTCCTGTATGTCTCCTTAACCTTTAAATACCGGCACCACAATACTATTCCTCCATTAATTTGGAATTTTCCTTTCTAATAAGATTTTATTAAAAAAATCCTTCAACAACCTTATGCCAACACCGCTTAATATTTTCCATTATTCTACGGGCACTTTGTTTGGTTCTACTGCTTTATTCATTTTCATTGATGCCACAGCCTCCCATACCTCTATCTCACTAATTAAATCTACTAGTGCCTTATTCCACATTAAATATAAATATAAACTTATTTTGATTATTTTACCTCCTCAAAGTTAAGAAAAATGACTTTGATTTTTAATAACTTGAAAATTTGTATAAAAAGTAGAACTTTTTCAACTTAACTTTTGAACATTTTCCGGAATATTGCGTTTTTTAAATATATGTTAAAATAAAGCTTGTTTTATGTGCTAGAAGTTCAAAAAAAAAAAAATTTGTAACGATGACCTATTTTTTATGTGAAAATGCAGTCAATGTAGAACAAAATATAGGTGTTTACTTTACTTTTGGAATAATCCACCAATTTCTTAGAATTAAATACTATCTACAGATTTGCATCGAAGCGTTTCTTATGATAGTGATTTTAATCACTATCAGATTTCATCTTTCTTATACCAACTATGACACGTCCCAACTATGCTACGACCCTACTGTGCTGGGTTGGGTTTTTTTTGTTTACTTAAGTAGATATGTCTATTTTTATATGACCTGATGAAATTTCAAAATGACCTACTTGAAATCTTTCACACCCAAAAAAAAAAAATGAAATGACGCCCCTAGGATCAACTATAACATACTCGAACCAACATTAAATGTATATTAAATATTCAACTGTAAAAGTTAATAATTCTGTAATTCGTATGTAACTATAATATTTTTATTTTTTGGTCAAGATAATTATGTAAATGGTTGTTCTTCTATATAGTTTTCCCAATTATGACTTCACTACTTTATAAAAATGAATTAATTTTAAATAAGTAAGCAAATTAAGAAGATTTACTTAAAAAATCGGAGGTATTTTTATGAGTAAATAATTTTGTAATTTCTTCAAATTTTATGATTTTAAATCCAGTATTTTCAATATGAGCTTTTAATTCTTCACTACTTAAAGTTGGTACTGGCTTAGGCATGATGTTCTAAAGTTAACAATTGAGAAAATTATTTTTTGTAGTGAAAAATAATTATTTTCAACATTTTACTTTGACATATTTTTGAAATTCCATATCCAATGATTCATAAATTTTAAAAAATGGATTGTATTTTAAAAACGTTATCAAAATTTCTCCATCACTTTTCAACATAGAATATATATTATTCATGACTTTTTGCTGATCAACTGCCCAATGCAAGCACATAAATGAAAATATCTTATTAAAATATTCCGTGTAAAACAAACAAGTTGAAGAGTCCTGAATATCCATAATTTGAAATTCTACTTCTGGAACATTATAACAGTCATTGGCAAATTCAACCATTTCACTGCATTTATCAACAGCAATCTAAAATATTTAGTAGATAAAAGTAAATATTTCATTATGAATATTTATTTTTTGACTTACCAACTTATTAATTTTATCTTGTATTAGAGGAAGTAGTTTTTTTACAGTTACATCGCCAGGACCACATCCAATATCTAATACATTCTCGTTTAATTTCCATTTTAATTCAAGCAAATTTTTTGTTAAAAACTCCAAAGCTATTTCATGTTGTAAGGTATTTTCGTTAATATAAAGCTTGGGTCTATCCATTTTAGCAATCTATGATCTAAAAGTATAATGTTACTATTTCAGTCATTGGCCAATAACTATTATTAAATTATGAAAAGATTATTTTGCTAGTCTAATTCTTGAACTATTAGTTTTATATCTTTTTATTCTAACATTTCTTATCATTTTTGACCTAATTAATATTTTGCTTTAGTTTTGTTCTTTTAATAATTGTTATACGTTGGGATTATAATGATTTAGTTAGGTTAAATTAGTTAAATCGTTAGGTCGATTTACTGAAGAAAAAGCAGCGGTCTTCAACCCATATCTGAGGCATATTAATGTTAATGTATTTTCCTCTAGATAGCAGGCCTGAAGGAACAAATTAGCTGATAATGGTTTTGATTGATAATAATTAATAAAGCATAATTTTTACTAAAATAACTAAATAATATTTATTAAAAGGATTGAAAGAAATAATGCATATTTATTATTAATTCTTTTTTAATTTGTTTTAATTCATTAAGTAAGTTTTACTAAAGATTCAAAGAATATATAAAAAATTACATTAATAAACTATTTTTCAATAGTATAGATGATTAGTAGTGTGTAAAAATTCAATTAATTATAATTCATCAAAATATAATTTAAATCATAATAATAGATAAATATTACATATTGGAATGTCTATATAATCAATTTTTATTACATTTAATATTTTATAATGATGAAAAAAATGTAATCACGAATATGCAATTTCACTAAAAGTTTATACGTACATTATTTATTCCTCATATCACAATTATTTCACATATAAAATTAAAAATAGTATTGAATAATTTATTAAACAAATTTGTATAAAGTAGCATTTAGTAAAAATTATATAAATAAAAAATTATTGGCATTTAAAACATGTTAATTTATTATGTCATCCTTATTGGTTAAAAATATTTTGTGGGAATTTACTAAAAATAGTTATTTAAAATTTAACCTGTGGAATGTGATGTTCTGCTTGGATAATTAACTGTCTAGTGCGACCAATCAAATAACAACTTGATAAAATGCTCATATTTTTTTAAATAATTAATTAAAAAAATTAAAATACAAAGAATTTAAACTATAATAATTCATTAATCGGCAAATTTTTTATAACCAGCCATCACATAATCAGTCAACATTATTTTTTTGCACTGCGATCTATAGGAGAACTCTTAAATCAAAGTGACTCGGGCCAAGTTGAATGACCACTGTTTTTTCTTCAAAAGGGTGCACGAAAGAAACAAGAAATGTCGTATTTATAATACTTTATGGTTTGTTTACAATACTGGATATATTCTTACATAGACTTATATAAAACATTTCGTATTTAGTTTCGTTGAGGGATAGTGTGGCTGAGTCAATAGTAACGCGGTAGTGCTTGACGCGCACTGCCTTAAGTTCAAAACTCGGCTACGGGCGACTTCATTTGCCGAACGAGAGATCAGTTCGGTAATTGGAGTCATCGGAAAAAAAGGATTTCTCCGGCGACGGACTAACCAACCGACTCTGAGTATCAATGGTAAAAATACCACCTCGTTTGGGAGAGGCCCATACGGCCCTTAATAGGCTTATAAAGCGTTAAAAAAATTTAGTTTCGTTATAATGGCTTTAATTTTGTAACCCTCGATGACCGCTGATAAGATGTTTTATACTATCCATGTGTTAATGCAACTACAAGGTCATTCTTTTAACATTAGCCACTCATTTCTCTTAAAATAGAGATTTTTTTTAGCTTTTATTAGTTACATACGTGTCTACGTAACTCATCTGTTATAAAATACTTTTTATGTTCATTCCTTATGTCTTATAAGGGGTATCAACATTATTATTTTTTTTTAATCACAACATATGTATTTAACTAGTTTATAAAAAAGATAATTATGTAATTAAAAAAATGACTGGCCATAACAACTTTTCTACTAGTATTCAGAAGTTGTTAATAATTTAAAGCAATGCCTGGATGTAAGGAGTGGGTTCTGCCATTTTTATCAGCACTCACGGTATTGGTTTAGATAAGTTAATTCGAAAACTGTGATTATTATTAAAATTTAATAACATTTTCATAGCAGATTTAATAATAAATTAAAATAAAAAATTGACTGCGCTCAGATTTACGATTACATTGGTGTTTCTGCTACCAACCAGAGCACTGTTTTTTTATCGGCCCAAGTGAGCTATCTGTTTTCATACAGTCTGTGATTCTAGTTATACTATAATATAGATAGTCACATTATAATACAAATATCGTAAATTCTTTAAAAAAACATTTAATTTAAATATTGATACTATTGGTTTCTTAATATTTTTGTATTTGAATGGTTTCTCAGTGTTTTATACATTCCCAACACTTATCATTTTTTTTTGAACTTCTATAGATTTTTAATGTTTTTCATGTTGTTTAAAGACTAAAAATAATATCTCTCTAAGAAAAGTGCATTGTGTAGATGCAATCGAAAAGTTTACAGTCATTAGGTAACTTTTTATTATTTTTTTTTTTTTTGGTACTTGGTACCATTTAATTGGAATTCAGTATTTAAAAATTGTTGGATACACATCGGTCGAATTTGCTGTCGAGAAATTGTGTTGTAATTATTCATGTTATCGTTGTGTTACATCGAGTTGTTGTCGGTCTTCTCTCTATATGTGCATTGTCGCCGCCATCTTAACGCTTCTTCAGCTATAAGCTCTAGGGCGCTTGCAAGCCACTAGTTTTGTATACGTGTTGTTGTAAAAGTAAAATATCACCATTGAAGATTGTCGCACCCGTGTGCTCAGTTTATCGCCGTTGGGTCTATATATTTTCTAAGATAGATCACAGTACCGTTTACAGCATATTGTACACCTTGGTGGGCTACTTTCATTCAACTTCAATTGATCCTTTCAATATTAAACATTATCATCAGCCGTTTCAATTAGCCGATAAGTATAATGCTTGTTTATCTACCTTTCTAAGACTTACTCACTTGTATAATTTATTATTTGTTTATATCAGCGCCTTTGTGGCATTAGTATTAGGTGTCTCCCTATCAGTGTTGGGAAAGTTCCTTTTTAAATGGAACTCGTTCCGTTCCCCGTTCATTTTCTAAAATATGAACTCGTTCCAGATCCTAGTTCTTTATATTAAGAAGGAACTTGTTCCAGATCCAGTTCCTCCAAAATAAGAACTCGTTCCACTCTTCGTTCCTTTTATGTAACCAAGTTATTTAAAAAATTGTGGTAATGAGATCATGATAACTGTCATCAATGATTTTCATCAGCAGTCGAATACAAAACAAATTTGTAGTATTCCTTATTTAAAAGTATTCGAAAATTATATTTATAAGCAGGTAGTAAATGCTAACGACTTGTGTCAACGCGACCAATGTCTATTGTCTACATATAAGTTAGAAATAATAAATCAGAAAACCCAAAACCTTTAACATATATTAGTTAACAAGAATCGATGATAATATTTGGTGCATTATTTAATATATGTACACATATATTAAATATTTACTGTATACCTACATGTGATAATAACTCTATTTATAGTCAATTGATTCATTTAAACAGCCTACGATCTCGGCTGGGTATATAGGGGACTTCCATTGTCAAAAGTCAACTAAAAATACCTTAATATTTTAATGTCTAGATACAAGGAAAACTACACTAAAACATGTTTATAAAAATTTTTAGGAACTGTAATTTCCGTTCACGTTTCTTAAAAAATGGAATTTGTTCATTTTCCTCGTTCCTTTATTTTAAAAGGAAGCAGTTCCTAGCATCGTTCTTTCAAAAAGAACTCGTTCCAGGAATCCGTTCCTTTTGGAACCAGTTCCTTCTCAACACTGCCCCCTATCCACATTGGTGTATATAAGTTTTTATATTTCTTGTATAATACATTTAATTGTTATAATTGTATATATTGTAAAATATATACGAAAATTGTGTCATTAACTAACCTATTAATGTATTAATAATTTATAATTTTATTTATAATCTTATTCCTGATAATTATTATTACAACTTATTGCTGGGAACCGAAATGATTTTTTAGATTACAATAGGGTTTTTTTTTAATAATTTTGGTTTTTAAGGTTTAAGTTTTTCAATTTATTGATATTTTGCTTTAAGTTTTGATTTCGGTTAATAATAGTTTTTAAATAAATTTTAAAGTTATACAAATTTTTATTTATTATTTTCAAAATAGGATTCCCAAGAGAGTTATGTAATCAATCAACATTAATTAAACACTACATAGATATAATAATATTAATTGATCTCTTTAGTTTCGAAGCTAAGAAGGTAGTATATTTACCAAGATGTGCGTTTATTTATGTGCCTGTCCATAAATATTTTTAGCTCGCTCTGGACCAATTTTACTAATCACTACGTTAAAAACCCCGAATTTAATCTTGTTGAAAAACAAATTTCTTAAAATGAAAAAAAATCTTGAAATTCGGCAGCATTTTTGGTAAATTTATTAATATATCTATTAGTTTTGAAATATTTGCTTTGGTTACACCTTACAAGCAACATAATTAAATAATTACTTATTTTTAATTACCTATTTATAAAATTTCAATACTATAGCATAAATTATTAAGTTATCACAGAAATTATATTAAATAACTAAATTAAATAAGTCGGTATCAATTTTATTTAAAATTATCCACGCTCATTCAAGCGATGATAATTTTCATGGAAAATAATCTTTGACTACAACCAATATTTGGTGTAAAATTTTTTTTTATATAATTCTATCATTTTCTTCATATCTTTTTCTTTAACATATCTTATTTTACCGTTTGTTGTTAAAAAATTGCTAGTGTATACAGTAAATTTGCTGATAATGATTTTATCTAAAATAATGAAATAGTCTCTTACTTAAAAAAAAATAAATTGTTATTGCTACTACATTATTAGTTTTACTGAATCATATGTACTTATTTAACAACAATTACCATAAGACAATATCAATCGCTTCATAAGTATTATTACTCTAAGAGGGTTGTTATTTTAACTTAATACAATTTATATAATAAAACTTTACCTGGAAATACTCCTAATCCCTCGAAAATATATTTTCGAGGGAATATCTATATTTCTTATATTATTTTCTTTTATTCATTTCTTGCTTTTTCTATTAATTTCATATTTGTTTGCATTTAATTTTTCTTGTAAGTTTGTTAACACTATTTATATACTCATTTTTCTATTATATTTTAATTTTAATAATAATTTTATATTTTTTTCAACTATAATAATTTTAGTCTCTAAGATTAGTTTGAGCGGGAGTGTTCAAACTCTATGTCACTTACCCTAGTACCTGTAACTTTAAATCAAAGTGAACTGTATTTGAAGAGAAGGGTAAGGATCTTCTAAACAAAACGCACCAACCTTGAATAAATAGGGTTCGACAAATATAATCAAGGGAATGAGTTGGCCTGGTAACAAATAAAAAGTAATTAATAAATAATTATAAATGAATGAAACAAAGTACAGTTATCAAAGAATGTATTTTAAATAAAGAACAATAATAAATAAATGGTACATAGTTCACTTCAAGTTGATAATTAACCACTCGATTACTCGCAGAATAAATATAATTATGAAAAACAAATTTTTGGTTTTTTTTTTGTTACATATATTTCTTAATTTATCAGCTATTAATTGCTTTTTAAAATCGTCTCTTATAACTTATAGGAGTGTTAACTTTATTTTTTCAAGTAGCAACCTACATCATCAACTAGCTTAATTAATAAATAATGATTCAATTAAGAAAATAAAAAACTTTTGGACCAGTAAAAAAAGTTATTAACAATATAAAGTAAAGACTGAAGGTTATAAGCCTGTTAATAAGTGTTGCACCATTTTAAAAAACAAATTTGACACCTCTATAATTTATATGGGATATTTTTAAATAGTAATTAATATTTGGTAAAAGAAATATATGTCACTTAAAAAACCAAAAACTATTTTTCAATATCGTTTTTATTCTGCAAGTAATAGAGTAGTTTATGATAAACTCTTTACTCTGTACATCTTAGATTAGGAATTCTTTTTAATCAATTTCATTATTAGATACTCCCCTAATAGTTTAGGTTTAAAAAATAATTTTAACCCGGTATATCGTAAATTATCATTTCGCTCAAAATAGTTTATTTTAATTAAACATTTACACATAATCTGATTTAATAAAAATATTCCACCTTTTTTTTGTCAATTAATAATTTTTAATAAAATGTATTTGTTAAAATTTGATTAATTTTTATAAACCAGAATAATTTCAAGTTTATTATTAACAAAAAATATTTCTAAAGGTATNATATATAATTATATTATTTCCAGTCGGAGTGTCAGTATGTGATTAGCGTTGTTCCCGAAATACATATCCACTATTTTAGCTTCGATGCGAAGCTGAGAAAGTAATGGTTTTACTAAGATGTGTTTTTTTTGTATCTGTTACCACTTTTTCTCAGCTCTCACCGAACCGATTTCTTTCAACGATACGTCAAAAGATCACAAATCGTATCTAGTCGAAGACATTACCCTCAAAAATTGAAAAAAATTCCCTCGTTATATATATCTTAAATTAAAGATAATGTAATATACTTTATTATGAAAAAAAAAAAATTTCGGATTTTATTTTGTCTTCACGGTGAAAATGGCTACCGAATGCTATTTTTGTGTGAAAATTTTCGATTTTATATTTTACATTTTTTTTTACCTTATAATGCCATAACTTATTGAAAAGTGTATGGATCAACACAACTTTTTTTATAAGAAATAATATTTTTTAATAATCCCTTTTTCATTCAGGATAATAAAAACCTAGCACAGGGGGGTCTCGGCATAGTTGGATAAAGTATAATGATATCTGGCAATGATTAAAATCACTATAAAAAAAAAAGGCTTCTATGCAAATCTTTAGATAGTGTTTAATTTTAAAAAATTGATGGATTATTCCAAAAGCTACATAATCTGTTAGTTCTTTATTAATATCCTGATTAAGATAAAATATGTCGAATGAAAAAGGGATTATTAAAAAGTATTATTTCTCATAAAAAAATTGTGTTGATCCATACACTTTTCAATAAGTTATAGCATTATAAAGTTAAAAATGTAAAAAATAAAATCGAGAACTTTCACACAAAAATAGCGTTCGGTAGCCATTTACACCGTGAAGACAAAATAAAGTCCGAAATTTTTTTTTTACATAATTAAGTACATTACATTAGCTTTAATTTAAGGTATATATAAAAGTGTCAGACTTTCCGAAAAACTTTCAAAAATTAAGTGTAAAAGTAAAATTTTTGTGAAAAAGTTGTCATTTTAAATCCCCCCTGTGGGCAGATAAAGGGTCAGATAAAAAGAAAAAATATACCATATGAAAGGTAATGATGTCATGCATCTATAAAAAATTATATTGATTTGGTTATTTTTAAAAAAGTTATGGCAATTTTAAGTAAAAAAAATTGAAAAAATTTCGAAAATTAACGATTTTTAAATTTGTAATATTTTTAGAAGTTTCCCCTATTTACGGGGAACGAGGGAATTTTTTTCAATTTTTGAGGGTAATGTCTTCGACTAGATACGATTTGTGATCTTTTGACGTATCGTTGTAAGAAATCGGTTCGGTGAGAGCTGAGAAAAAGTGGTAACAGATACAAAAAAAACACATCTTAGTAAAACCATTACTTTCTCAGCTTCGCATCGAAGCTAAAATAGTGGATATGTATTTCGGGAACAACGCTAATCACATACTGACACTCCGACTGGAAATAATATAATTATATATCCCTAGTGACGTATCACTACTTAGTAATATTATCACATTTTGATTAAAGATATAAATAAATTAACAATCATCCATTAAGTACATTGATAATAGGCTATGAACGTTATCAATAGTTCAAAATTAATAATTTCAAGAAAAGTTCAGGTTTTTGTTAAAATTTCAAACCCTTAAAGAGTTAAACTATATGCTTTGCCAAAAATACATAACCCGGGAAATAAAATGAGACCTATTGTATCGAATATTAGTGCCCCAACTAACTATTTTGCAAAATAAGGCTATTTTCATATATTCAAAAATTCGATAGATTTTCAGTTGAAAATTATATTGATTTAGTTCAAAAATTATCTTGTTATACTATTCAAAATAATGGTAGGTTAATTCCTTTTAAGGTAGTAGCCTTATTTTCTAGTATTCAGATAAATATAATAAGTGTTTTTCTTAATGACTGGCTAAAAAAACAAAACATAGGTTTGTAGATATTTTTTTTGCAGTAATAGACAAAGATTTTAATACGGAAGTCTTCATACCACATTTAAATACTTTTTATCCATCGTTTAAGTTCACATTTGAACAGGAAGTAAAAAAAAATAGCCTTCCTTGGATCTATTAGTTAAAATAGTAGAGGGGAACTATAATTAGATATTTATCGAAAAAATACACACATGTTCAAGTAAATTCCAAACAATTCGAACTATAAATAAACAATAAGTAATAACAATAAAAAAGATCATATCATACTATAAATATTTCCACAATAAAGTAATCGAAAATAGGAATTTTTGTGAGCGAACAATATGGGCAGTGTCACATCTAATGTTCTTTAAATTTCAAAAAAAAAACCCCAAATTTAATTTCTGTGTACGCCACTGTCTTCATTGCCGGAATCGCTTTTCCGTCGTCTGTTCTCATCTGCCATTACGTGCCTGGATCTACACTCTGATTCATACTGAGATGTTCGACACCATTGCCGCAAGATCTCATACAGTCCAATCACTACTATCAACAGCTTCATCTATTCAGCTGAGTTATATATTATTTTTTAATGTTATTTATTGTTTGTTTTAATTGAGTTTAATTATTTTGTTTATGCCGCTTCACCGGCCATTAGTTTTTAAGGGCCCCCGCTACCCTTTAAATTTAAGATTTAACCCTCTGAAGAATTTCTAGTTTATGTGGTTATTTATTATTTAATTATTGTCTATTCTCGTTACTTATTGGATACACCGTTAGTCGTCATCCCCTAGGTGACCCATTTACGCTTCAATAATTAGCGATTTAAACAGGCATTCTAGTGCGGTGCACAACTAGCCGTCCTACGGACTAGCTGCCTCGTACAAAACAATATATTTTGATAAAGAACTGCGAGTTATAAGAAAAATATGGGTATAACAAAAACAAAAGTAGAATAAAGAAAATAGGGCAGCTAGTACACTCACTAGTGTGAAGGAACAACAAGTAATTATATTGCACATTGCGGACTGGTAGTACATGCCAAACTTGTGACTAGAGCAAGATACCCAACTGATGCTATATTTAAACAAATTTTGATATTTTGTTATCTATCATAACTATTCTATCCTTTCTCCGTAGAATTAATTTTAAATACTCCAACTTAAGTTTAAGTTTTTCATTATACAACATCTCGTGGGCATTATATTAATCTCTGCTCCTGTGTTAATTTTTGGACCACAATTTTGTCGTTTATTTTTTCATTCTTAAACCAACTAGTTCAAATAGTTTTTATAAGACTTAGTACAACATATTGTTCAACATTATTTTGCACTTCATTATGAATTTTTAATACTCAATATTTATTACTCATAATATTTATTCTTACTTTGTAATTAGTTTGATTGTTTCTTTTACACAATTCAGCAAAGTGTTTAATTTATAACATTTTTTGCACCTCATAACACACTTTATAGTCATTATTTTTATGACCATAACCATATCTTATAAATTTGTTAACAAAAATATGATAATTTAAATTTTGTTTAATTATATATGTAATTTTTCTTTTCTTATGGGTGATAAATAATAAAAATATGCTTTTAACGTAGTACAAAACTGTAAAAATTACTTAAAAATAAAAGTAACTCAATATATTCAGTGAATCAAAAGTTACAGAATTTATCAAGGCAGGCTTGAATTCCTTGTATTTATTGTTTTTTAAAAGCTTATAAAATAAATAGACAAAAAAAACTTTAATTAAGTTATTGTTGTTAAAATTCTTTTTATAAAAGAAAATTATATTTCCGTTCAAATCCTTACTTTTTTAAAGAAACTTATCCAATTGCTCGTCTCTTGAAAAAAAAAGTTAATTTCCAAATCTCCTTTTTATTCAAAAAAAAATTTCACAATTTAACCCAAGTCTAGTATAATTTATTAAAATACATAATTAAATATTTTCAATATAGGAATAAAAAAAGGTATAATTGGACAGCACGTTATCTCAAAATTTCAATATTCAGGTAAATATTAAAAGGTTTTTAAAACATTTTATTAATACAGGATTTTTTATTATAACATAATTTAAACTATGAACAATAAAATTTGCAATATTTTTCTAGTTATTTGTTTTTTTGTTATTAGGCGAGTAAAAACAAAAAATTTCAATAAGTTACTGATGTGTTTCTTTTTATATCTATCCATGAAGATTCTCAGTTCTCACAGGAACACATTTAATAATTATCATTTTGTAATTATGGTTAGTAATTTAATGCGTTCTTTAACAACACTGAGTAAAATTATTTTTTACATTTATTAATATGTATGTCTTTATTGTTGTAAAATAATTTATAGAAATTCACTTAGATTTTTTGCAGAAGTGGTAAAAAAAATAAATAACAAAAATTAATAACCTTACTCTCACCATAAATAATAAATTTTTATAGCTACATTATAGACTGTATAGAGAAGTACTCTAATGTCGAACAAAAATCACCGATGATATGGTAATAACCTAACATCTTCATAAGCTTTTTTCGTTATTATTATATACGATTAAATTTGTTATTGTAATAAATTAATGTTATGCAAATAATAACAAACAATTTACACTAATTATTAAATTTAAAAATCAATATATATTCAAATTGATTAAAACATGATAACTGAGAATACTTTTATACTAAACAATTGAATGCACGGTAAAATCTATATTTTATGAACGAACAATTTGATAAGTAATATCAGTAATAGCAGATAGATGAATTTTTAAAAATTCACTTTATGATATTTGTTGTTTTTTAAAAGATATTAAATTATAAAATAAACTAATTAAAGAGCAAATTGATAAGTTATCGGAAGTAGTTTACATCTTCACAAAAGAATATAATTCATTGGAATAAAAGGCTATCAAAAATAATATAAACATTTTTATTGTTCAGGAAGGTTATTAGAAATTAATCTTATGCTAAAATTAGTGATACTATAAATTCAAAAGAAAATAAACAATAATTGTTAACTGAAGTTAGAAAAAATAAAATTTTAAACTAATGTATTAAATCTACATTGAAAAAAGGACAATCTATACATTAATAAGCAAATGATACAAATTAATATAAATATTCAAGGCCAAAAGTTTATCACATGAAATAGGTTTTAAGTTTATATGATTTAAAGAAAAAATATTTGTAAAAAAATGAAACTCAAAAGATATTATAATTGTCCATGAATAATTATTAACATTTCCTAATACCTATATCACATTTTAAATATTATAATATTTTAAATATTAAAAAACTCAATGTCACTAGTTATTTTTTCAATTATAAAACTATTGTCAAATATTTTAATGATTTTTATCTATACAAAAATTATTATTCTTATGCAATTCGTATAAATATAAGAAACGCAGAAGTTTTTTTGATACTGTTTTTTATCATTTGAGAATTAAGTTTCTGTTTTAGTTATAATTATTTTAACAAAATCATGGCAACATATTAAAAATTGTAATTGTAGTATAAACGGTTTTCAAATGTATTACACAAAAGTAAAAAGAAAAAAAAATGGTGGAATTTTATTGTATTAATGGAAATTGTTTTCCTGATGATTTTAATGAATATGCTTGTAATACTGTTAAGTTAAATATGTCTATTATATCACGTAGTAATTCATTTAACAAATTATATATATGTATATTAATTTCCGTCTTTAAACAATAATGAATTTCTGACCTATTTTAATGAATTTTATATAATGATAAATTGCTAAATGATTCGTACACGTATTACAGGAGATACCAACAAAAATACTAGTAATGATAATGCAAGTGGTCAGTATTTAGACTTGTTATCGTCGAACGATTTTTATTCTTTTGTAAATATATTTACAACAGTTCAAATAAAACAAACGCATTTATGTTTAAATCATTTAATTATTAAGTTTCCCACAATATTATTTTTAGTAATATTCAAGCAGGTGTACTACTAATATAATAATATTATAACAAAACAATGTCCTGTAATAACTTCAATTTCTTTATTAAAAATGATAAGCAGAATACAATTAAATTAAATTCTATTGATTATAATTCAGTTAGATGCAAACTTAAAATTGAAAACTGAGTTTTTTTTAACAATAATTTTTTTGCTCACCAAAATTTTTTTAACGAAAATTCAAAAAAGTTCACGACTAAAAAATTCAAACTTCATTGAACATTTCTGTAATGGGATGAAACCCTATCCTCTCACTAATTTTAAGAACTGTTAGTTCATATTAATGCAAAAAATAAAATGATGGATGATTGGTTTATTGCACTCCACGCGTGAAAAATATGAATTATCTCCAAAAATAAAAAATATCCTCTAAATCAAACACTAATAAAATTGTACAAAACTTATAAAATAAATTCAATTATCTAATAAAAATTGATAAATTTTCTTATGAGAATAAATTTAATTTAATTTAAAAAGATCAAATTCTATATGGATTTTAATTAATGAAATTACTCACTGATGAAAAATTGATTAATAAAAGTATGTATAAAAAATTTCATTGAAAAAAAAATAAATTAACATTTATTAATTTATATTTATAATAAAAGTTTAATAGAAAGCATTTTCCATCATAGTTTAAAATTACTAATATTAAATCACATTTTAAAAATGAGGACAAATAAATTATAGATAGCTTTTTAGAGAAAATTGTTAAAATAAGATAAATTAATTTTGTGTAGGAAAACAAACATTTATCAAAAAACCAATATGGGTTTAGAAAAGGTATAAGAACTATTGATGCAATATAAGACATTTATAATATAATTACGATAATGAAAAAATAAAAATAATAATTAAAAAATAACTATTTTTATTATGCAAAAAATCTTAGACATTGTAGATCATAAAAAAATATTAAACTTGTTACCTGAATTTGGAGTTGATAATGATTTTCAAGATATTACAAAACTCAATGTGTCTTGATAAATAACTATTTAAGCAATAAATGCAATATAAGTTATGGTGTGCCTCGTGGTAGTGTACTAGATCCTATTTTATTTATTATTTATATNTTCAAGATATTACAAAACTCAATGTGTCTTGATAAATAACTATTTAAGCAATAAATGCAATATAAGTTATGGTGTGCCTCATGGTAGTGTACTAGATCCTATTTTATTTATTATATATATTATAGTAATATAAGTGATATGAAAATTGATTGTTCAATAACTACTTATGCGGATGATAAATATATAGGCACCAATTAGGTGGGGAGGATTTGGAGAGGCTTAGCTCCTCCAAAATTCCAGAAAAGCTATATATATACAATTATATAACAAAAAAAATGTACAGAGGGGGAATTAAATATTCATAAGGCTCTCCAAACATTTTGTTAAAATTGTACCTAAAGATACATGTTTATTATTATCTGATAATTTTGAATTAAATAAATTTTACAAAAATTAAATAAAAACAAAAATAGTCAAAACTCTTAAATGTCTCTTTGGGATGATTATCAGACAATTCTCAACCGTATATAAAGTAATAAAAATTTCGCCTTCATCACACATTATGATATTAAAATTTGGGTGTTAGTTTTTTGAATCTATTTAATTTATTAAATAATTTGGAATTAATTCAAAGTACAAAAATGGTGTTGAAAAAACCTTTTACGATAGAGAGCATTTTTAAAAAATCCAACTTAAATCCAAAACAACTAATATTAACAAACTCATTGATATGTTAACCAAATTTTTGTTTTTTTTTTTTTAATATTTTGTTTTAATATATTTGATATTTGTTTGTATCCTTTACACTATAAAATTAAAAACATGTTTTTTTTGTAAACATAAGTGAAAGTTTAAAAAAATTAAATGTTTTGTCTTATTACTGTTTCATGTTTTCATAAATAACTTTAGGTTTATTTAAGTTCCATATCTACCTTTCGTAGGTATGGAATTGAGGAATATTTTTTGAAGAGAGCATGAATCGAAAAAAAAATTGATTAACAAAAAAAAAATATCAACGAAATTATTAAACAAAACGGTATAATTCCTATAAATTTATTATATATATAAAAAATTTCTTACATTTTTTACATTTAAAAATAGCTTTTGTCTAAATTCAAATTTAAATTCACCTAATTCTTAATTTCTAATTTTAAATAAACATAAAAATTTTAATTATGATCGTAGGGTAAAATACATCCAAAAAGGATATAAGATAGAATTCTATTTATTATTTAGGATTGATATATTTTAAGCATTAAGGATTAGTTGTGCAATAAAACGAGGATATAAGACACAAAATTAAATGTGGGTTGATGAAGTGGAAAGAAACGTCGGTATGTTATGCGATAAGAGAATTCCAATGAGACTGAAAGGTAAATTTTATGACTGTAGTGAGACCAGCTATGATGTATGATTCAGAACGTTGGGCGTTTGACAAGAAGTAAAGCAGAGAATGAGTGTAGTAGAAATGAGAATTCTTAGATGAATGAGTAAAGTGAATAGAGAAAATAAGGAACGAATATATAAGACCACGATGAGAGAGAATAGACTTAGATGGTTTGGTCATGTTATGAGGATAGAGGAATCGGAAGCTGTAAGAACAGTTATAAAAATGAATGTTGAAGGAAGAGGAGCTAGAGAAAGACCAAAAAAGAGATGGAGAGATGTTATTGAATGTGACATGAGGATGGCTGGTTTGAGCGTAGATGATGTGGAAGATTGTTTCNGAGAGATGTTATTGAATGTGACATGAGGATGGCTGGTTTGAGCGTAGATGATGTGGAAGATCGTCTCAAGTGGAAGTTTAAGATAAGAGTTGCCGACCCAAGTAAATGGAATTTGATGAGGAAAATGTAGGAAACTATATAAAAAAAAAGGATATAAGCTAGAAATTTGTTTGTTATTTATGATTGATACATTTTAATCGTTTAAATAATAGTTTTAAGAAATATCTAAATAATAATATTTATACTAATAGAACATTAAATCGTTTTTTTCTTTGTCAAATTAAACAATTAAAAAGAAATATTTTGTAGTATAATTTTAATGTTTATTTTATTTTTAGTGTTTAACATCTATCAGGTGTTCATCGTTTCCGCCAAACCGATAGTTTGTACCTGACTATAAATAAAAGCTTGAGAACCACTAGTTAAAATTTTTGCCAAAATAACCCGATAATAATTATCTACTATTCGTTTAATCGAACACTGATAATTGTGAATCGTTTCAACCACATTTTATTGAATAATTTTTTAAGGCACATCCTTCTATTAATATATTATTAAACATTTTAATAGAAATTATTTAGTCTTATAATTACAAAAAAATATATAGTTTTTGTAATACATTTTCAAAAAGCGTACGAATGAAATTGAAATCCGTTTCAGAAAAACAAAAGAGACAATTGATAAATAAAAAAAAAATGAAATTAGCCGATTTGAATTTGTGATATTAGTCTTCAATAACTATCTAAAAATGTATAGATCATAGATCTATTTTTTATTATATTCTTACACGTATTAGATATTTTTTAAGCTTATTATTAATATTTGAATTTTGTTTCATTGTTTTGATGACTTTTTATTTGTTTATAAACTATATTTTTATTATTTATTACAAATATATATTTATACATACTTAAGATATTTATCTATTATAATTTATTTATCTTAGGTAAAATGTCATATTTTCTTTATAAAGTTATACAGAAGTGATAAAATAAGTAATTATTAAAAACGACGTGATCATATTTAGGGATGATTAAGAGGGGGCGAATGTCATTTGATAATGATGGGACAAAAAATTACTCTATTTTGCTCATTAATATTAATACTCCATACAAAAATCTTAATACAGACCTGAACGTAACATTCAATAAAAGCCAAACATTTTGGTACTAGTAGCTACCTAACCTGCCCGTATGCTAAAACCGATACTGGTTCGTCATGGTGACGCATGGGCAAAACTAAGTGGTTCTCAAATTTTTTAGAATATAGACCGGTAGAAGTTCAGTTTGGTGGAAATGATAATCTTCCCATCTATCTTCAAATCGTGCTTTGCTTAAAAAAGTTAAATAAACCAAGTATTAATTAACAATGTAAATTTAAACGTATTTATATTCATATATATATATATAAGTTGTTCAGTAAATTAAGAAACATGTCAATTGTTATAAACAATGAGAACAATAAAAACCCGTTTCCTTACTTACTGAACACCTTATATATAGCTTAATAAATGGTTATTTCTATGAAAAAAAAATTAGTTGATTAATCACTCTACTCAATAAAATTTGTTCACTAATGAAATTTTTATCAGCTTACATAAATAAATGTATAATTTTTAATTTTTTAAATTATTATGATATTTTTTATTGATTGAACATCGATTTTTGAACCTAAATATTATGTTTTTATGTAAATGCAATAAATTTAAACTTTGAACCTCAATTATGGCAATTCGCTAATAGTTATTCATATGATTATATTCACGATTAACTTACATTGTATTGTAAAAACACAGAGTTGCTATGTTAAACAGTTTTATAAATAGGTTTAAAAAACAGGGTTGTTAAAAACAAAAAAATATATCGGCTAAAAAGTGTACCTTTAAAGTATTTATCAAAAAAAAAAAATTATATTAATCCATGCATTTTTCAAAATATAGCAATTTAAAGTTGAAAAATTAAAATATGAAATCAAAAGTTTTAACACCAAAATTGCATGTTTTTTAACTACGGCAACCACTTACACATAGAATAAAGTCGTCGGGAAAATAAAATTTTCCCGACGACGAAGCTCAGAGTATATCCGAAATATTTTCAAAACTTATGTTGAAAAAGTTAAATTTTTGTGCAGAAGTCGCTATTTTGAATCCCCCTGTAAGCAGGTAAAGGGACAAATGTTCACAAAGATAACAAATGATATACCTAAGTCTTCAATAAAAAAAAATATTATTTTGATTCGTTCATTTTTCAAAATATTATGGCAGTTTTAAGAAAAAAAAATTTTAAATTGTCGAAATTTACCATTTAAAAACCGTAATTTTTTCGGGGATTTCCCTCATTTACAGGAGACGAGGGAATTTTTTTCAATTTTTAAGGGCAATGTCTTCAACTAGATACTCTTTGTGATCTTTTGACATATCGTTAAAAGAAATCGGCCTGGTGTGAGCTGAGAAAAAGTGGCGACAGACTAAAAAATAAAAATAAAAAAAAAACATCATAGTAAAATTAATACCTTCTCAGCTAGGCATGGAAGCTAAAATGTAAAAATTATATTTATTCTGTAAGTAATTGAGTGGGTTACGATGAACAAATCATCCTGTATATTAGAGCAATTAATCTTAACAATTGAACTTAAAAAGTTAAACCCCAATATTTAGTTATATTTTTGCAAAATCGAAATTTAACTTTTTGTCATAATATTGAATCAAATAACTTTCCCTAAAAAAAAAAATGTAGAGAAGAATTTTAACCTACTAATCAAAATAATATATTTGGCGTATGTTATTAGAAAACTGAAAGCAATGAGATGATAAATAGTTGCTTCCATAAATAATAAATAAACTTTATGTGTAAAAACTGTAAATAATATGTCAGAGAATGAATTAGTTAGAAATGTAATGAAAGGATAAATATTGTGTATATTAGGGTGGCCCTCAAAAATCGAATGTCTTTTTTTTTTTACGCTACCCCTTAATTTTTTTTTAATGGTCAAAAAAATGAGCTGTGCAAAATTTGGGACCGATCCGTTAAGGTTAACCCGTGCCCCCGGGCCTATTAAGTTGAGTCGAAGAGTCAAATTTAATAGAAATAACTGATTTATGTCTCGTAACTTTTTTTTCTCTTAACTTAGAATTATAAAAGTAAAACTCAAGTAAAGGAAATTTTACAAGAAATTCAAAAATAATAACTTCAATGTTGTTTTCTCAATAAATAGCCCACAAAAACACTACATACAGTAAAAAACATGTGAAAGTCTTAAAATACGTTATAACTGATTTTGTTGATTTTTAATTATTTATTTTCATTTTATTTTTTGGAAAACGCATATTCGTTTAAAAAAAGATTCTAGAAGTTTAATTTTTTATGCCAAGTACGATAATTATATTAGATTTATTATTTTATGGACAGTTAATTAATGATTAATTACAAATTTAACAAAATTGATTGTATTATTACATTTTGTCGTATCAATATATCAATTTTGGTTTACTGAATTACTTTAAGATAGTACCAATTATATTATTATTAAAGATAAGTATATTTGAGTTATTTTCGACAACTGACATAATTTGTGTCGTATAAATGCAGCAGACAATTTGTGAACACGTTAAATATATTTTACCTGTTTATTATTATATATTAAATGATACGTTTTAATCACAAATGTACAATACTTTTAGCGTCTTTTAAAGTATTACGAACTAATATTTATCTTATTGGTAATTATTCCCACGAAATAACTGGTAGTAAGTTACCATCAAATTTACAACTATTTAATCTGAACACTGATTTTTTGAAAATTGATCCATCATTTTGGAGTGCGAACAACAGTTACATAAATGCTTTAAATACTATAAGTAAATTACGAGTCATTAATGATACAGCCTAGCGTGGCATTAAATTAATCTAAGACTACATTAATATATTAACTACAAATGAAGAACAGAAACAATACGTTTTACAAATAGTAAGTAATTATCGGAAAAAATTTCCTAATTGTAAAAAAAGTACATTATCAAAAAATATATTATAATAATATAATTTAATTATTGTTAAAATATTTTTTTTAAAGTTATTATTATTTAAAAAAAAAAAAAATTAAAAATTGTTAATAACAATTAAATTAAACTGTTAGGTTTGTAATTAATCATTAATTAACTGTCCATAAAATAATAAATCTAATATAATTATCGTACTTGGCATAAAAAATTAAACTTCTAGAATCTTTTTTTAAACGAATATGCGTTTTCCAAAAAATAAAATGAAAATAAATAATTAAAAATCAACAAAATCAGTTATAACGTATTTTAAGACTTTTACATGTTTTTTACTGTATGTAGTGTTTTTGTGGGCTATTTATTGAGAAAACAACATTGAAGTTATTATTTTTGAATTTCTTGTAAAATTTCCTTTACTTGAGTTTTACTTTTATTATTCTAAGTTAAGAGAAAAAAAAGTTATGAGACATAGATCAGTTATTTCTATTAAATTTGACTCTTCGACTCAACTTAATAGGCCCGGGGGCACGGGTTAACCTTAACGGATCGGTCCCAAATTTTGCACAGCTCATTTTTTTGACCATTAAAAAAAAATTAAGGGGTAGCGTAAAAAAAAAAAAGACATTCGATTTTTGAGGGCCACCCTAGTGTATATATTGTCATACTACTTGACATTCATAATTTCAAAAAACACTCAGAAGTATGAAATGGTTAAATTTCTAATTAGTGTAGCTTATTCCAGTAATAATAAAATAAAGGTTTTTCTGGGATAAAAAAAAATATAAATTAAATGAAAAAGTAATTGAATTACTTAAAATAATGACAATAATTATGTTAAAAAATTAATTGAGGAATTTAAATCTTTTAAACAAAATTAAGAACAATTTTATAATATAATAATTACAATATAATATACAATACAATATAATCATTGAAAATTAATCAATATCAAAATAATAATCAATTTACTAATTTTTCATTAATCTATAATAGACCCTAAAAACAAAATAAATTTAACAATAATTTTTAACCAAATAGATTTCAAAATAATTTTTGAAATATAGTTCTAATTGTTATTGAAATTAATGTTATTATTATTTGAACTCTTACAATAATTACAGTTCACAAAATAATGTTTTTGTTGTAATAATAATTGTAATAACCAAGTATGTTTTAACATTAGCAATTATCTTTTTAATCAAAAACGCTTCCAAAAACACTAGTAACATAGAAATAATTTTAAGCAAAGTAAGCAACTAAAATAATGGCTTATTATTTTAGTTAAAGAAAAATAAGGAAAAAAAATGTCTTAAATAAATAACAATTTTCAATGAAATTTTAATAAAAAAAAACTCAAAATTTTAGAAAATCTATCTATAATATAATATATTACAGATAGATTTTTTAATATAGATTCGCATGACATCAAATTTATTTTTTAAAAATATTCAAATAAATTATCAATTTTGTAATTCAAATAATCACACAGTATTAAGGAAAGAAAAATTCCTAAAAAACAAATTCCTAGGTTAAATGTTTGTGTTGAACAGAACAGTTCACCTTTTAATTCAGCACAAAATATTATTCAAAACATGACACACAGTGACCACGCCCTATTGCTTTACAGTTTTATGCTATATTTAATAATATTTAAATACTTACCACAAGAGGTCGGATTTTTATGATTTTACATATTGGTTTCTAGTCTATGCAGTTAAATGGGAGTAAGAAATCTTTACAGATCATGAAACATAGAATTCACAAAAAAAAATGTATTTTGCATAAAAAAGCATATTTTAGGGGTTAGAGAATATTTTTGTAATATCGGCATATAATTAACATATTTCACGTATATCAGCACTTTGATATATTCAATGTTCACTAAATTATTTATTTCTGGGTTTCTGGGTTTTAATAAAGTTTAATCTCCAGGTATTCCTTATCGATTGCGATAGCACATCGGTTATTTCGTTAGCTGTCACGACTATTCGTCGTCTACTAGTCGTGCGATATATTATTGCTTGCATATTGTCTTTCAACTCGTCTCATATTACTATAAGTTATAGTATTTGTATGTTATAGTCTATAACATACAAATATGCCAAAAACTTCAAACAGTTTAAAAAGTTTATTTGCTCAATGGATTTCGTCGTACAAAAACCAACAAACGATTTTCACTACAAATGGTGCAACAATTTTTTGTCAAGTTTGTGACAGAAATATTCCTTGCGCCAAAAAATCACAGGTAACACAACATGTACATACGGCTGTCCGCAAAAATGATTTAAAACGTAAATTAAATACTTCATCAAAACAATTATTTTTATCAGAAGCTTCTCCCAATGAAAACAACTTAAATGATTTTAACAAAGATTTGTGTCTAGCCTTAGTAGCAGCTAATATTCCTTGGTATAAAATGCAAGTTCCTCAATTACGTACATTTTTAGAGAAAAACACTGGCAAACATATACCAGATGAAAGTGCGTTACGTAAAAATTATCTCTAGCCGTGCTACCATAATACTTTAATGAAAATTAAAAATGAAATTGGTGAAAATAATATTTGGATTGCTGTAGATGAAACTACAGATACAAACGGTCGTTACGTTTAAAATTTACTGGTGGGAATATTAAAATCAAATATTCCGACTCGCCCATTTCTTCTGACATGCAAAGTTTTGGAAAAAACTAATCATTTCACTGTTGCTTGTTTTATCAATGATGGACTAAAATTATTATGGCCGTTGGGTGGAAATGATGAAAAAGTGTTGGTAAAGTTATTGGATGCAGCTCCTTACATGACAAAAACCGGTGATGCACTAAAAGTTTTCTATCCAAATTTAATTCACGTTACGTGTGTGGCTCACACGATGAACAGGGTTGCAGAGAAGGTCAGAGAAATGTGTCCAAATGTTAACAAATTAATCAGTAATCTAAAAAAGTATTTTTAAAAGCGCCATATCATGTCCAGGTGTACAAAGAAATATTGTCCAATGTGTCATTACCCCCAGAACCTGTGTTAACTAGATGGGGAACTTGGCTGGAAGCCGCAGTATTTAATTGCGATAATTTTGAGGGTTTAAAAGAGGTTATAGACAAATTAAGTGAAAAAAAATCGTCAGTCAGTATTGAAAAAAGCAAAAATATATTACACCTACAGCCTGTAAAAATTGATTTGATTTTTATTAAAACTAATTTTCCTCAAATTGTTACAACTATCAAAAGTTTGGAAAAATCAATTACTTCCTTAGTTGATATGATAAAAATGATCGAAAACACTTTTACACAACTTGAGCAGATACCAGGAGAAAAAAGAGAAGTAGTAAAAACAAAAATATTGCAACTTCAACAAAAAAACAAAGGATACAAATTTTTGAAAAATATTGGACAAGTTCTTAGTGAAAATAACACAGTACAACTTCCGGAAAATTATTCACCGACTATGGTAGCCGACTTGCTACCAATTTTAAAGATTTTAAGAGAATATAAATCCGACCTCTACCTATCACGATTGACATATGATCAAATATAGAAATAAATCAATTGTTAAAAAAATGAAAACAATAGAAACCTGTTTCCTTACTTACTGAACACTTTATATGTTGCAAAACACATGCTTTGATACCAAAAAATCAAACAAGTTTAAAATACAATCTAAAAATAAATTTCTGTATTAATACACCATTAAATATTTCAGATACTACAAATATTATCTTAATTATTGAAACAATAGATTTCCACGTTAAGGTCATTTTGTAAAAAAACATAATAGTGTTATAGACTTTGACAAGGAAATAATAATATTAAAGAAAAATATTTTGATACCTATTATCCTTGATAACAAATTAAATATTAATCAAATAATTTATAATTTTCCTGAAAAAGTCATGGTTATATTTACATTAGATAACAATTATTCTATTATAAATTATATTTCAGTTGACCTTAAGATAACTAAAGGTATAGCTTTATATATTGTATATATGGTGTATGATAATATGGCTTCAATTTTATACAAATTAAAACCAAAAATATGTGATAATATTTCGGCCTGTGCCATTAATAAAGTAATATATTATTTAATTAAATAAATAAATCAATTTTTTTTTAAATAACCTAGGCTTATTAGGTCATTGGTAAAAAATTCGTATTTTAAGAATCCAGAATATATATGTTAAATATTTAAAAAGCTTAAATTAACTTACAAATTCATATGATAAAAATATGATACTCGCATTGCGATGCCTGAAATAGCATCAGGTCTAAAAATTTAATTAATAATGAAATGATTTTTACAACTTTTCTAAATACTAGTATTAATGTCTTAATATGTCATAAAAATTATGAATATATTGCTAATTACTGGAAAACTATAGAACACAATAAACATAATCAAACAATTTTATACAAATTAATTAAGATATATCTGATAAAGACAATAATTATTATCAGTAATATTTATAGACAAATAATTGTAGATTTTTTTCTGGGTCACTTAATGATGGGAAAACAGAAAAAGTGACTTAAGTATATACAAATTCTGATATTTTAGAATTATCTGACTTGCCTAATTATTGGTTTGGTGATGATGAATTAGCAGATATTTCTAATAATTGCATTTATGACACACATTTTTAATGATTCAGATAAAATTAGAATCAAATATAGTTTCGGTAATCGTTGACCAGTAATTTTATATTTATAATGTAGATAAAAATCAATGTTGCTAAAGAACGCTTTCAAAAGGAACGAAATTACTGAAATCCATTTATTTTTTTGAGGAACGAGTTCAATTACTTCTAATAGGAATATGAATGAGATTTATTTCATTATTTTTTGAAACTGTACATCTATACTAGAACAATCGTCAAATAACATTTTTTTAAAAATATTTTAGTTTACTTCAAGAGCTTTAATTTTATATAAAATAAAGGTTGTCAGACTTTACAAAAAATTTTCAAAAATCGAGTCAAAAAAAAAAATTTACATGCATGGATAGTTTTATTTAAATCTTCCTGTATTAAGGTTTTTCATTGAATTTTTATAAAAAAATAATTATTATTGTCTTTAGTGTATTTTATTAATATTTTATTGGTAACAGTGTTTTTAAAAATAAGTATTAGCAGGTTAAATTACCGAAAATAAATTTGGAAAATCTCTTTCCTTACTGTATTATAATTTTGAAATATTTTTCCAAATTTATAAAATTAAGGAAATTTTGTGGTGACATATATTCATCTAGATTAAAATCACATTCTTTAACCATTAAAATCAGTCCAACGAAAATTGAGAATTTTTTTGCACAGACATAAAAAAAATTCATTTTTACTTTAATATTGAATTTCGCGATAATACTCATTTTTCTCCGTGTACCAGTTTTGCCCCGTCATTTACTATATTAAAACTATTTAAATATATATTTTAAAACATTTTTAATTGTTCGACTTGGATTCAAAAAAAAGGTAACACAGTGGGGTCGCAGCACAATGGGGATTTGGCATAGTTGGTATAAGTATAGATGATATCTGACAGTCATTAAAATCACTATCATAAGAAATGCTTCGATCCAAATCTGTAGATAGTGTATAATTTTATAAAATTGATGGATTATTCAAAAAGCAAAATTTACTTCTATTTCCTTCATTATTACTCATTAGTAATTCTATGATTTATAAGTATAAAATATGGATAAATATTTATGTATCAATTAAATATAGTATGAAACTGACATTTAATAATTTAGTATTGTTATTTTTACAGAAAAATTAAAAAAAAATATAAAGCAGTTGTTACTTTTATGACAAACGCACGTAAAAATTGAAAAACTTGATACAAAACTTTTCAGAAAATAATTTGTTGTTAATTATGAATAAATGATCTACAAGGTATTTTCATCAGAGTCAAAAATATACTTTTATTGATCAATTTTTCGCGCTGATTTCAAATCTACAATTAGATTGTTTCCATCACCACTAGTTTTGGTATTATTACTAATTAGTTAAAATGAGTATTAACATATAAAAAAAAATATAGGTTAAAATTAAATTCAACAACACAACAGCGGATGAAATCATGGGTAGTCCTAGGTTCAAATTAAGGTGGAACGTCCCTTAAGTTGTTATGGTACAAATGTTGGCCTCGCTGAGGTCATAATCGGTAGCTTGTCGGCGATCTCATAGTAGCTATCTTGATATCTCGAGGATATTAAGATAGGTCGGAGTCCGAGTCGACTAGAAACTGCCCACATATCAATGAAATATTTCTAAAGTATTTCTAGAATATAACCAGGATATACATTGGCAGCGAATATTAAATTCTCACAATATATTTAAGGTATATTTTTAAAATATTATAAAAATAATATTTTGACAATATTTTGCAAGAAATTTTATGAATATATTAAAAAAATGTAAAAAATTAAGCCGCTTTCCGGAATTCGGACCTCGTTCTTCAAGTGCCAGGGACATACGCATTACCAGCAGACCCAAAAGTTACTACGACCGTACGATGATAAAAAAGGCTATTTATGGTGTTTAAATTTTCAAAGTCATTTTCTCCGTTTAAAAAAATTCAAAGTAATTGCAATTTTATATTCAATTTAGATTAAATTCATATAATTTTTTTGAAAATTGGTGATACCATCACCGTGACCTCTCCTTGTAAGTTAGAAATTAACCTATATTGTTGGTAATATAAAAATATATTCTAACTATAATAAAAAGTTTTTTAAGATTTTAAGTTTCACAGAACAATAATAAGATATAATCGCGCTGATAAAACTAAAAAATGTTTAACTCGATAGGCCTGCAAATAATAGTAACAAGGGTTTTTTTTACTGTCTCTGGCAAACCAGGGTGACAACCAATAGCCTAGCTCGTCTGGGCCAGAGTTCACCAACTCAAGTCGGGTAGACAGTTGCTGAGATGAAGTAGATGACCCATAGCCGATAAGACCACGGAATTTTTCCGTACCAAGTGCGGGGCGGGCGCCTCGGATGATGGCCTAGTCATCGCCTGCCGTCCTCTTTTACCGGTTTACCGCTCGGATAACAGTGGGGCTTGGATCCGTTGTAGCTGTCACTAGAGTGACTTTGTGGTTTAATGCAAAATGCTGGCCTCAGGGAAAGCAGCTGAGAGACAGGTCCTTGGCGCCTACCGGCCTTTCCCAGTGGGGAGATACACTGGAGGTTGAGTATGCTATAATACGTAATGACTTTGATAGTAGTCATGGCCCTACCAGGGTGCTCGAGGTTGGTGCAAACCAGAGGTGAACGGTGAACTTAGTTGTCGGGCGCTGGTGTTCCGTTGGAAGACACGGGGACCATGAGCCGACTTGTCGCACCTCGCTCACTGATTCTTTGTGCCCAGCAAATAGAACCTAGTGCTAACGCTGATCACGGTTGTAGGTGAATCACTTCGGAATGAAATCCACATAAACAATAAAGATTGTCCCTGACTTACCTAGCTTAATTAAAATTTATACTAATTATAGAAAACAGTTGTTTACTTATTAAGGATTTATATATATATATATATATATATATATAACTAGATACCAATAAAATCCAAGGGTGTAACTAAAGGGTGGCAAGGGGATGGCTTGCCTCTGTTAAATTAATTCAGTTGACCAACAAGATATATATTTATAATATTTAAAAAATTACATTGATAATATATTCCACAAATATTTCGAGTTAATTATTCTATATTTATTCTAATTAATATATTTTTATAATATATATTAGCAAATATTAAAAAAGATATTTTTTAAGCACATTGTAGAAATATTTTTAGTGCGATATTCTGAATTTATTCTCTTTAATATATTCTCAAAATATACATAAAAAAAATATTTAAAAATTATTTTGTGAGCATATTATGGAAATATTTCAATAGAATATATTTTTTATTATATTTATGAGATATTTTCACAATATAACTTTCGATTTATTTTAATTAAGCCTCGTTTATGTTGTTTTAATTTATATTTTGTATCAATGTATATATAAATTTTCTTTTGTTACTTGTTCCTCACTAATTTTTATTAATGATGTTTTTGATGACTGTTATATATATTTTGGGCTTTGCCTGTATAAAATGGTATAAATAAATACATAAATATTTGCTTCAAAATATTTTAAAAAGTATTTTTTGTAAGAATATTTTGACAATATTAATATATCAAAATTGCTATGTGGGTGGCATTTTGTTTGTAACAAACAAGTGGCTACTAGGATTTGGGCAGTCTGTTTCCGCCACTACTGACTGCCATTACAGTTTATCTGGTACTTGCAGAGAGCTTTACACTTGCCACCCTTTTCTTCAAATGTACAATGATATCATCCTTTGTTATTAATCTGTTCCAAGTTTGAATTATTTGGAGGTCTGTTACGATGATGACTACGTGACCTAGAAAGGATTTGTTACGGGCGTTTGGCACATAATTCTCTTACTTGTTTCATGAGCATTTCGTTGTAGCAACACAATGGATAAAGGGCGGGAGGGCTGTATCTCAAAAATGTTGTCAGCCAGCTTACCTACATTTTCTAGGGAAAGCTCTAATTGAGCAGTTAAAATAGCTATCATATAATGATAGACGGCTTAGCCAAAGTTAATACCGTGTTGGCTTATGTTCATCCAGTTCTTCTACATTAATGAATTGACGCACACGTTGTCTTTGAGAGATATGCAATCGTTCAACAAGTTTTACGCGCAGGTTTTTTTAGCGTTCTGTAAGCAATGGATTAGTATTAATATCTTCTACTTCAGTCGCATAACAACATAATTAAATTTAGTTTCCTCATTTGTTATTTCCGACATTGTAAATTTCAAGTCTACCTGAAAAAACCATAAACTCGGCAATATAAAATAAATTAAATTTATGAATATATTTAACGTATATGATGGAATCTAAGTTTACTCCAGCTATTGTGCCTATAAGATTACTCTAATAAGAATATTTAACAAAAAACATTTTTGCCCAAAAGTAGTCGTTGAATGAGAAATTATAAAATCATTATTAAATAGTGAAATTAGCAAAAAAAAAACATGACATTAAATATGTCATATAATTATTTTACAGCAAACCATACCTACTATATAGTTAAAATTATTAACTTAATAAGTAAATGGTAAATAGTTTACTTCAAATTTATCATTAACCACTCGATTACTCGTAAAATAAATACAATATTGGAAAACAATTTTTTGTTTTTTTTACATATATTTTTCCATTTATCAGAAAATAATGACTTTTTAGAATCGCTTATCACTTAAAAAGGTGTTAACTTTATTTTTTTAAATGCCAACATACATATTTAAGTAACTTAAAAAATAGAAAATAATCTAATTAAGAAAATAACTGTTCGATAACAATTTTAGGACAAGTATTTCAAAAGTAATTCTCATTTATATACCTGGGCGGGATGAAAGAGTACGGTCGGAAAATGACCAGTGATAAAAATAGCAACACCCACTCTTCTCCTCCAGTCAATACTTTAAATTGTTAACTTCTGAAATACTAGTCAAAAATTTACATATTTTCATAATTAGATTATTTCCTATTTTATAAGCTAGTTAAATATGTATGCTGGCATTTAAAAAAATAAAGTTGACACCTCTTTAAGTTATAAGGAATTTACATATTATATCATGAAATATTACACTATTCACTAAGTATACCTATTGCTAATTTTAAATCGTCTAAACAATTTTTGATAGAATATATAAAGATATGCTTTAAGATCATTTTCAATTTTTTTTTAGTATTGATGCGATTCTAAGAGAATTAGTTATTTTATTATAGAAAAAAATTTAAAAAATCGTCAATTTTATTAGTTATCATAGGAAAACGATTATTATTTATAAGTTTTCGAAAACTTGTAATTAACACACGAAAATGTTTCTAACATTTTGTAATAAAGATTTGAGGTACTCATTTCTGTAAAAAGTGCGTTCGAATATTATTATTTTTCATGGAAATAAAATTGCATACTGTTACCAGTAAATAACATAAAAAGGTAAAGTTTACTTCCGTAAACAAGCGTTTGATACCAAAGAAAAATTCAAAACTTAATAAACATCAAAATTCTGTGTAAAGTTAAATTTTGAATTAAAATAAGAATCCTTGGTATAAAAATTTTTCTTCAAAACTTATCTATAAAATAGCTATCTTCAAATATAAAAACGGTAGCACAGTGGGGTCGCGGCATAGTGGAGACATTGCATAGTTGGGTTCAGTATAGATTTAATCTGATAGTGATTAAAATCACTATCATAAGAAACGCTTCGATGCAAATCTGTAGATAGTGTTTAATTTTAAAAAATTGATGGATAATTGCAAAAGCAACATCAACTTCTATTAAAATAAAATACAAAACCCATAATTTTCATACAAAAATAGCATATTTTTGAATATGGTAGCCATTTGCGTATAGAAGATAGGTCGTCGGGACAAATTTTTTTTTTTCATTTTGTAGTACATAAAATAAGCTTTAATTTTATATATGTTTAAAGGACGCAGTATTTCCGGAACATTTTCAAAAATTAAGTTGAAAAAGTTAGTTTTTGTAAAAAAGTTGCAATTTTAATTCCCCCCCCATGAGCAGGTTAAATGTTAAATTTTCAAAAAAATTATATCAAATGAAAGGAAAATATCTAAGGTTTTAGTATATAAAAAAAATATGTTGATTTGTTGATTTTTGAAAAAGTTATGGAAGTTTTAAGAAAAAAAAGTGAAAAAAATGACAAAATTTGTCGATTTTTAAATTTGTAATTTTTTTGGATATTTCCCCCATTTGCGGGGAACGAGGGAA
>NW_026099572.1:80910205-80916978 GCF_025091365.1 Daktulosphaira vitifoliae | reverse complement strand
AAAAAAAAAAAAAAAAAAAAAAAAAAAAAAAAAAAAAAAAAAAAAAAAAAAAAAAAAAAAAAAAAAAAAAAAAAAAAAAAAAAAAAAAAAACACATCATTGTAAAATAATACCTTCTCCGCTTCGCATCGAAGCTAAAAAAAAAATTTAATAAAAAAATATATTTTTTTGTAATTGTGAAATATAACATAAACTATATTTCAAATATAGTCCTATATTGTAAAAATTGATTAAAACAAAGTATAAAATGTTATTTAGATCATAAGTTATATAAATTGTCAGTTCGATCTGTTTCACTCCGTATAATTAAATTTTCGAAGTAAATTTTACTTAAATTTTACTGGTAAACATAATATTTATGAAATTTTGACTTTTATGGAATAAATATTTGACTTTTGATTTTTTTGTATATAACCTTTTTTATGTAAAATAATTACATATATAATTTTTCTTATAAACTGTATCGTAAAAATCATAAATTTTGATATAAAACACGATAATTGAAAAGCTACTCTTATGATCGAATTTTCAACCTTTTTACGGATTGAAAAGTCCTAACGACAATTTATTGGGATCAAATTTTGGATAGCTTATTTTTACATGTAGTAGATAAATCTTTTGATGAACGTAAATCGAATTTTAAAAAATTGTATTTTAAGGACTAGCCCACTTAATTAGTTCTTATTAAGTAATTTAATCTTATTATAAATAAGATAATTCATTGTGTATGTTGTCATATTGAAAAAATGAAATCTCCCTAATGAGGTATAAGGTATGAACATAAAAAATACCTTATGATTGATAATTTGGGGAAAATAAACTATCTAAAATAAACCAAAAGAAAAATGAATAAAATTATTTTTATTTTTCGACTAATTAAGTGGTTTATGATAAATTAATTGCTCTGTGTATTAATTATAATTTGATAACTATTTCCTAAGCTAAGTTAAGTACATTTTAGCAGATTAAAAGGTCAAAACAATTTTGAAGTACAAAACAAAAATCGTCCTAATTAAATTAATCGGTAATTTATTGAACAGGATAAATCCTTTTGCATACAAATTACAAAAAATTTAATTGTTGTAACTTGACATATTTTCTATAATGTCCAGATAATTATTTTTATTTTATATTTTACCGGTCCAATATTTTTAATTGTACTGAATACATAGATTCAGTTAAAAAAAAAATGTTTAATTTTCTAATTTTATATTTTTGGTTGAAACATAAATTTTTTGTTATATGTAGAATGCTTCTCCGTTTGTTTAAAAAAATTAAACTCTTTTATTCTTATAGTAATTATAAGTTAGGTAGCAATAAAAAAACAGTGCAGTAGTACTAAATGGTTATTATATATTTTTATTATAATTTTTCTTTAATTGCATGTATAACATAGGTAGAATAATTATAAGTAATTTTTCCAGTTTCATTACAAAATGTTAGTTCTGGAATATTCCAAAAATTTTCTTTGATAATAGAAAAATATCTTTCTCTCAAATTAATCGGTATATTACTATATAAACTATCTGCTGATTTAACGGCATCTAAAATGATAAATATATAATTATTAATTAAATTATTTGAAATAAAAATGTCATAATTTTATGTGAGCTTCATAGATATTATTCAAACATAGTAACATTTAAAAAATTATTAATCACATTATCCTTTAAATCATTTTTCAACGCGAAGTACGGTATGCACAGAATATGTTATTATCCACTCCAATATATTATAAATTTTGTTATTAGATATTTTAAATTATAACTCTTCTTACTACAGTACTTACACGTCTTATTAATAATCCAAAATACTAATTAATTTTGTATCTAATTCTATTACTATCCTTCTCTGGATTCCAAATGGAATCCTAAACCATATAAATGAACCAACTGCAGTACTGTATGAAATAAATATAGTTTAAAAAAACTAAAAAACACGCTTTTAAAGCACATTGAACTAAAAAGTTCAAAATAATTTTTAAAATAAGCTTAAAACAATATTGAACGAAAAGACTAGAATTATTGTGATAAAAGCGTCGGGCGCTCAATATACGAAAAATATGGCACGAAGCACCGACGCTTTTATCACAATAATTCTAGTCTTTTCGTTCAATATTGTTTTAAGCTTATTTTAAAAATTATTTTGAACTTTTTAGTTCAATGTGCTTTAAAAGCGTGTTTTTTAGTTTTTTTAAACTATATTTATTTTTTACTTTTTAGTTTTATGTTATGATAATAGTTACTATCAATATCATGGTTGTAACGGGTAACGGGAATACAGGGTTCGATTCCGGGGAGAGAGTCTGAGAAACGGCTAGTGACGAAAAATGATACGGGAATCATCCCCCGTAATCGGAATGAATACACCACATATCTCTTAATGAGAATAAAGCGTATTAATATATAAGTTTTAATAGTAATTAGAATGTATATACATGTAAAGGGACTTAAGTACGTAAACGTATCATGCATGAGGTATAGCCGTGTTTATGTGGGCGGGCATGGCGGAGGGAACATTATACACGAGGCATATACGGCAGTAGAGGCGTCGGCTGTAGAAATATATAAATGAATATTAACATATACGTATATACGTATAAATATTAATATATATATATATATTAATATTAGCGGTGGCGGTAGGAATATAATGATCTTCGCATAATATCGCCGCACTTTTGCTGGCGTCGACGACGCGATGTCCGGCGTGATCTTCGGACGTCGAAAGGTTAGCAGTGTAGATCAGAGGTTCTCAAAGTCAAATGAATCACGGACCCCCATCTAAAGACCTACAGTTTTAAAGACCTAACCCTGATATGTGCTCGCGGACCCCTGGGGGTCCGCGGACCATACTTTGAGAAACTCTGGTGTAGATGACAACAGTGCGCGAGTGCGGATCGGTTTGTTGACGTCACTTTGACAACGAGAAGAAGACTACGGTATCATTAACGGCGGGACGTCGTCGGCCGTGCGGCGCTTGCTAGACTTTGCACCGCGGCGTATAACACGAGGTGTTGGTCAGTCAAATACTCATAATAGGGCGACGGCTGATAAAGGTGGCACGAGTGGTGGGGCATTGTGTATAACGAAACGACGCGGGGCTGTGTCAATTACAATAAAAATTTGTTATATATATATATATATATAATTGATGATAAGCGCGCGTCTACGGGTTAGAAAATATTGCTGTCTACGAGTGGTGAGCGGGGTGGGGCGAATGCGTTACAACAGTATAGTCTCAAGGTCATACACGACGGGATACGCGACATAATAACACGTGCCGCGTGGAGTTACAAACTTACAAACAACAAACAAACGACAAACAACATACACGTGAAACTAATATAAGCGTGTTAAAAAGAGTGGACATTGCCCTTATATCTGAATGCCACCTTACTATACGTTCACGATTAAATATTCCTAGTTATAATTTAATTAACTCTAATAATTCTAATAACACTGCACATGCCGGTTCTGTAATACTTATTAGAACACATTTAGAATACTACTGTTTACCTAAAATAAATGAAGATTATTTACAATCTTGCGCAATAAAAACAATTTTAAATCACACCCCAATAACAATAGCAGCTGCATACTATTCACCAAAACACACAATAACAATTGAACAATTTAAATGCTACTTTAACACACTAGGCCGAAACTTTATAGTTGGCGGTCACATTAATGATAAACACACTAACTGGGGATGTTGAACAAACAACCCACAGGGTAATAATTTCCTTTAACTTATTTCCTCAGCACACTATAAAATACTCTCTCCTTTAGATCCCACCTACTGACCGAATTCACCATCAAAACGTCCTGACATCCTTGACATTTTTATAACTAAAATTCCAAATAACATCTTTTGCCAAATTAAAAACTTTAATAATTGTGCTCAGACTACTCCTCTGTTACAATTAACACAACGCCTCCTATTCGATTCAGTAACCCTCCACTAATAAATAAAGCAACAAACTGGGAAAAATTTCGAAAGATACTAACTGATAACACATATTTAAATATTAAACTAAAAACTCTTCAAAATATAGATGATGCCATAAAAAACTCAACATAGTCGATACAAACTGCTACCATTTCTGCTACTCCTCCCTGTAATAACAAATCCTCTTTTCTCAATTATCTTCCGACTAACATTTGTACATTAATAGCTCAAAAACAATGAGCCAGATATCAATGGCACTCGCTACCCTTCCGATAATAAAATACTAAACATCCTTACAATACACCTAAAAAGATTACTTGCAAAATTTAGAAGTAAGTCTTATTCAAATTATATAGCATCTTTTTCCATACAAAATGGTTCATTATGGAAAGCTACTAAACAGGTCACAAAAGATAAACTCTCTTTTCTCCCTTTTAAGAACGAAGACAAATCCTGGGCAGTGAATGATCAAGAAAAGGTAGAAATATTCCAAAAATATTTTTCAAACCACATGAAACCATAATTAATACTAAACTTTCAAAAAAAGTAGAAAACTTTCTTAATTGTCCGTTTCAAATGACGCTCCCACCTAAATCATTGACTCCAGCAGAAACTATGCATTGCATATCTAGTTTACCCACCAAAAAAAATCCCCTGGTTTTGACCAAATTATCAGTGAGATAACAAAACGTCTTCCAAAAAAACACTACTACTATTAACACATATATTCAATTCTATTATTCGCTTATCATATTCCCCAATGGAAATCGTCGATAATAATAATATTTAAACCTGGTAAACCTCCAGAAATTCCCTCATCCTACAGACCTATCAGTATCCTCCTTTTTTTCTCCAAAGTACTTGAAAAATTAGTGCTTAGGAGAATAAATTCTATAATAACTTAAAAAAATACTATACCCGACAAATAATTTGGTTTTCGTAGCAAACACTCAACTATTCAACAAATTAACCGCTTAACTGACACTAGAAACAGTACTGTTCTGCCGTATTCCTGGATGTTGCTCAAGCTTTCAACCGAGTTTGGCATGACGGTTTTCTTTTTAAATTGAAGCTACTCTTACCACCTTCATACTACTTATTTTTTAAATCTTATCTCATAAAACATCATTTTTCAATACCCTGCCGCTCAGTTCTTTCAATGAAATCTATTATAATGGCAGGAGTACCCCAAGGTACCCTGCACCCCTACTATTTTAACATATTTACAGCTGAACAACCAAATAATCCTAATATAATTGTATCAGATTATGCCGATGACAAAGCTATCATTTCTGTTAATGAAAATCTTCAGATGGCTTCAGTTAATTTACAATCCCATCTTAAAGACCTTCTATCCGGTATCATGACTGAAGAATTAAAATAAATCTTGTTATACTACTTTTACACTTAGAAAAGAACTCTGTCTACAAGTTTACTTAAATGATATTCAAATACCAACCTCAACTACTACAAAATACCTTGGTATACACCTTAATAAAAATCTGGTCACATCATATAAACTCTACTAAAATCAAACTAAACGCACGCTTCTTTATAATCACACGTTTTCTACACTGTAAATCAATACTTTCACTTCATACAAAATGCTACTTAAACCTCTATGGACATATAGAATTCAAATGTGGGCATCAGCAAAAAATAAACGAACATAAAAAAAATTTTAACTATACAGAATAAGATACTTCTAATAGTCACAAATGCACAGATACCAAGGAACACTACACTCGATACCACCAATTCCTTCTTAATCATCCTAATTCTTTAGTAAAGGATCTTACTTTACCCACAATGCCTGGCAATCCTCCTAAAATATTAAAAAGGAAATGGTGCAGAAACCTTCTTAATTAAAAAATAATTAAAACATTTAAAAAAATAAATAAATTATATTAATAATAACCTAACTACTAAAGAATATCATTTTAAAAGAGTGTTGTCAATGGGCAGCTTCTTTTTTCAAAATAATCAAGTCAAAAAATCATAATCATCTTTTATACTTATTGTACTAATATTGTATATATTTTATAACTCAAATAAAAAAAAAATCCAAAATCATAACTAACAATGTGTAAACATTAAAAAATATAGTTTTATTCTTATTTGACAGGCTATGAAATAATGGGAAAAAATGAATTTTTCGGCAATATTTGTTATGTAATAATTGAAGCACAGTAATTTACTATTTCTGTTAAATATTAAAAAGATTACTAATGTTAAATTGTCCGTACATTTAGCTGTTGTTACTTTTTTAAAAACCAAAATTATAAAATTTGTTTAAACTCAATAATATCTTAANTATAAAATTTGTTTAAACTCATTAATATCTTATAAAATAATTTTCTATAAAAAATTTGTTGTCTTTATTATAATCCTCAGAACTTTTACTTTTAAACTTATTTTTAATTATGAAATTATTAAACATGTTAATATCTTGTTGTTGTTAAATTCTGATACTGTGATGTATGTGTGTTCATAATATTGTAATGGTTCTATACTGTTGTTCATTATTGTTTATTTTGTTAGTAACTTAAATTGATTGTTTATATCAAGTGTAAATTCATTTACAAGAGAGGGTTAATATAGAAATTAAACACGAAAATTTTCTTATTAATATATTTCACAAATTCAACATAACAAGAAATGTAGGCTTTGAGAACGGCTCTTTTCAGAAGAAGGACTACGGATCACCCCCTTATTAGTTGCAATGTTTACATATCTCTGATAATCATTATCAGAAATCATCTATTTAATAGTTGGGAAAATATTACAATCGATATTATTTTAGAATGTTATAAAAAAAAAAAA
>NW_026099572.1:80889248-80908909 GCF_025091365.1 Daktulosphaira vitifoliae | reverse complement strand
AAAAAAAAAAAAAAAAAAAAAAAAAAACACATCTTAGTAAAACCAATACCTTCTCAGCTTCGCATCGAAGCTAAAAATTGTCAATTTTATATACTTCGTTCAAAAATTAATAAAAACCCAACCGATCTGTGTTACTTAAGATCACCTATCTGTGCCTATCTTTCTGTTCAGCTATCGTTATTCCTATGACCCTACCAACCAACGATTTACACGCTGTTTAGGAGAGTACAAAATTCATCTAACACCACGAAACTATGACAATCTGTTGTCCCATCGCCTGTAAGTAATCACCTCGACAATGAACCGTCCTCATCTTACGTACGTTGACAATCTAATACCGAGAAGACTAAGCAATTGTACTAAAAAATCATCATCGAACAACGCCATTTCGCAATCGTTGTTTTTGTTATTATTATTTTTTTTTAATAAATAACCAGCACCCCTACAAACAAAAGTATCAATGTGTCACCTACATTATTTCTCAGGAATCGGTATAATAACAATTATACTTTTAAAAAAACGAATATTTTAACAAAAGTTGATTATGCAATAAATTATTGCTTACGCCATAATTGCAAAATTTGATTTTTGTATAAAATTTCGCTTATATCAAATAAGCGTAATAATTATGGTATAATTACAATTTATTAGAAAGTAATATACATTCTAATTATAACAATATTTACTCTATAAAAATATATAACATATGCATTAACAATAATTTATAATTACCTATAAAATGCTTTATTTCTAGGTATTCAATTGATTTATTGTGAATATAAACTTCAATTACTCGGAATCCAGCTGTTTCGAAATATGACTTCATTTCTTCTTTAGGTATAAATAAAACTGGTTCAGGCATGATTTTCTAGAAATATATGAACAAAAAACATTCTATATAAATAAAATGATCAGTATAAAATTAATCAGACTTTTGGTATCACAATAATAAACCACGTATCTTCTAAAATATATAAACAGAAATTTATAAAAAAAATTTCACTAGATTTAGTTTTACTTAAAAAACTTGCCTTGACATATTCATCAAAATCAGGACCCAATATTTTATACATTTGAAAAAATGGATTATTAGTTAAAAAAGTCATTAAGATTTCTCCACCAAATTTTAACATTAAATATATGTTTTTTAGGGCTATTGGTTTATCAGACACCCAATGAAAGCACATGAATGAAAATATCTTGTTGAAATGGTTTGAATAAAACGAAGAACTAATAGAATCTTCTATATTCATTGTTTTGAACTCTATTTTAGTTATTTCATTACTATGTTTGGCAAATTTTATCATTTCTTCATTTCTATCGACAGCAATCTAAACAAAAACATACATTATTAGTTATTTTATGGTACTATAGATAATTAAAAACTCAAAAGCTTATTTATAACTCAATTTTCATTTATAAAATGAGGAAAATAATTTTAAATTTAGTTAAGAGAAGCCTGACATAAAATATCAAAAAGCTCTATTTCAAAACAAATATATTTTATTTTGCAATCTGTAAAAATTGTTTCAACAGTATTCAATTAATCTATATTCTCCACGGGTATACATTACATCTCTTGATACTAAACACCATGTACAAGGAAAACTAATTGCATTTAACAATATTTCTGTCAAAATTTTAGTAAGTTTTACTTTCAAGATCTTTAAGTTTAAGAGTGACTATTAAACGGAAACAGTCTCGTAGTTTTTTTAGCCTGTGCCACAATACCAAGTATTAATAATTTTTTAACTGTTTAGCATAAATACCCTCAGTATATATTTGTCAATCTTTATATCATCACCATGGGCTGAATTAGATATTATAATTAGTCGCTCAGTCTAATCTATATTTTATTTATACCTTTTTTTAGTTATATGCTTAGAAATTTTTCATGAGTAGGAGACCTTGGCGTAGTTAGAGATTGCATTCGATGATCAAGCCTTCCCATAAAAAAAATTGGCCTTCCCAAAAATATAGAAAACTTATACAATGTAAGATAAAATTGTTTTTTTGGGGGGAATTATTAATATAGTCCTCCACATTTATTCTTCTAACTTCGACTAAGTGACAGGGTTATATAAAAATTTGACCTCATTTTATTGAAATAAAAATGTACTTCTGACATTTCATTATTTTGACTATGAATATTTATGCACTATGGTATCCCGTCTAGGTTGGCCCCTTGTATTTAATAAAAAATACAATGATTAGAGATATTCTAATAAAATTAAAAAAATATAAGTTCCAAAAATAGAACTTCTATTACATATTATTGTAAAATTTGTGATAAAGTTGTAGGTGTAAAGTTTTTTTTTGTAACGTCCTATATTTTTTCCTCTCTATTTATTCCCTTTAATTTACAGACGAATTTTTTTACCTCGTATAAATATAACTAAATATGAAAATTATTTAAAAAATAAATTAACGTAAAATAATAATTGAATAAAAATTTATTCATTTTGTCATAACTTTGTGACTCATTTTGTAAATTCTGATTAAGAATATTTTTCCATTTCTTTCAATAATGTTCAGTAAAAGAAATTTTTATACTATTTTTTTTTGTGACTCACCAATTTTTCGATTTGATCTTGTATTTCACTATAAAGCCTTTTTTTAGTTACATCGCCGGGTCCACATCCGACATCTAAAACTATTTCATTTGACTCCCATGACATATTTGGTAGAAATTTTGTTAAAATATTTGAAGCTATTTGATGCTGTAAGATACTTTCATTTACATACATCATAGGAATATTTTCATCGTTCTACGAAAAAATAGACAAATAACAATAAAATGTACAGTAATTTTTAGTAATTAATTCACTATTTTAAGTGATATTTCATTAAAATTGGAACTGATAAATATTTTTAATTTTTTTGGCGAGATAAGTAGTGAATTTCTTATACCTCACTGCTTGGGGTCCATTTTTATATACCTCCAAACATGTTGCACTATTTTTATAAACTAATTAATTATTTTACAAAATATATTAAAATCAAAATGTTTAAATTAAACTTTAAACCGACGAAATTCTATACCATAATGTTCTAAAATAAATCATTGCAGAGCTAAGTGATCTAAGTGCCTAGAATTCAAAAACAATTTTTATTACATCAAATTTACCTTTATTTCCACGAAAATACTATGAAAAAAAATAATCTTAAATAATTTCTTAATTCTTAAATCATGAACATTCTTACGGAGAAGATATAGAAGATAAAACCCCGATGATGAAAATAAATATATGATAAAGATGTAATTTGGATGGGGTATTAAACATTTTTTTTATGTTTATCACCTCCCCTAAAAAAACCCTGAAAATTCCATTGTCTTAAATTAATATTTAATAATAATTTAAAAACTCGCGATTCACTATTTTTGTACAATACAAATTTTTAAGTACAATTATAAGATAAAAGTACTGTTTGATACATATTCTTACACAGTTTTTCCTATATAATAATGTTATGATAAATATAAATGATAATTCCACAGTATTAAATAGTTATATTTTAAGTTTTCTTAAAAAATGAAAAACTTTATCCAGCCACAGACAGTAGTGCACGTAAGATTTTAGTTCGGGTAGAGGTTTCATTGAAAGTTGATGATAAACTCGACAGACCCTCACTATACATCTGAACTTATTTCATGGAGGTGGGATTAAAACGTTAAAAATCTTACACCTACGTATGCTACTGACCACAGATACAAAAATAAACAAAATTATATGATAAGTAATGAAATCACGACTTCGATTTCATTACTTAGTAGATAGTATTACTATATTTTTCACTTCAATTATAGTGCTCAAATAAGCAATGATAATTTTCAAGTATAAAATCTTATATCTATAACCTATACTTGTCACAAAAATTTCCAATTTTAAAAATACCATTGTTTCTATATTCTCCTTGTATACGCTTCAGTATTGAGATAGAATGGGGAAAAGTTATCTATGAAAATTTACTATAAACTTATATGTTCAATGACTAATTTGTGTTAGAACAATTTAATTTTTTTGGAGGCATAAATATTTTTGGGACCTTTGATGAAGATAATTTAAACAACTGTTTAATTTAAGAGAAAATCCCCGGCTTGAATCATGATTTTTAAAAATTAATTTTAGGGAAAGTAAAAGACACTTATAGATACTTTTAGCCATTTATTTTAATTTGATGTTAATAATTAATTAATTATTTGATAAGTAATTATGTTTTACATGATAGTTATTTTAAATATTGCTGAACTTTAAGATATACTTACTTGTGAAGATGACACATCTTCTATGGGCTCTAAAGCTTCTGATGACCAAATATAGAAAAACAAACATAATAAGCTTGTATTCTTTAAAAACATAGTGAAGGAAGTTAAAACCAAAATAATTATCTATGAATAGTAATATATAGAGACATTGATAAATACATTTTGTATCTGTATTTATGTATATTTTGAACATCATAATTTATAATTGTTATTTACACAGAATAATACAAAAATATTATAATTATACATAACTATGTATAACACAATTAATTTTAAAAATAGTTATTTTAATTTTAACTTTTTTCATAGTAAATACAGAATGTTCTTATATTTTTTATAAAACTTAAATTTTCATATCCACGTAAGCAGGAAGATAAGTCTGCATGATTTTAAAATTAAGTCCTCATAATATTTTATTTAATCGTTTTAATGATAGAATATACATTTAAAGTGATTGCTATATTTATATTTATCAAATAATAAATAATTTATTTTTATATTAACAGAGCTTTACTATAGTATTAAAAAAATTAACTAAGAATTAAGTACTGAAATCAACTGTATTATGAATAATATATATGTCTTATTTTGTATTATAGTAATAATTATAAAAAACTTATTGCATTTAAACTTCTTAAAAATATAATTATGATTCATACCAAAATATAATTAATTAATAATTAAAATTCAGAATATTTATTAAACTTTAGTTTTAAGTCAAACATATTTAATATATAACAGTTCTTTTTGAAATTGAAGATTCAGGTTTACATTAAAAAAAAAAATTTTCCTGAAAAACTAGAATTCATAACAATAAAATTATTTACTTTATTGGCCATTTTTTAGAAAAATTACATTTATTAAGTATTTTGTTCTAATATTTTTTTTTTATTTGATCCAATGTATGTGTTTTAAATTTATTTTAAAAATCTGATTTAAAGTAAAAATTTATCATTAATTTAGTTTTCTTAATAGTGAAAGCAATAATATGTTTTAATAGGCCATAAATATTTTTTTATGATACTTAAAATATAATTTTTCCACACAGGTGACATACATTGAATGTAAAAAAAGCATTAGTATTAAAGATTTCCGTATATTGGATAATGCATTAGTCAATAAAAACTAGCTTATATAACAAAATGGAAAACCAAGACTTCTGTTATTCTTAACAACAAAATATCACTAGTAAATTGTTCTCAAATTACTAAACTCTAATATTCTGTAACAGATGAAAGATTTATTGGATTAAAAAAATTATGAGAACAAACTTGTTTGTACATTTTTTTTATCTAATTATTAATTAAAAATAAATTATTTCTATTGTAGAAAATTAAATTAAGGTTTTAAAAAAATATGTTATTTAATCAATTTTAATTATTGAATTTTTTGAATGAAATAATTTTTTTATACTATTTTATAACTTCTAAATCTAAAAATGCAATAATAGTTGAAAAGACATTATTAACTTTAAGTATACTAAACATTTTTAAAAGAGCTAATCTAATCCAAGTCACCCTCTTGCGCCTATAACACTAACAGTGAATAGATTATTAGTCATAGAATATTCCGTTCATTGAGCGAAAGATTAGTTTACATTTAGGGCCACTACAAAATATAGAAGTGTGAAAAGTGTTCCCATACCAGGTCTTGTACTTAGTAAGATCCCGCCAATCAAATTGGAAAGCAAAATAAAAAGTATTTTAGTTATTAAAAAATTATAAGAGTCCTGCTAATGATTTTACATCAAGCTTTGTGATTTCTAACTTTAGCCCTGCTACTACTTGCTATTATTTTATTTATGCGTGTTTCATGTTACAATTTAAAACCTTACATAAAAAAACCCAGCACAGGGGGGTCGCGGCACAGTGGGTGACGTAGCATAGTTGGATCAAGTATAATGATATCTAACAGTGATTAAAATCACTATCAAACAAAAAAACGCTTCGATGCAAATCTTTAGATAGTGTTTAATTTTAAAAAATTGGTGGATTATTCCAAAAGCTACATGATCTGTTAGTTCTTTATTAATATCCTGATTAAGATAAAATATGTCGAATGAAAAAGGGATTATTAAAAAGTATTATTTCTCATAAAAAAATTATGTTGATCCATACACTTTTCAATAAGTTATATCATTATAAAGTTAAAAATGTAAAAAATAAAATCAAGAATTTTCATACAAAAATAGCATTCGGTAGCCATTCTCACCACGAAAACAAGTCCAGAAGTCAAATTTCCATAATAAAGTGCATTACATTAGCTTTAATTTAAGATATATATGAAAGTGTCAGACCTTCCGGAACACTTTCATAAGTTAAATTGAAAAAGTTGTCATTTTAAATCTATTCTATATAATCTATTCTATTTTATATCTATCACCCCACACAGGGGGGTGTGTGGGCAGCTTTAGGGTCAGATTTATAAAAAATATATACCAAATTATAGGTAATAACATTATGCATCTATTAAAATAAAAATTATATTAATTTTGAAAAAGTTATGGCAATTTTAAGTAAAAAAAATTGAAAAAATTGAAAAAATTAGCGATTTTTAAATTTGTAATTTTTTTTTGAGGTTTCTCCCATTTACGGGGAATGAGGAAAATTTTTTCAATTTTTGAGGGTAATGTCTTCGATTAGATACGATTTATGATATTTTGACGTATCTTTGAAAGAAATCGGTCCGGTGAGAGCTGAGAAAAAGTGGTAACAGACAAAAAAAAAACACTTCATAGTAAAACCAATACCTTCTTAGCTTCGTATCGAAGCTAAAAAGCATAAAAAATATGGTGCAAGTAGCATTAATAATTGCAGTTAAGAAAAATTTTGTTTTTTCAAGTCCAGTTATAAACGAAAATGTTGCTATTCTATTTACACTAATTATGCTCGATATTTCCTTAACCCTTTCGTTATGAACTTATATAAGTAATACACATTTTTTTTTTTTAATTGTAGTATTGTCGTTGAATAAACGTATTACACATAATACTCAATAAAATAATTAATAGTGCTCAATAAAATGCATAAAAATATTATTTTATACCTACAGTAACTATTATTATGCCTTTGCTTAGTTATATTTACTTAATATTATAAATTATATCCAGTATATAATTATTAAATTTTATTTTATTAAGTAATAAAATATTTTATAAACATATTTACTTTTTGACGATAATCAAAATAGATCTCTTTTTTCTTTCTTTTTCTTTTTAATTTATTAATTAAATTAGAAAATTTTGGATTTAAAAAATTGATTAACGTTAAAATAGATTGATTTGTTATCTATAACAGGACCGGTGTTGCGGTGAACGAGGTGAGTCACAGTACAAACTTAGTTAATGTCCAAAATATTTCTTTTTTTACAAAAAATAATTAAAAATCCTGCAAATTTTTTTAACAATGCTCGCAATTTATAGCATTAGCACTAGTCTCAAAATTGAATTTAACGTTATTTAACTGTTAAATGTTTTAACAATTTTATGTTAAACGTTTCTTTGAAATAAACACTATGATACTTTTTACGTTTTATATTTATAAGAGATTTTAGAAAATATATCATTATAATAAGCAGTTTGAAAAAATTTATATGTTCAGTGTGACGGGTTGGTAATGCCGTAGTGCCTCATGTGCAATCTTACGGGCTCGAGGTTTGGTGAGTAAGAGATCAGCTCAGAAATTAAAGTCGCCATTTCTCTCTCCGATAGCGGACTAAACACTCGACTTCGGAGTATGTAAGATTAAGAAATCTCCTCTTTAGGGAGGTTACAGAAAAAACATTTCATCGGCTGTAAAAACGCTAAAAAAATAGTGACGAATTGAGTATTTATGTCCGTTAAATTATGATTTTATTAAGAACTATAATATCTTTCTGAACCCTAGTAAGAAAATTCGTTTATCATAATTTTGGACCGCACAAAATGATCTGATAATACAATACGACATATGATCAAATAACGAAATTAAAGAACTGACAGGAGAAGAATATGTGAGGCAGATACTAACGAGAAGAAAAATGAGATAGCTAGGTCACATATGAACATCTTATGACATAATAAAAGACGTACTTAATTGAAAGTCAGAAAGTAAGAGGCCTTTGGGTAAATTAAAGAAAATATGGCTAGAATAACTAATGAAGAGTTTTCGAATGCTGGGGGTTGTTGACCAGAAGAGGTTGTATGTAGTTGGGAATAATGAAAGGGACTATGATTTTTTTAATCATACATTTATATTTATTTATATCATAATTTTCGAACATCTTATATCCTCCCCATAAATACATGTAAATACATCGTACACATTGAAACATAAGAAAAAACGGTTCAAGTTATTATGCAGAATGATATCATTTTTGTAAAAGCTTTCAATATATAAACATTATTCAAGCTACAAATTAAGAAATAATAAATCGTATATTTTGTGTTTAAAACTTTAAATGTGCGTCAAAGACAATAACCTACGTGTTAAATACATTGATATTATCATAAGATTTTATTTGTTTTATATTATGTTGAAAAAACATGATACAAGAGTGTATTTTTTTTCTAAAAGTCTAAAACACTATATGTTTTTAATTAAACTAAAAATTCATTATTAAGTCACTTATATGTCCCATATAAAATTAACAAAAGGAATGTTAATTGCATTTCAATGATGATATTGACATCTAATAAGTTATTAATATGAAATAAATGTTTGTTCAACATTATTAAATTTTAAAATTAAATTATGCTAATTGGAGTATTATAAATATATAAATAATATAATAAAGTCGTAATGCATTTAATATATTATAAATAAGTCTGCGTCGATATCCGATAATCACAGCCAATTTCAAACCGATACCAATAACTAAAAAATTTTAATAAATAAAATTTTTAAAAATACACTATTTCTCGGCACAATAATGAAACAGAAACTTTAGAATAATTAATTAGATGTATTTTGTTGCCCTTACAGCCCACTATGTTCGTATAGGCATAGGTATATATTTTCAATTGGAGTCCAAATTTTTTTTGATGAAGTGATGAGCAAGAAAAAAGTCTATAGACTAAAAGAAATTTATTCACACACATAAAAATTACTAGCAGAGTAGGTATGTGCAATAGTTTGGGACAAGTATAGATGATATATAACAGTGATTAAAATCACTATTAAAAAATGACGTTGTAAGTAAGAAAAAAAACCCAGCACAGGGGGGTCGCGGCACAGTGGTGACGTGGCATAGTTGGATCAAGTAAATGATATCTGACAGTGATTAAAATCACTATCAAAAATAAACGCTTCGATGCAAATCTTTAGATAGTGTTTAATTTTAAAAAAATTGGTGTTTTATTCCAAAAGCTACTTGATCTGCTGGTTCCTTATTAATATCTCGATAAAGATAAAGTATGGTAAATGAAACAGGGTTTATTAAAAAATATTATTTGTCATAAAAAAATTGTGTAGATCCATAAACTTTTCAATAAGTTATAGCATTATAAAGTTAAATATAATATAAATAATAAAATCGAGAATTTTCACACGAAAAAAGCATTCGGTAGCCATTTTCGCCGTGAAGACAAGTCCAGAGGTCAAATTTTTTTTTTTCAAATTAAAGTATATTACATTAGCTTTAATTTAAGATATATATAAAAGTGTCAGACCTTCCGGAACATTTTCAAAAGTTAAGTTGAAAAAGTTAATTTTTTGTGAAAAAGTTGTCATTTTAAATCCCCCCCTGTGGGCAGGTTAAGTGTCAGATTTACAAAAAAAATATACCAAATGATAGGTAAAGACATCAAGCATCTATATAAAAAAAAATTATATTGATATGTTCATTTTTGAAAAAGTTACGGCAGTTTTTAGTAAAAAAAATTGCGAAAATTAGCGATTTTTAAATTTGTAATTTTTTTGGAGGTTTCCCCCATTTACGGGGAACGAGGGAAATTTTTTCAATTTTGAAGGGTAATGTCTTGGACTAGATACGATTTGTGATCTTTTGACGTATCGTTGAAAGAAATCCGTTCGGTGAGAGCTGAGAAAAAGTGGTAACAGACACAAAAAAAAAAAAACACATCTTAGTAAAACCAATACCTTCTCAGCTTCGCATCGAAGTTAAAAAATGCTTCGATGCGAATCTGTAGAAAATTCAGATAATTATTTGCAATTGTACAAAAATTGTATTTTTTCATTTCTGTATTTTCTGTTAAAATTGAACTTTTTTATTAAAATTTATAGATAAATATTTGAATTTTTTATGAACAAATACAAACGGAGAAAAAATTTGAATGCACGATGACGTGTAATGTTGTTTCCTCAATCACACACCGCTCTTCTAATATAAACAAAATGTTCAAAATTAGAATTTTAAGCTTATTGTGGCATATGGTTTTGTATGTCGAAAAGACATTTAAAGATTTCAAATTTTACGAAATGTATTTTTTCACATAATTTCTCGACAGCTGTCTCAATAAAATTAATAATTAATTTTATTGATACAATTATTATACGTGCAAAAATAAAAAAAGGATAGCCTAAAATTAAACATTTCTCTTTGATTTATGAAGAATAAATTATAAAAATGTTGAATTCGTATAATGATTATTATAACATTTAAAAATTTCACTGCCAGAAATTGACAACTTCAGTATGATTAATGGATTGAAAATTTAAAGCATTAATAATACAGTTTTGATAACATACTAGTGTACCATGTAATATCTTATCAGTACTTGTACTGTGTGTATTTATTTATGTATATGTTAATGCATTTATTGTAATTGTAGGTTTGTGAATTTATTGAATGCATAATATTTAATTACACTATTAAAACTTCTATTGTGGGTACAATAAAAGTTTTCAAATTATTTTTAGCGGTCTATTTGTGTATTTTTTTGTTTTTATTAAATCACGTGTAATAATAAAAATTAATTATATTAGGATTTAAAATGCTTTTTTTAGTTAGTGAATAATATAGAAATAAAAATACATTTGTAATAGAAGGTGTGAATCCCAATTAAATTTTTCTAACTATAAATTATATTTTTATAATAATTTGTTAAAAATGTAGAATTTTTTTTATATTTTATTGAAAATTAATTTTATATGCTAATAGTGGTGCATTTACAGACTCCTGTAAATCCATCATTTTCTTCCTTGGCATTCCCTTGTATAAGGGTGTTTATTTTGATAAAATCGTACATTACGCTTCAGCACAACTTAATTAAACATTTGAAATTACAATTATTGTAATCCTCAATTTTTTTTATTTAAAATACTTTCGTTCCAAAGATTCATGAATTATAACGTTATGAATTTGAATAAATGACATTTTGTTATTATTGGTGTCAGTAATAAAATTTTAGTACCAGGAATTCATAAAGACCAATAAGTCAAAACCAGGTGTCTTGAGAACGTTACCAACGATTTTCAAACGGCTACCGAGATTATTCAAATGATGTTATTTTTCAAGGATTCTCATGAGTTCATGGTAGCGAAATGTTAACTTATATTTAAAATACCTTGTCACCAAGTTTCATTTAAAAAATCAAAAGGTCTATAGAAAATAAAACGTTTTGGTTTTTATTCTGGAAAAAGTTGTACATTTTTTTATAAGATTAAAAATATTTTCTGTTGCTATTTATTGAAATTTCCAAATATGTGCTTGTGTTACGTGTTTTAATAGGAAACAATCAACTCAGTTTGTTCTTTGTAAAATTTCAAAAAGCTGAAAATCATTATTACACAATAAAACGATTGCTATTCATATTTTTAAAGTTTTCTAAAACGATTTTTTGATGATTGTCACTCTTTTTCAGTTTTTTTGAAAGTTTTGCTAATGGTCTCTTGTGAGTTTTGATTTAAGCTTATCCTTTTATTTTCTCATCAGAGCTCCAATCGTAATCTCCCTTCCTCAATACATAATTGATATAACGATTATGACATACTATGTCATGTTTTTTTATTAATAATTTTTTCTTTTTTAATACCGTTAAATGAGTTTATATAATTTAATTTACGAAATATACATTTTTTATATCAGCTTAGCCCAAGTTATCATTAAAAATGGCAAAATTGGACTCTTGTTTAAATAAATATTTTGATCTTTAAATTCATTATTATTAAATAGAAAATCACATGTCTTGTGTATGATATACTACTTTATTATTCAAGTAGTTTTTAAACTATATAAAAGTTAATAAAAATCACATTACTTAATATTATATAGAATGACTCATTTATCATGGTCCGTTTAATTAAAAATAGAAATAATATTAATAATTTTCTTATTAGTTTCTTTTAGTTTAATGTTTCTTAATTAATCAATCACGAAGTCTTTATGTTCATCCCTTTTATCTTACAATTACCTATAACAACTTTAATTTTTCAAATGACAACACATTTAACTGACTTTAATAGAACTGATCTAATTAAGTAAACAACTGATCAATAACTACTATAGTATTTCGGAAGTAATTAACAATTTAATGTTAATGATTGGAGATGAAGAGTGGATACTGCTATTTTTAAAACTAAATATTTGCCTACCGAACTCCTAACCAACCACCTATCTAGATATAAACATGTTAATAACTTTCGAAATGCTGATCGAAAAGTTATTATTGACCAGTTATGTTTTTAATTAATCTCTTATCTACTAAATAAACTAGTTAACAATAAATGTTTCCACTTGAAAAAATCAAAATAACTTTAATAATGTACAAGGGATGAAAATAAAAAATAATTCATAATAAATTGAGAAAAACCTAGAACTAAAAGAAACCAATAAAAAAATACTCAATATTATTTTTATTTCAGAATAATTAAGTGGTCATGTTAAATTAATAAATTTCAATGAAAGTTTTTGGTGAAAAGCCCCCAACTAGAACAATTAGGCACTTTTTATAATGAACTAAAATCGTTTCGATTATAAATTGTTTTAATTTGCATTTAAATGAACATCAAACAGATAAGATAAACTACTTTAGAAAAAATAAAATAAATTTAAAAAAAAAAATTGGACCTCTATTATTTTAATAAGTTATTCAATTACATATACCAAAAACATACCATTTAATTTCAGATAGAAAAACTTGCTAAAAATAAACAGTCATTTAAAGATTGTCATTGTCTTTTACAATGGTATCATATAAATTTATTTATTTTTGGTTAAAATTTCAACTTAAAAATATCAAACATATTGATAATTATATTGGTTGATTTAGAATATTAAATATATTTTTTTAACTATAATGATTATAATATGTAATGATTTAATAATAGAAAATTTAGATTTATTACTATTTTTTTATATAGGAAAAGTATTTACTTAGTTACTAAGTAGCTACTATAAAAAGTAACACGGTTCAAGTAATGGGAATGATTTGAAAAAAAAATAGATATATTAATTCAACTATATGAAATAGTTATCTAAGCATAATGTATTTTTCAATTGTCATAATGACAGAATGAATGACATAATAATACACATAATGTATTTTCATTAACTATTTAATAGACCGTTATTATGTTTAAAAATTAATTTTAATATCAAGAATAATTTAACATTATATATATAAGTTAAAAAAGAGGTTAACATTTGATTATTAAACAGTTTGATCATACTTAACTAAGTATAAACATATCAATGTCAAAAAATTAATAATTTAAATAAAATTGTAAGATAAAATTTTTTTAATCTTTGACTGCATGTATAGTAATTGGTAAATATGTTTTAGTTGTTTTTCCAGTATTGGAACAAATATTGACCATTCGTTCATCACATATTTTACTTTTAACATGTTGCGAGTATTTTTCATGTAAATGTGTTGGCAAAACATTATACATATTATCCACAGCTCTAATAGCACCTAAAAACAAAAATTATATTAATTTTAGGCTGCATTTATTTTTTCATAAGATTTGTATTAAAAAAAAACATTAATTTTCTATTGTCATAAGCTATAGCTGATATAATAAATATACAGAAATGTTCAAAATAATTACTTAGGAGAGAAGCAAAATTTGGAAATGTATAAGTCTTGATATTAGTTTCTATTTTTATTACTCTGAATCCAGCATTTATAACAAGAGCTTCTATTTCTTCTTTTGAAAGAAATGATATAGACATTGGTTTGATATCCTTAAAATTCATAAATAAAAATTAAATTAATATCACATTATTTTAATGCAGTTGTTGATTTAAGTAATAGAAAAGTAAAAAGAATGTTTTTAAAAATTATTAACTAATACTGATATAACAAAACAAATTATTTTTGTCTGTAAACACATGATAAACTACCCAAAATTATTATTTAAATTAAAATTATTTATATACATAAAAAAAAATAACTATAAATAATAATTATATCCCATAAATTTATCTAACAATATAAATTTTAGTGAAAATAATGAATGTAAATGATGATAAACAGTACATACTAGGTATTCTTTGGATATAAGATTTATTGAAGGATAAAATTATTTTTTCAGCATATGACTAATTTTAATCAATATCTTGAATTATATTATCAATCAAAGTTTAGTTTTATTTTAAACATACTAAGTATGCCAGTTATTTAACAAAAATTGGCTTGGAAATATAGAGAATAATTTTGTGAATTCCAGAATTCAGAAATCTCCCCAGGGAGATAATAAGAATAGTTACCCAGATCATAATTATTTATATGGTAAAAATACAATATTTTTTTAGTTAGGGGGAATAGTAAAAAATATTTGTTGGATACTGTCTGTTATGGTATTCTTACAGGTATTTTATAAAATTAAAAAATGTATATAAATAATTTATTATTTATACTACTTGGACATCAAATTTTGATTGAATATGAATGTATCATAAGCATATTTTATACGCATAATTCTAACTTCTGTTAGTATCAAAAATTATTTTAAGTGATTTACTACAAAAATTGTGCAGAAATATTTTGATGCATGCATAATTTAATTGTTATTATATGATTATTAAAAATAAGTTATATCATGATTACATGATAGATATATTATTAAATTTTTTCAAAAATATATTATTAAGAGCAACTACATAAATCCATACACTAAGAAGTAATTAACACAATTATTCAACTTACTTTAGCATATTTTTGCCATTCAACATCTAGTGCTTTGTACAAGTGAACCATAGGATTTATTAATAGAAATAAAATCAATACTTCTCCTCCTGGCTTTAACATCGTATAAAAATTTTCCATAGCTTTTTCTTTATTATACACCCAATGGAAACAATAAAAAGAAAAAATTTTATCATAATATTGTGAATATGATGAACAATCAATAGAATCTTCAATGTCCATAATTTTGAATTTTATTTCATCTCTATTGTATGTTGATTTAGCATAGTTTATCATTATACTTGATTTATCAACAGCAACCTGAAATGTAAAAATAATATGTATAGTGAATAATTTTAAATAGGCAATGAATTAATAGTTAATTTACAACAAACCAATTTCTCAATTTTATCCTGCAAAATAGGGTAAAGTATTTCATAAGTTACATCACCAGGACCACATCCTACATCTAAAACAATTTCTTTTGGTTTCCAAAACATTTTTGATAAAAAATTTGTTAAAACATCAGCAGCATCTCTACGCTGCATAGAATTTTCATTATTATACAGTTCTGGATGTTCCATTTTATACAACTAAAAAAACTAGTAGGTACTGTATTTCTTTATATACTTTTCTTAAAGGCATTTATTTATATATAATGGCTTCTTTCAAAGAATTCTATGGAAAACCTTATGAAGTACCTAATTTCCATAACAAACCCATTTTTGTCACACAAATGAATACTAAATCAGTATCATCAAAAATATATCCACATGTGAACCTTTCATTTTAATCTGATTGAAATAATTTTTAAAAAAGGTATTTCATAAATACTGTGTTAATCTAGATAGAATATTATGTAAATTAGTTAGGATATGGGATTCATACAATCATAATATCATGTAATTTATTTACTATGCCTATAAGTATTTTTAAATTTATTTTCTTTTGTGATCATTAGATGCCTATCCATTTAGATACCTATGAATGAATAAGTTAATAAAAGAATAAATAAAATAGTTTACAGACTGAATGGTTACTGGCAAAAAATAAGATTTGTCTTATAACTTACTTTAAATAAAACTCTGAACATATAAAAATAGAAAAAAATTCCTTTACTTTTATAGTTATATTGAGAAACTATATGATAAAATTTAATTTTAAAATGAATAAGAACATGAATTAATCAGAACCTAATTAAAATCTAAATGAGCCTAGTGGATTTCTTATAAGATAGATCCTTCTTTCTCAACGGTAGGCTAACCATAATAATCACAATAAAAAAAAAATTACAGAAGGATATGATATATTTCCTTTATTGTATAAAATATGTTCATTAAATAATAAATAGTTATTTCTACATTTTTGGAGGAGCTAAATATATAATATTTATAAATTCGGTAGCTAGTCCTCTTTTATTAATGATAGTGGATATCTCCATCTTATACTAATAAAGTAATTAATTTATTTTATCTTTGTAAAACAAAGTTTTACTATAAAACAAAGTTTTACTATAAAACAAAAATATTATAATTGGCTAATATTTTTGTGATCTTTCAACTACTTAATTTTCTTTGTTTTATGTAAAATATTTTTATATAAAAACTTTTAAATTATTAATAATTAACATTAAAAAACATATTAGCAAGCATTTTATACCAGTTATTATTCATGATAAATAAATAAATAAGAATGAAATAGTAAATTATACTTCAAATAGTATCATTCATTTATAAGATTCAAGCTGATTGAAAAAATTTTTAAATAAATTTCACATTAAAAAAATTTATATATTATGTTTATCTATTATCCTAAAATATCATAATAACTGAAAATACTTTTTACAATTTAATATTTTATATTACTTATTTAAAAATAATTGTTTGGATAAATACGATTGTAGAATAAATATAACTGATTATGTTAGTACAAAATACAGATATTTTTCTATTTATATTAAAACATAATTATTTATTATTCTGTATTATTTATCTTGGTTTAATTTGTTGATTTTCTATTTATAAATGAATTTATTTTATTTCATTTAACTCAGTGGTCAAAAACATATCATTAAAAGTAATTTAAGATTAAGAATCAATATTTTTTAAAACACTGTTTAATATAGAAGTATGAATCACAACACAACTAGAATATACTATCAAGTATTAATTTTGATATTATATCATGTAATAATTGAAAGAATATATTTGATTTCCTCATTGGTAGTGACAAAAGTTATACCATTTTCAATATTATTCAATTACAACTATTGTTAATCATAGGAAATCGAAAATTAAAAATTCAATATTCAGTTGTATATCATGTTGAGTATAATAATCCTTAAGTATAATTTAACCAAAAATTTCAAATATGTTATTATAAAAAGACTGGAATAAATAATAGTTCAAACAAATAAACTTTTTCCTTGCATGTAAATTGTTGATTCAAGTTTTTTTTTTATATAAATGACCAAAAAATCTTAAGTTTTTCTATTTCAATACATAAATTGGGTTTATATACATCTAATACATATCTAACTCTGACACTCTATCTAATACATTAGATTGATTTGAAGACTTCTAAATAAGTTATCCTTTGTTTGAGATTGATGGCCTGTCATTAAAAGTATATTGTAAATTTTGAGAAAAAAAGAAGCTTAAAATAGAATTAGAACTCACATTCTTACTAGTCACTAATTAAAATCACTGATATACAAATCCAAGAAAATAAACCCACTGGTTATTCTATAAAACAATTAATTAGACATAATAAAAATTTTAATTGATGAGAAATTGTAAAAAATGTCAGAATTGCAATGAGTTCATAATATTCATCTAATAAACAATAGAGACCATCAATGAGCAATATTTAATAAATTATTGTTATGATAATCAGTTATATACACAAATTTTTATACATACATGTTTTAATAGAATTACATAACTAAAATATTATATTTTGATTGAACAGACTTATTCATAGGTAGTGACGAATATAAATTCAATATAATTCATAAAATAAATCATATATCTTTTGAATAATCATTTAAGTCAGAAAATATAAATTACTTAAAATTAATTCGGTTAGAATATAGCAAATTTTCATTTCTAACTAAAAGTAATACTGATTTTAAACAACTTCTTAACTGTAGCTTAATTAGAATATTGTATTAGGGTAGATATAGATTAAAAAAAACGGTAGCACAGTGGGGTCGAGGCACAGTATAGACATGGCATAGATGAGATAAGTATAGATGATATCTGACAGTGATTAAAATCACTATCATAAGAAACGCTTCGATGCAAATCTGTAGATAGTGTTTCATTTAGAGAAATTGGTGGATTATTCCAAAAGGAACATCAACTCTTATTTCTTTAATTATATCCTGATTAGCAGTTCTTTGATTTTAAAATATAATATATGAATAAATACTAACTAATTATAAAAACTAATTATAGTTTTTAAATTCAGTATGAAATTGTGAGGCCAGCTATGATCTATAAAAAGCAACCGTAATATGAAAAAAATGGAATATAAATTTTAGTACTCACATTAAATGTAATGTAACTCGAAAAATGTTTGTTTAAATGAAAAAATATAAGATAATTTTTTTGTTTATAATTGTCTTTTAAACAACTTTTGTACGAAACTTTTTTTTGTAAGTTAAATATTTTTTGAGAAAATTAAAAAAGCTCATATTTTTGAACTTTTGCGAGGCTGTAAAAAAAAGCTCAATTTCAATCAATGAAGACTATTAGTATGTCATTATACATATTTTAATTCAACTATTAATAAAACAAAATTTGGTTGGGAATTTTTTAAGAAATTTTTCCTTTGTTGACTGGCCTAGATGTCAATTTTAAATTTGTAATTGAGCTAAAAGTTATGGTAATATATTCAATTTTTTTTGCTATAAACTTTCATAAATCTTTATCAAAAATTGTTCATAAATTTTAAAGAACCAAAAAAATAGGTTAAAAATGAAAATTTGGATTGATCATTTTTAACATATTAAAAATCAAATCAGTAATAAATTGAAAACAATTCTTTTTTTCTTTTAATTATTTTTATATGTAATTAGTAATAATATAAAAAAAATAAAGAACTGATAGATAAAGTCTAATTGCAGATTTGAAAACAACGCGAAACTTTGATTTAAAAAAGTATATTTTTGTTTCTGATGAAAGTTCCTTGAAGTACAGTGCATTCATTTATAGTAACAAACAGTTTTTATTGAAAATTATTGTATTAAGCCCTTTAAATTTTTATACACGTAAAAATAAAGCAAAATACAACTTCTTTATTATTTTTATAATTTCTCCGTTT
>NW_026099572.1:80888409-80888753 GCF_025091365.1 Daktulosphaira vitifoliae | reverse complement strand
AAATAGATACGAATTGTAGTAATTTGACGTATTGTTGAAAAAAGTAGGTCAAGTTAGAGCAGAGAAAATAAATGAGTCACAAAAAATATCTTCTCAGCTTTGCATCGAAGCGAAAACTTAAAATATAGTAAAATAATTTTAATACGAATAAGAAATTACTTCTTGCAAGGGGCGACTAAAGTGATGGGATCCTTGATCTTTATTGAAGTTATTGAATCTAAATGTGATAAAAATCAAACGAGTTAAAATTTATACTAACTTAAAAAGAATTAAGAAAAAATGCAAAAAATTCATTGCCATATGCGGGTTGGAACCTCGTACCCCAAGCGTGTAAAACATAAATT
>NW_026099572.1:80859874-80886676 GCF_025091365.1 Daktulosphaira vitifoliae | reverse complement strand
AAAAAAAAAAAAAAACGCATCATAGTAAAATTAATACCTTCTCAGCTTCGCATCGAAGCTAAAACATATAGTAAAATTAATTCCATCTCAGCTCCACATCGAAGCTAAAATATTCTTTTAAACAAAAAAAATTATATCTTCAACATTTAATTATTTAGACTGTGGAGGATATGGCACCTATTTTCTATGATTGTGTACAACAATGATCACTTCATAGGTAGTGACGATAAATAGAAAAATTATTTCACAATACATCATGAATCTTATTCTGTAATCATTAGTGATCATATAAAAATATAAAATATCATTTATTTCATTGTAGATTAAATATAATGATAGAATGTTTGAAATTAATGTTAATTCAATAATATTTAATATTAAGTAAATAGTATTAAATGCTAAATGGTGGGTCATTTATGAGCAAATTGTTCTTTTGGAATGAGTTGAGAGGAGTAAGAGTCAGATTGATTCCCTTCATTCGTTCTCTATAATTCATTTGTTCCAAAATATTTGTACCACATCGCAAAATATAATGATAATTAATGAGATCTTAGTTCATTAACAACGATTACCACTTAATGCACCTAATCAATTAAACACAATGTAACAGTATTAACACAGATAAGGTAAAACCACTAATAAAATGTTTACAATTTATAATGAGAATCTACCATTTTGAGCTGAATCGCAGCAATGCTAGCTAATATAATGAAAAGAAAACCAAAAATAATTACAATAGTCAGTATTGTTTACTAGCACATAGTTTTAAAATCATGTATTCTTCATGTTAATTTAATGAATTATTATTTAAATTATTCGAATAATAACAATAATATCAAAATAATATAAAGTTAAAATATTCAATTTTTCAAGATTATGTCTGTTTGAAGGAGAAAATTATTTAATAATAAAAAAAAATTCATATAATAAGTAAATATTACCAATGGATTATAACAAATTACAATTTAGATTTCATGACTGAAATTATAATTGACTAACAAAGGTCAGAAAAATCAAATTTTCTTTATTTACAATTTTGATAGACGTTTGCCAGAGACTTAACAAAATATACAATTAATTTATAATTTCTCTTTAATAAATACAGCATTAAATTATTAAATATCAATTTCATAACAAATTTAATTACTATAATAATAGTTTATCTGTGTATTATTCTTATAAATAATAAAACTTGTTAATAAATAATTAAACACTATCTACATAATGTATTTAATGTATTATGTATATTTAATTAATTTAATTATTTATTGTATATAATGTATTTAATCACTATCAAATACAGAGATCCCACATAAAAATATCTCAGAGAATGAAAAAATGATTGACATTAGTTTACACTTAGAGGCAATTTCACACTACATAGACTAAAGAATATAATGAGAAAAAAACATGTTCTTACAAAAATTACATGTATTATAATTTTAATTTGAATATAAGAAATTGTGCAACCCTTCAACGAAAACTTTTATAAATATAAACCTGCTACACCATAATTACGGCATAATATCAATCAATATATCTATAACATACAGAATGACTGACTTACTATGCCTCACAAATTTTCTTCAAAAATATTAGTGTTATCATATATGTAATTGTTTTATTTGTTATAAAACTTTGTTGAGCTACTTGACAAGAAATATGAAGATTCCATCTTCATCCCTTAACCCTCAAATCAATATCAACTTTAGTATTTCAAATAGCAACCAAGTTTTCATTTTATTAATCTTGTTAAGCATAAAAAAAAAAAATTCCCAAAAAGAAAAAATCAATTTTAATCAATTCTAAACGAGATATTACTATTTAACGTTTAAGGGATTTAACAAATAAAACAGTAGTCAGGTAAATACAGTAACATTAATATTTAATGTACTGATAAGAACTATCGGTGTATTGTACCAAGACGTGAAAAACTTAGGTATGCTTGCTGTTTTCATTATCTATGATTTACGACCTATAATTTTTTAGTTAGTTATGATTTTTTCTTAATAAACCCTAAACTTTAGAGCCGTGGAGCACTTAATATTAAATAAAATAAAATATTTTTTCCAAATTTTTTTTTTTTATTAAACTAAATCTTAAGGTGTAAAAAAAAATAGGATTGCCATTTGAAAATATGAAGTTAATACTAGTTTTCAGCATAAGGAATGGTGGTAGAAAATTAAATTTTCTTGTGAAACAGCTCACCAAAGATCCACAATAAATAAATAAAACAAAAATTGTTTATAACTCTTATATTTTCAGAGATAATTTGTGAGGCATAGTTAACCATTTACCTTGTATACCTCACTAATAAATTAATACTTTTATTATTAGCATTATTAACTATTTGAATAAGATTAGAAATAAACTATAATATTATATTATTTACTATAACTATATATTTTACTTTCTCAATCTACTAGTCTCCTACAAATAACACTACTGATTTTTAGAATTATGTTAAAAACAGTTGCTGCAGAATTTATTATACATAAATAAAAATTAAATGCATATTAATAGATTTGATAGCTAGGAATTTATGTAATATGTTAATTTTTTTGAAATAGGCTCACAAAAAAAAAATGAATATTCAATTATTATTAACTACTTAAAAATTTGATTCATATTACTTGCTTTTTCAATAATACTATAATTGAATAAAATATGAAAATAAATAAATAAATTTTTTTTAATGTTTTAATATCATGATAAAATAGATAATCCAACTATTAACATTATGTTAATAATAAAATTCAAATATTTGTATAAGAAACATTAAGATTTATAATGCAATGTTAATATTTAACAATATGACTAAAATTCATTAGTTTAACTTATTGCAACAGTTATATACAACCGTGGAGTAACAAATGCAAGTCATAAATTTGTAGTATTATCACAAAATAGATTAATTAATTTAGTCTTGTATGTTTTATAAGGTACTAAACAGATCTGCATTTTCTGGATTTTATACCTACACAATATATACAGCAAACAATAAAACTAGACATAATAATTTCATTAAATACTTTGGTATCAATAGACTAGGATAGTAAGAATTAACCATAGAACAAATCATTTTATTTTGTTCTTTTTTTTGACTGGCATTAAAAGAAACAAAAAATCCTATCACTACTAAACACTTAATATTATTTAATAATAAATAATAAATTTTCTTTCCAACTTTTATTTCAAATAATTTAATATAGTTATTTAGTATTTTCGTTTAATATAATATTGTATTTACCTTTGTCGATTCATAAAATTACCAATTGTCCATAAAATACTCAGTGTAGCATTGAGTGGATACATGAAATATATGATTGGAAGATATAATTTTACCAGCATTCACTAGTATATAGATAAAATTTATATCCCCAATTGAAAAACCTAAAACATTTAAAATATATTACTATAAAACTGATTGAATAATTCTTTAGTTCCAGGGGAAATAAAGCTAAAGAAAACTTAAATATACGCATTATTATTGGGAAACTTTTTTTTACTCTGTTAATTAGGGCGACCATATCAGAATAATGTTGCCTGAATCAAAATATGCAGTAAAATTACAACTACAATTTAAAAAAATTAAAAAAAAAAACTTCTTTGCTTCGAGACAAAGAATTTATAAATAAATGATATCATTTTTCATTAGAAATGGATTCATATCAGTTAGTAATTAAAATATCATAATTAAAAAACATTTCAGAAATTACAAAACAATTCAATTTATTGAAAAATTTATCTCTTACCAAGCATTATAATTAGAGGTGAAGTTGAACACAGTAAAAATAAATCAAACTGACAATAAAAAATATGGTATTTTTAAGGTAATATAAATTGAAAAATTTTTTTTAACGATTAATCCAAAAAAATAGTAATTGAAAGAGGCACAATGGATGTTGATCAAAAATTAAAGAATGGATGCGTAAATAACGTGGTTTCTGGCGACATCTTTGTACATATAGATAATATAAGAATGAACAGACATTGAGGACTTATCACACATGAATAAACATTTAAACCACAAACTAATATAAAATGGACGATTTACAATCTCTTTAACTATGAACTAGACACGAGGCCTTATCAGACAATTCGGTTTTGTTATACATTTCTTGTGAAAGGGGGAATTTCAAAATAACGGCGTCTTCTATTTTCTCAATTCCTCAAATTAAGTTGGTAGTTAACATTTTAAAAATATTTTTAAAAGGCTCTTATCATTTTTTCTAAAAAGTGTTAAGGTCCCGATAAAACTACTTTTCTTTCCTAATTCTGACTCACGATCTTCTGTATTATTAGCATATTCAAATTTGAATTCTGATAAAAATCCACCTTGTTTTTTTCACAGATACATAATAAAAAATATGTCTATTATATATCTGTGGTTTTTTCTCTATAACTTTTGAGGTTATGATCTAGTGTACCCATCTGATAGTAAGATATGATGCATGTGCCATTATTTTAAAATTCAATTGTTGATTGCTTCATATTCTTGTTATCCTTCATTATTATTTAAAATTTTAGTATATGAATAAAACTAAAAATAATAATCAAAATTACATTAAATTATTCTAACATGAAGAATGTATCTGAAGAAACAGATTCTGAATTAGACAAATGTTTAATATTTGGAAATTCACAATTAATATTAAAAAAGTTTTCTAGTGAAGGTATTCTTAATAAACATAATAAAATATTAATTTTTAATATAATAATTTATATTAGTTGAATTTATTATTTTATTTGTCATCAGGTAGTAATGTATATGACATTTTGAAAGATGTTATAGAAGGGAATTATATCAAAGTTTTGCAAAATGAATTATTTTTGCACCTGTACAAAGAAATAAAGTCGTTAATTCAATCTACAAATTTTGGTTTTATTATTATTAAATATTTGAATGATTTTTTATCAAGTAATCCAACAAGGTTAGGAAGTAAAAAATCCTATATTATTGGTATCTCAATTAAAATCTTAAATCAAATTTTTTTTTTTTTAGAAATGAAGAAGTTTTTATGATTGGTCAAGCTTGCTATCAATTATTTTTACAAATTAATTGGACTGGGCCTCATTTATCAACATTGTAATAATATAATAATTTATGGTGTAATTAGTTAAATAATGTAGAAATTTTGTTTTTATAGGGACCTAGATGTCTGGGGAACTAGTTGTGAAGTTATTGAAAGTTTAGTAAATGATATTGATTGTATATCAAGAAAAGTTTTAAATCCTGAACTATTAGCCATAGCTTATGCAGTTTTCAGTTGTGATAAAATAATGACAAATGTAAGTTTTATGATGATATACAGGATAATCCGTTTATTATAAACTATTTAATTACTCACAAAATAAATATAATATAGAAATTTTTTTTTTTTTAGTTACACATATTTCTTATTTTATCAGTTATTAATTACTTTTTATCATCATCCGTAATAACTTATAGGGGTGTCAACTTTATATTTTTAAATGGTAACATATATATTTAATTAGTTTATAAAATAGGAAATGATCTAATTAAGAAAATGACTTTTGGATCTGTACTACGAATGTTATTGACTATTTTAAACATTGACAGGAGTGAGACTGAGAAATATCTAAAGATATAAACCTATTCTATAGCCAAAATTATTATTGACTGGTCATTTTCTTAATTAGATAATTTACTATTTTTGTAAGCTAGTTAAATCTGTTTATAATGTAGACTAGACTTTGGTGGAAAATTAGAATGCTTTCAACTCTGCAATCATTGTTGATTGACTTGTCACATGATATAAAAATAACTATCGAAGAATCTTTTAAAAAAATTGAGAATGGAGAATGGACTATTAAAGAAGAAGAAGTATTATATCGTTTAGAGCAATGTAAAATTTATCTTTCTCACTATGGAAATATTTCTAAAGCTTCATCATCTTTAAATAAAGCAATGACTTTATTGGGATTACAACATTCACTTGTTGGTAAGCACTAAACATTTTTAATTTAATTAATTTCTTAAATAATATAAATATTTCCAAAGGGGCAATGGGCAAAAGAACAAAATATCAAGTGAAAGAATTTGCACAATTAACTCTAAATGTTCTATCTAAAGATATAGATACTAATGAGCATCATTATTGTGTTGATCACCTTTGTAATACTTTACCAACGGTATGTACATAAAAGTTTTTAAAAATTTATATCTAAAGGCTTATAATTTTTTCTTTAACTTTGTTAGGATTGTCTTTTGGATGATGAAAATCGGTTAAATGATATAAAATTTTCAAATGAAGTCTGTGGTCAATTTCCAACACTAAACAGTCTTCAACAAGCTGCAATATTAAATTCACTGTAATTATTTAGTTTTTATTCACATTTGTGTATGGTTATTTTGAAATATTAAATCTCAAATTTATATTTAAAAATTTTTTTAAATATTACGATTAAAGCACTAACTATGATTTTTTTTGTCTTGTCAAATATGATTTTCAGAACACTACTAGAATAATTTTTCTGTAGATGTTATATCTAATACTAGAAGTTAAAAATTATTGTTCCAAGTAATATTAATTTTTAAAGTATAAATATTCCAATTAAAAAAAAAAAAAAATTTAACAACAAATATTTTATTTAAAATAAAATTATAAAATATTTGTGCTTAAAATTATTAAGCATAATATACATTTGTTAGACTTATTCTAAGTTTACTTATCTGAAGTTTGATTTAAGTAATTTTAAATTTTAAGGATTCAGTATTATAGTTATAAAAAAGTATTTCATATTTCTTATTTAATAATAAATATATATTATAATAATTGAATAGGTCTATAAATATTAAAAATAAAATTCTCTTAGATTGTTTTCATCATATTTTTCTTAATATGTGTTAATATATTTTAATATTCATTATTTTTTTATTTAACAGAATGTTAGAGCAAAAAAGTAAACCAAAAGATGATTTACAGAAAGAAGAACTTCAACCTTTTATTAGAGTAATGTTTTTTCATTTATCATTTTAATTTTATCATCCAACATAACTAATTGTATAAACAATTTAGTGTCTATTACAACAAAAATCTGTATGGAGTATTCACGTTTCTGCACTACTTCAACGATCTTTACTTGAATCAGATAATAGAAGGTCTGTTCAACGGGCAATGCAACAGATTGAAGTAAAGTAAAATTTATTTCACTGATAATATTGATCATAAATTTACTTATTATACATTTCTACTAAATAACTATTATTTTACATGAAAAGTTAAACTTTGTAACATAGGAAATTTTATTTTACAAATCCTTGTAATTCAACATTTATAGTTATTTATAAGATTTCTTTTTATAATGTATTTATGCAGCATATCATCAATTTTAATTTAATGCCGTAAATAATTATTTAATTTTCTTATAATATTTTTACTTAACACTGATGTTATAATAAAAACTTATTTCCAACAATTTTTTTTTTATGTTAAATCAAACTATTTTAAATTTAAAAAATATACAATATTTAAATATTTGAGTTTTAAATTATTCATTTATTTTTCCAGACCTTAATCAGCAGTATAAATATGAAGACCCCATTAATAATTGATCGTTTGTATTTATTTCATTGTTCATTTGTTACACCTTCTTGGCAATTACAAGCTTATCTTGGTAATCTTTTTCTGTCAATCGGAGCGATTCAAAGTGCTCTTGACTGTTTTTTAGAATCAGATATGTGGGAAGAATGTGTTGCTTGTTATAATGTTCAAGGTTTAAAACATAAAGTAAATATAATTATATATATATCAGTACTTGTAATTTTTTTATATTTTGTGCATATGGTCACAAATAGAATATGAATGAAAAATGTTTTTAGTAGTAACTTATACGCGGAGTTCCACCAGGTTTTGACATCTTTAATAACTATTAATCTAATAAATATTCTGCGTTAGGTTTTTTTTTTTAAATTTTTACAGTTTTAAACTAAGTTATTTTTTAAATTAAATAATTTTTTTAAGTTTATTTTTAATAATAAAAAAAGAGAGGACAATGTGGAATGTTGAGGGAGATATAAATGTGTGTGGAATAGATTTGCTATTTGTGTAAAGAATACTGCAAAAGAGATTGTTAGTGAGAGTATAAGTAGAATGCCAGGAAATCTGGTGGTGCGGTGAGAACGTTTAAAAAATCATAGAGAGTAAGAAAAAGTATGGCAGAAGAGCAAAAGAAGAGAAGATTGGATGGAGTTTAAACGTTTGTGCAAAGAAGCCAAATGTGCGGTAAATAATGCGAAATTTAAGAGATATGATGAGTTAGATGATGGAACAAATCAAAGTGAAAAATAAGTCTATAGACTTCCAATAGTATGAGAAAAACGGTCTAAAGATTATTATTATGTATGGTGTATAAAAAGTGCTGATAAGAAAGTGCTATCGAGTGGTGATGATGTGAAAAATAGGTGGAAAGAGTATTTTAAAGAATTACTGAATGGAAAACATACAAGAGAGACATTAGAGGATTATTGTTTTTTTATAATATGGATGATTATGGTTTTTACAATTAAATTGCCATGTGCAACAAATGATGCAGTAATTCAACGAATTCTACTTTGAGATTATGAGGTATTTGGATTCAGGTTTTACTCTTATAATAACTTTCATCAAAATATTGTAAATTTGATTTGAATCGAAACTGGTGCTATACACCTAATTTTTTTTTATTATCAATAACTAATAAAAAATATATTTTTAACCCAGTCCAAAACGGAAAAAATTACAAGTAAAATAAAGTATTGCAAAATATTTCCTAGATCAAATGTCATTAAAGATGTCAAAACCTGTTGGTACACTATAATATTATTATAAATTAATTTTAGGCAGCTGAAATTCTCGAAAAAGAACTGAAGTCAGAAAATATGACTAAAGCTAAGCATATTTTGATTTTATGTCTTCTTGGTGATGCTACAGATAATATATCATTATACGAGGAAGCTTGGAAAATATCTGACTTTCGTAGTAGTCGAGTTCAGAAACATTGGGCATTTTATTATTACTCTAGAAAAGAAGTAATTTTAAACTTATTTAAATATTATAATTACTTTCATATTTCCAGAAGTATTACTATTTTGTGTATCCAATTTTAATTTACAAAGCTTGATCGTGTGGTTTCTTGCTTTGTGAGTGTTAAAATTTGATTGTGTTGTGCTAATTTCTAGCCTTTTTTTTTTTTTTACAAAAATCTTACTAAAGCAATTATTAAATATAACATAATTTGAATTTAAAAACAATTTACAACTCTTATATCTAATTACATAAACTTTACCTGTTTATTTAGAAAATATTTATAAGAACTATATATAGATTGATTATATTTTTATAGTATGAAAAAAGTATTGAACATTTTAAAGCATCATTGAAAATAAATTCTTTACAAGATCAGTTATGGTTTAGATTAGGATTTGCTTGCATGACAGAAGAAAAATGGGTAGATGCTTCAGAAGCATACAGGAGATACTGTGATTTAGAAAATGATGTAAGTTATATAAAAAGTTTTTTTATAAATTATTTGTGTTTACCACCAGTTGCAGCATTACAGTTATAAGCTTCACTGTTCTGTGCTAAAATGTGGTTAAATTATAAAATACTGCTAAAGGGGAAACAAATAACTTAAGTTCCTGTTATTAATGTTTTTGGTTGTAGTATTACATTAATAAATAAATGTAGTAATATATTCAAACAAATGATGACAACAGCTATTTAGTTTTATTTCAAGAAATTAATTGACAAATACATAAAAGATTTTACCTAAATTTTCTATCTCTTTGGTTAAATTATGATTTAATATCAGTTGATAAATTTTATTGCTATTTTTCTGAGATTATGTATAATAGAAGATCATATTAAATATGTTATATTATAATCTAATTAATATGTGCTAATTTGAAGCAAGATATACTATTTATTTCAAGTGTTTTGAAGCATGGAATAATTTAGCAAAATGCTACATTAAGAATGGTCAAAAATCTAGAGCTTATTATGCCCTCAAAGAAGCTGTTAAATGTAATTATGAAAATTGGATGGTTTGGGATAATCTAATGGTTGTTAGTGTTGATTGTGGATGCTTCGAAGAGGTAAAAATAATCAAAAATTACTAAGGTTTAAGTTTATATTTTTAAAATTTATGATTTTTTTATGACTTCAGGCTATAAAATGTTATCATAGACTTATTGATTTGAAAAATAAACATGTTGATTTGGAGGTTTTACAAATTTTAGTTAATGCTGTACAAAATGATGTTAAAGATGAAAATAATAGACCTGTATCAGATCATAAAAAAAGTTTATTGCAACTTTTTGGTAGACTTACTTCTCAGGTAAGTATTAAAACTTATTTTTAAATTGTTGAACTAGGCAAAATTGCTTAAAGTTGTTATAAACTATGAATATACAGGGCAATTTATTAAAAAAAATAACCCCCATTTTTCATTAAATAATAATTTAATAATAATTTTTTTCATAAAAATGTAGAGATTAAAATTTAATTTATATTTATGAACCTTAGCAAATATCAAGTTTGTTATAAAAAAAAAAAATAATTTCTTTGTATAGAATTTAAGGGTAATTTTTAAATGTTAAATGGAAACCTATGTTTATTTTTTTATTATTGAAAAATAGTCTAAATAAAATAACTGTTAAATAAATATCATTATTTAAAGAAACATGGTAGTAGTATTCTTAATAAATCATACTGTATAAAATATATTTAACTCTTACATAAATTAATTTACGAGATTATTGATTTGTGGATGAACCAATTACTTGATTTACACAGGTGCAAAATGATGGCAAAATCTGGAAATTATATGCTGATTTAGAAGCTAGTAATTCTTGCCCAAATAAAGAAATAGCTGATAAAGTATTACATCATTTCCAGTGTGCTCATCGTTTTACAACTCAAGGAAACAAATGGGCTCAAAATACAGATGTGTGTCTATCTGTTATATCTTTATCAATGGAATTAGCGAATGGTTAAAATTAACTAATTTTAATTAATTTAATTAATCAAATATAAAATATTCAATTTGTTTTTTGTTTTATTTAATTTCAGCTTATGTAAGTTGTTTTAATAATGTAGAAAATGTGGAGCAGAAACGAAGATATCTTTCCTCAGCAAAACTTATGTTAGTTTCTGTATTGTCACAAATAGAAGTAAGTGTAATTCTTATTTTTATGACTCATTTATTTATTGATCAAATTATTATTTTTTAGAAAGAACAGGGAATATTAGATGGTGTTAAAGAAGACTATGAAAAATTAAAGAATGAATTAGATCAAATTAAACTACGACTTGCTACAGAACTATAACATTTTTATTTTGTAGTTTATAAAGAAATATATTTATATATATTGGAATCAATGTTTATATTGCTTATTTATTTTATGATGGTTCGTGTATATTATTCTTAACAATAATATGGGTTTCAATAGTATCAAAATCATTATTGTTAAAATTTTTATGGTAATAAGAAAGAGCTATAAAAATTCTTTGCCAAATGGACGTACAAATTTGAACTATTTAAAGGTTTGAAGAACCTTAAAAGTAGATATTTGTCTACAACTCAAAGCTTTCTTCTAAAATTTTATTTATTTCCTTTATTATTGTATAAATACATTTAAACTATTTTATACAGAGTTCCAAGTAAGGAAAACAGGTCAATTATAATAATTGACCCGTTTTTCTTACTTACTGAACATCTATATACTAATTTTTTAGTTTTTTTTTTCTTTTGAAAAATTTTAGCCAAAGCCATTTACAATGAAATTAAATAAACTATTTTTATAATCGTATAAAGTCTTTCTCGTTCGATTAACTTACATCATGTCGAAGTATACATAACAGTGTTTTATATAACACATGCGCCTACAAAACAAAAAAAATAAATAAGTAGCAATAATAATATATTTGTACACAATTATTTGATCTTAACTTTTAACTGCATTTATCAAGAGAAATGAACTTTTAATAACATACGCAACATCTAAAAAGTCTTAATAATCGGATTTCTAATGCAGAGAATGTCAAATTCCAAGACATAGATAACAGATATAAGAAGGCCTACACTAAGAAAAGAAGTTAATTTATAGAGGAGACTAACACTCAATTAAATGATCGTATAAATACGTAAAGGCAACGAATAGCAAAACTAGTGTTAATTAATCAATTAACAGACGCCACACAGCACGTTTCATGTACACTACGTGTGTAAAAAATGATAATAAAAATCTTCAGATAGAGAATTAACAGCCTTAGTGGAGAAAAATACGGTAAATATTACTAGACAGGTAGTAAAGCAACAGAAAGAATTTGACTGACAGTTAGGACACGTACATAGATAATCATATGACCAGAATGAGTTATCATTGTAAATAGAGAAATAATAGGTGGTGGTGAGGAAGTGATATGACTACACGAGTAGCTCCAAATAGGAATTTGATAAAGTCAGACGGCAATGTGAACACGCAGTAATAGTGACAATAACAGTTATTGTCACTAATCGTTTATTTCAGAAACTCTTTATATACAGAAATTTAAACTATCGAGAAATTAATAAAAACTTCTCATTTTCCTAAAAGTTTTTTTTTCTTTCCTAAAAGTAAAGGAAGGTTCTATACATAACATCGAATAAACTCATCAAGGTTGAAGGGAAGAGGTCAATTTAAACCCTTACCCTTTGCAGTTATGGTGTTTCTACAATAAAATACATTTACAACATTAATTTTCTAGTTTTAAGGTAATAATACATTTAATTAGAGGAAAAATTAACAAGGTAGACTTTTAATAAACTATAACAAATTTAATTATTACAAGCAGATATTTAAAAGTATAAAAAAAAAAAAAATTTTACACAAATTAAAATGTTTTAATTTATTATTATTGTTCTTCATATTCTGAATCGTCCATTCTTTCCTCTTGAGCTGATGTTGGCCAACTCAAAATAATATTATAGAAATCTGAATAGTCTGTAGTATATTTCGAAAGCTTTTTCAAGTCGTCAATTTTTATTTTGTTTATTGAAACTTTCCCAGTAGAGTAAGCTCTGGTAGTTGGCAGATCAGGAGATCGATTGGTTTTCCTAAAAGTAAACATAGAAGAATAGAGGCCATTAATAAAGGTATTAACTTCCACTTTTCCAGGTAAGCGATGTCTGCGAAAATAAAGTGTTTGTATGAAGATATTTTGAATGTAATTCTGTCGTCCTTATGAATTCCTCTTCTTGAAGTTTCGTCTGAATTAATTGTTTTTTTGTATGAAGATTTCCACCAGTTTTTAAAACTCAGAATTTCGTTTGTTTGCACTTTGTGAACGGAAAAACAATCGTACCTGCTAGCCTCTATGATAAGTAAAGCGTATTACTGTGGTGTATAGATACGATCTGTTTTTCTTAAAAGTCTTTTTATGGAACCACAATCCCTATGACATTGTAAAAACGAATGTCCGCGAACTGGAAAAAAATGAGTGATGGTCTCAAACTTTCCTCGATCGCATAAATTCATAAGGAACCTCACCACTGTATGATTTTTGTTCTGCCCAGCTGCCTTATCACTAAATAGAATAATATTCTTTGTGTTGACGGGGATACAGTTTTCAAAATAATGTAGGAGAAAAGAACAAACCTCATTCGGAGACTTCCTAGCCTCTCCTTCATGGTACATTTACATTTTTGCCTGATTTGTTTTAACGTTATGTATACAAAAAATATTTACCCATAACTAACGCATATAAAAAAACCTCTTGAACAGAGGGTCTATTTTTGAATTGTCAACGGACACGTTCCTCGAACGGATTCTATTGTTCAATTGGGTATACAGCTTTCTAGGTATGATTTGATGAATGTTTATGTTCCACGATTGATTGCGATTTATTGTAATAACATCAATAAATATTTTGAATATTAAATTTATACAACTTGATTTTTAATATTAAAATAATTATTTTAAATTAATATACTACTTTTTAATAACAATAATTTATTACCAACACAAACATTTATAATTTGTTAATTTAATTTACTTGATGTGAATTTAGTTTAAGTAATTCGCCAAAATTATATAAATAATTTAATTACACAAACTCTAAAAAAAATGTATTTACAATTGCATACATGTTAAATTAAAAATTATTAATACACTTTAAACAACAATACTTAAATTTTCGAAAATAAGGTGTTACATACATTTTATATTATAATTTTATTTGTTTATTTTTATATTATTAATTAATTATAATTTATTAAATTATGTTACATATAATTAAATACATATTAATAATAAATTTAATAAGAATTTAATTCTTAATTCAAAAAAATGCAACCCTAGGCCACGGTCTACTCCTAAAAAAGCCACTGTTTAGAAAAGTTGTAAACATACTGTTGATATTATTAAACAACACACTGGGTACAGTAATATTATTTAAGATAACAGTTTAATGTATTTTTACTTATGTTAGTATAGTACAAGGTCAAAGGGACACATTCCTTTTACGATTATGTTGTTTTACTCAATGCAGCCTATTGTATACATGTTTACAGTTTAGTCGTAGTTTCACCGTCTATCGAGTAAAGTGACCCGTTGCCGTTGTACATCTCTTATATTATATGTTTTGACATTTTATATTAAATACTATTATATTACGAATAATTTCTAAATCTTTTAATTACATAACCTATTCCATTCAACACATACAAATACATGAATAATTTCACAAAAAACTTAAGGCAAATTTTCAAAAGGTTTATGATGCAAAAGATGCAAGGATACTACAATAACCCGATTGTCGTCTTATTATTATACTATTATATCAACAAAATAGTTGTTACACATATGACGAGTTATACACATATTTTACTTATATATATATGACGTAATATTTAAAACATATATATTTTTTTCTTCTGCGAGTGTTCACACAATAGAGGTAAAAAAACCCTATAAATAAATGAATTATTATATTTACAATGTACATATAAATACAGACTTCAACTCATACTTTCATCAAGAACTATAAAAGTCCATAAATTTTATTATTTATTAATTGGGTCATAAAATAGACCAAACAATTATTAGCTAAAATTTTAACCATAATGCAAAGGCGTAAAGCATTTGAGTAAATATATTTGAATAANAAATTAATAATAATAAAAAATATAATTATAAATTATTATTTATTCAATTGACTATGACTTTTGTCATATAACAAACATACATTTTTTTGAAAATTACAATAGGTTAAATTAAAATATATAATGATTTTATATATATTTAAATCCTCATAATCATCTCTTTATACATATACTCTTACCTGGTTAATAGTAAAAGTTATATTTATGTGTATAAAAGTTTAGTTTACTTTAATCATAGTTTTACCATCGATAATTTGTACCATCAAAATGTGCTTTGAATGCAAATAAAACTATATAGATAAATAAAATGTATACAAAAATTTAACAAATATTACGTAAAATTAATAATTTAAAGAGAAAACAGTGAAAAAAAAAGCAAAAAATTTCAACAGTCCCTGAGACTCGATCCCGAGCCTATACGTGTTGTGGGATCACGTATAGTCCACTGGACCATAACACGAGTTGTTAACCGGAAGAAAAATGACCCCATTTAAGCTAATTAAAAATTTTCAAAGTCAATTTTCTCGACTTAGGGGGGGCATTGGCAAAAAATTCCAAATACGTCTGATTCTGTATTCAATATAGATTAGGTCTATATAAATTTTATGAAAATCGATGACCCCATCACCGTGACCTCCCCTTGTTAGTATTTGAAATACTTTTGTAAAGTAATTGAGTATTACTCAAATACTTTTTTATGAAAAGTATTCAAATAATATTTTAAAAACATTTATTTTTAAATATTTGAATATTATTTAAAATACTTTTTAAAAGTATTTTTTACAACTATGCCATAATGTAACTCTTATCTTAATAATGTTTTATCGAATCATTTAGATATTAACTTTCCTTTAGTGGTTGTGTATTTCCTCCGAGCATCATTCATTACCTATTACCATATTTTATTATATTTATTTTCTTATTGTTATTAAATTTACAAGCTATATCAGTTATTTTATTAAGTAATTAAAATGTATACTTATGTTATTAACAAAAAATGACTATAACTTAAGAATTGATCCTTAATAATAAACTTAAATTTAAAAAAAATACGTGAAACTATAAAATATATAGTAAAATTATATATTATTAATTATTAAACAATAAAATATATATCGCCATAGAAACCTATATAAAATAAAATCTGAACGTATACATTCGTGAACGAACGACTCAAAAATAGACCCCCAGGTATATTCGATAAGGGTAAGTTTGACACGTAATCAAAACATAAAACTACCGTGTCATCATCTTTATTTCCCTTGGCAGTATTTAACTCAGTATAAAATTTTTTGGCTCTTCTTTTGTGTAATATAAACTCACCAACTGCATCCCGTTTAGTATTCTCACTTAAGGTTGGATCTCTTATTTTGCGTGTTTAAACTTTCGCACTGGCTGCACACATCTACTTGTAGTTAACCAAAGGTATAATCAAAATTTTCTTTGAAATATTATAATAGAAGTTGTATTTTACTTTGACTGCTAAATCTGGATAATCTTTTACAAACATTTGATGCATTTTTACGATGTTCAATCGTGCATCTAAATATTTTTTAGATTTTCCTCCATAATGGGTATTTTTATCATTAAATCGATTGATATGTTGATAAATTTTAACACAAATGTCACCGGCTATTGCGTTTCCACTAATATTTTTTCCACGTTGTCTTCCGGCGTTTTATTATTTAAAAGAAGGGAAGAAAGTCTGCGAACTCGATCTGCTGTGACATCATTTGCAGCAATAAAAACATTTTTACAAACCGTGAAAAACTCACCATTAACCCGAAGTTTATAAACAAAAGAGTTTTGTCGTTTAAAATTTTTCTGAACGTTCTGATCATCATACTTTAACTCTTCTTCGTCTATCTCATCTACGTGCATATAGTTTGTCTTATTACGATTTTTTATAATTGGTATTAACATTTTAGATTTCGTATGACGTTTAATTTCTTTTTTTCTATCAACCATTGTAGATAAATATCCTGACTATTTTTATTTTCCATTGATTAAAATTTTGTCCAAATATCACTCAACACTTCCTTCGTGATAAGCTTAAAACATTTAGCAGGGCATTTGCATTTTATTTCATGAGGAGGAGTTTTTTGACAAATTTTCTTACCTTTATAATTTACAAATTCTTTTCCGCGAGTTCGGGATTCATTAATAATGTTTCGTTTGTAAGTTTTTGGATGGACAACACCTTTTCTTCTTTTATTCGGAATATCTTCATTAGATTCAGTTTCACTCGACATTTTAAGACACAGTAAATGATAAAATAACCGAAGAACAACAAACTAAACAGCTAAATTAATATTAAATATATCACACTCATATTGTGTGCGTATCGCCTAAATACTACTACAGTAATGCATAGCAACAGCAAGCGCGCAATATTTTGTAACCACTATCGCAAACGTCAAATTTACGTTATAAATAACTGTTATTCAATAACAGTTATTATACTTAGTTACTAAGTATTAAATTTATAAATAAATTGTATTTGAAAAAAAATGCACTAAAATAAAAAATTATTTTAGTGTAGAAATCCCCTTTGCGATGTCACTTGTAGGGTTTCTGCTCTAAACAAATTATTCCAAAGATGCGATTAGCCGCATAAATAAGATGCACATATGAGATTTCTGCACAAATCGATGCGTCTACTATTAGAATACAAGAATATACAAAAAAAGTTGTTTCGCAATTTTTGTCATTAATGGGGTTTCTGTAATTAACGAATACTGTATTTTATAAACAAATTTTTTAAATTTTTTATTTAAAAAAAAAGTATTTTTTAATCTTATACGCATCTGAATTTTAATAAAATTTTTGACTTATAAATTCTAGTCAGAAAAATTCAACTTGTGTAACAAAATAAATATACTAATTAAAACCTAGGTAATGTTCTTAAGATGCCAATAATAGTACACTAGGTATACATATTAAATTTGTGATAGAAAAAGTCTAATTGCAGATTTGAAAAGAGCGCGAAAAGTTGATTTAGAAAATTATAGTTTTGTTTCTGATGAAAGTTCCTATAGTTCAGTGTATTTATTCATAAGTAACAAACATTTGTTATTGAGAAGTATTGCATTAAGTCCTTTAAACTTTTATACACGTAAAAATAAAGCAAAATACAACTTCTTTATTATTTTTATAATTTCTCCGTTTAAATTACAATATTAAATTATTGAATATCAATTTCATACTAAATTTAATTACTATAATAAGTATTCATTCATATATTATACTTTTAAATCAAACCACTAATCAGGATATAATCAAGTCAATAGGAATTGATGTTGTTTTTTAAATCATTTACCAATTTCTTAAAATTAAACACGATCTACAGATTTGCATCGAAGCGTTTCTTATGATAGTGATTTTAATCACTGTCAGATATCATTTATACTAGTCAAAACTATGCCACGTCTATACTTAAAATTGAAGNTACTATAAAATAAATGGTATTTTAAATAAATAACAAAATTGAAGATAATTTGATAGGATTCGACGACACGTATTTATCTACATTTTATCAGAGATTTCTAGAAATTATTTGGATTTCATTGGGTCATTTAGATAACAAAAATACCCACAGCAAAAATATAATAACAACGGAAATATTCTGAACTTGTAGTTCATTTTTAAATTTATTTTATAGTTTATCAGTTTAGAGAATTATAAACAAATAAGTTTAGTTACCCCTATTCAATATACCGCATTTATAAAAAATACAGAAAAGAATTTTTTATAATTAAAATAGTATTTAAAAAATAAACAAAAGTTATGAAATTCTTTATGAATCGTCATTTAGTAAAATTAAAATTAAGTTGTTAAGATAGTAGATACGCTTGTTAATTTAAAAATTTATAATTGGCTGACTTTTTAACTTAATTGTATCCATAACTGTATATTATAATATTTGTATATTCACATAACAAGAACATTAAATTATTTCAGTTAAGATAAATTTATATTAAATTTGAATTTCTTAAATGAAATGTTACAAAGAAAAATAAGATTAAAATAAAATAACAAAACAACAATTAAACATAGAAAAAGTAAAAAAATGTTTGGTGGTATACAAATAAAAATTTCAATTTATAGTGAATATTAAGAAAATTGATATAAAATACAAAAATAAAATTTCATTCATAAAAATATTAATTGAATAGCTCGCCAGCAATAATTTCATTTTTGTGTCTTAATCTTATAAAAGGCATAAAATTTGCATTTATTGGTGTTGTATCTCCTCGAGACATTTTTTCTGCCAGCTCAACAGTAAATGGCCCACAATCATGTCCATTGGTTTGGCGAGATGTCTCGCCTATTTGTAATGTCCATGTAGAAGCTTTTCCTTTTTTGTCCATCTCCCATTCAATTAAGAAATTTTTTAATACCATTGGATAAGGACCCTTATACGACTTAAGACTATCATATGATGTCACAGTCTTTTCAGGTATATTAACCACTGTCAATATCCAATGACTCTCATATACATTCATGGGCACAAAAAGTAATTTTATTGTGTGAATATCTTTTTTTATCCATCTTCTTACAGCTGGATAACCTCCTCGAAGATACGCTACAATAAAATCAGTGACAACTGCATAAACTTCACCTTCTGACCGTTTTACTATCATTTTAATGTACTCATTAATTGTGTCTGAAGTATACCATGATGTGGGCGATTTAAATGAAGGTGCATTATACTGATCAAGAGATTTTGTGTTCTGATCTTGCATTACTTCTGCAAGTGTAACCATATTTAAACATTTTTCATAAAATTAATAAAAGACTTTGTTGAACAGTTTACTATTATTTAGGTTTATTTAAGGTTTTGGAATATGAAATTAAACACGTATAATTACTTTTGTTTAAAACGTCCATGGACCCCCTTAATGACACGCCTCTGCAGAAGTTATATTAATTTAACTCGTATTATTATAATTAATTATGTTTAATAAATAATCTTTTTTTATTTAATTTTACATAAAATAAATAGATTAAATAACTAATTACCTTTTTCTTTCTCTGGTACTTTTATTACTTCAATAGTGGACAGAGCAAGTAAATTTACGTCATTCGGCGTATTTAAGGTCAAAGGATTAGAACTAACTTTTGGCTCTAAAATAATTTATGTTTAAAAATATTACATATTTGTTTCAAAAATAAAAACTTCATATTTTTTAAAAATGAATTATATTTTAAAAGTTGTATACTTTTTATGACTTTTTCATCTTCTTCGGATGAATTTCTTTTTAAATTTGGTCGAGCAGTAGTATTAGATATCTCAAAAAGTTGTTTATTTATTTCGGATTTTTTGCGTTCTAAATTTTTCTTATGAAAATTCTTAACGGATCATAAAAATATATTTAATTATATGATAAATTTATTTAAGAAATCTGCTTTAAGTCCAAAAAATGGTTTAGGGTATACCCTAAAATCTTTTTATTGAAATAAAGCATAATAAAATATACCTTTTCTAACAAATCAGCTGATATTAATAGCGGATTGTCTTTTGAAATTGCTATATTTTTTTTTTCTGTTGAATTTAAAATTTCATTTTTATATTTTTCAGATTTTTCATTCTGAAAAAGTGTTCCGAATTCTCTTTGCTGCATCATATTCTAGGTAACCAAAGAGATATTTAAATAAACAAATAAACTATACTTAATATTATATTATTATCTTCGATAAAAATTGAATTTCCCATAACAATCTAATAGAAAAAATAGCAGAATAATATTAAACATTATGTAACTGCATTTATATTAAGGGGGTTGATAGTTTATTTTTTATTTTTGAATCAGACAAATCCCTATAACATAGCTAAATCGAATAAATATATTAATATAATTATAGTTACCAATTTTTCTGGAATAATTTTATCTTTTTTATTCGTTTTTCGATATGTGCGTTTTTTTGGAATAATGGAATTTTTTATAGGATAAATATTTTTATTAATAATTGCTGCAAATTGCTGCAAATTGAATATAATTTTAATAATTAATTAATTAAATAATTAATATCGAAAAAGGTTTTTAATATTAAAATAGTTAAATTAAAGTAAAGCGACTGAATTATTGTTATATATGAATAAGAGAACTTATTATTAATTTTTCTTATATTTTATATTAAAAAACTTTTTCTCTATTCGAAATAGTTAGTTTAATTATTAATCTTAATAGTGTTTACAGATAATTCTTCCATCTTTAGTTGACTTTTTTGATATTTGTCCTTTATTTGTATTATTTAAAACACAATTGGAATGCATGAAACGACGATTCCATATTTCTTCAACTCTGCGTATGACCTTATGTAAGTTTGATTCATTTGTTTGACCAAAAATATTTTTTTCACTTGCCATATCAATAACTAATTAAATAAATCTTAATAATTACACAAGACGATAGTTTATTTTTCACGGGAAAAAACGAAGTGAACTGAAATGTCGATAAAATCAACATTTACATCTAATTGTCAAGGAAACTTAATTGTAAAAATTCATTAAAAAAATGTATAAGCCAATTATAAATAAATTTAGTATAAACAATACTTATTTATTTTAATTGTATTATTGGTCAAAGAATACAATATTTTAAGAATAATACAGAGAATTATCAAAAAAAAAAAATATATATATATATTTTAAAGATATTTTGAAGAAAAACCTTTTGTATTTGTTTGTTTATTTATTACATTAGTTTACAAATGATAGAGATTTTTTTATGAAAGTTCAAGTGAAATAAATTTGATATCGGTTAACAGAATATTTATGCATATAAAATATAATCTGTATGAAATAAAATATCAACGTTTGGATTTATTCTCTTGGAACTATTAAAAATTTTGCCCATGTGAAATTGCTATTTCCATTTAGTTATTAACAAAAAACATTATGCCATGCGATTATAATCAACATAAAAATTTATTAAGTTGAATATATAATATAGTTTAACAATTTAATTAATAATTGAATTAATGACATAATAATTCTGATAAAAGAAAATAACAGGAGATTTGAATTAATTTTAACGACTTTAACAAATCGAAAATAACTTTAGGGTTGAACTACCTTATAGGTTTAATTATTATTTGCATTTTTAATTTTATTATTATTATTTATTTTTTTTTTTTGACAATAACGGCTATCTTTGTAACTTCATTTAAAATGACAAATTATCCAAGAAAATCAAGGAAATTTTAGAGAAATATTAAGATACAATGCCCAAGGAGAAGACCGTTTAAAATCNAGATACAGAGCCCAAGGAGATGACCGTTTAAAATCATTTTTGGAAGCTGAAGAAACAATAAAATATACAAGTGAAACACTTCAAAATGAAATAATTGAATCCTGTAATAAAATTATTTTAAATAAAATCGTAACAAACATAAATGCCCAAAGATGTTTCAAAATACTTGCTGATGAAACGGCCGACATTGGTGGAAGCGAACAAGTAACTTTGTGTGTTCGATATTTAGATGTTGAAAATATGATTATCAAAGAAGAATTCTTCAGTTTGTGCCTACAACAGATATTACTGGAAAAGGTTTATATATTATTATTCAAAGTTTACATTCATTTGGTGTAGAAACAAAATACCTTAGAGGACAGTGTTACGATGGATGTGCTTCTATGTCTGGTCAATTTAACGGAGCTCAATCTCTTATTCACCAAAGTTATCCGCTTGCGACGTTTGTTCATTGTGCTGTTCATGTTTTAAACCTTGCTATTTCTTATTCATCTTCTATACAAGAAACACGAAATTGATTAGGAACAACATCTAAAGTTAGAGATTTTTTCATATACCCAAAGCGAAAAGATGTGTTGAAAAGTCAAATCGAAGAAAGTCAAAAATGTATAACTAAAAAATCATTAAAACAATTATGTGCGACTAAATGAGTTGAACGTTTTTATGCTGTCAATGATTTTCTTGAGCTTTTTGTGTACCTAATTGAATCGTTATTTATAATTTCGAAGTGGAATGACACTGAAACATCATCAAAAGCAAGTAATTTACGAACATCAATACTGAAAGGAGATTTTATTATTTGTTTACTTATTATAAATAAAGTATTTAGTTATGAGTTACTTTGTTTAAAACAACTTCAAAGAAATTAGCAGGTACACAGCATTGTTATTATCAATGGTAGTAAGGCACATTGTTGTGAGTTTATAAATACACTAATTGACAATACAAAAAGTATATGTATGATAGNACACAGCATTGTTATTATCAATGGTAGTAAGGCACATTGTTGTGAGTTTATAAATACACTAATTGACAATACAGAAAGTATATGTATGATAGTTGTCATTGATATCATATAAACCATTTAGCTACCTGTATTTGTAATCATATCATCATGTGTATTATACATGTATATTAACTCAAAAATTTGAAACTTTAAATGTTTATATCTAATAAACTAATAAAGTTATATTAAAAATTCAAATGCCATTTACTATTTAATTAAAAATCCAAACATTTTATTATATTCAAAATATGTGTTCCCATTTAAAAGACAAAAAGACAAAGTTGACACCCTTACAAGGCATAAGGGATGAACATAAAAAGTTTTAAATAGTTAATAATTTAAGAATAATGTGTAACTAAAGAAAACCAAAAATAATGTTTAAAATATATTTATTCTACAAGTAAATGAGTGGGTTATGATAAAAAAATCAGTCTGTATGCTGTAATATAGTTCATCATTTGTAAAGCTGGAAGTAAAACATTTTTGTAATGTTTCGTTTAATTTTAATTTCCTGATCTATTATTACTAGACCAGGAATTAAATATTTATAAACATTTTTGAAAGCGATAGTATTATTAACTTTGCAAAAAGAAGAAAAACAAAATATTTTAGTATATAAGACGAAATGGAATGAATCGTAGAGGAGAGAGGACATCAGGAGCACCGAAGGTAATCTCTTTTCGCGCGGTACGTTTATGACATTAAGTTTTCATTTTGTGTATTGTTTTATTGTGTTTTTAGTATTTTGTATGTTTTGCATTGTTTAATTATATCTATAATAAATACATTTGAGTTATTATTAAACCTTTATTACTTTTTTATTAAACTTTTATTAAATTAAGACACTAGGGTTGTTTCTTTAAAGAGGACGCCATACAGAGAATGAAAAACGGGTTTCAACATGTTTTGCGCGGGACTACTTCATTTGATCTGTATTGATGCTAGAGTTTCAAATTTTTTACCAAATTATAGAGGACAAAATTATATGTGATCTAGCGTTTTTTTTTTTTTTTGTTAACATAATTTCTAGTACTTTATATTTTGTCGTAATATAATCGTCACGATTATTTATATGAGACAACACTAAAATACCCTGTTCATGTATTCAACAATGCTATCTTTTTAGTATTTATTAGTATATTCTTTTTTCATTTCAAATAGTCACCACTTCTATCCATAGAAATGGTACATTTTAACTTGTTTCATTATACATTATATCCTTACAAGGACATGACCCTTTTCGAACAAAAACTTAGATAAACATTTAAGAGAAATAGTCAAAAAACTCATACTGTTTGGCTACATTGTAGTGTATGCGGTTCGTTCATAAATCAATTAATAATTACTTTTAAAATCCTTCCTTACCAAAAGAAAATCTATATATTATTTTTGTCATCTTTGTTATTCTACTATTAATAGTTAAATGCATTGTATCAATTTTCGTCTTGCTGGTAAAAAAACATGTTAATGTTATACAGAGTGTTTAGTAAGTCAGGAAACGGGTTTCTATTGTTACAAACAATGAGAACAATAGAAACCCGTTTCCTTACTTACTGAACACCCTGTATATGTAAATGTCAAAATAATTTATGTTCTATTCATCTGTATTGATCTCTGTGTTTCATGCTTATTTATCAATAAACAATTATACTAAAAATTCGACAGTGACGATTTTTGGGGGTAAAAAAATATTATAAAAAGCCAGAGCAAACCTTTGCTCCAGGCTGTTCATTTCATGCTCCGTATTGGGCTGTTTTTATCGTGCTCCGCATTAAGTTGTGCGAACGTCGTAATCGTCATTGTCGAAATTTTATGTGTTAATTTGTGAATTTAAATTCTGAACTTGTGTATTTATTTACCATTTTCACCGATATCATCACTAAGGATAATTATAAGAACCAGAGAATTTACCAGGTAAGATTTTTTTTTACATTGTTATTTTATGACCCTCGAATTACACCCCGAATCAAAAGTAACTCTCACTTACACATTTTTTACACCAACAATAATAATCATTCTGCCTCTCTGTCATTTATTATTTTAATTTTGTTTTTTATTATATTTTTGAGTTACGACAATTTACTATTAAACATTCCTATTTTTTTGGTTTTTTAAATGTTTAATAAATAGCTTCAGAGTTGTGTTATCAAAATTATTAAAACGCTAGATCACAGATAATTTTCTCCTTTGTAATTTGGTAAAAAATTTGGGACTCTAGCATCGATACAGATCAAATAAAGTAGTCCCGCACAAAACAGTTTTTATGCAAAATAATGAATTTTATAATGCCTAGTGGCATTTATAACGTGATGAATTTTTTGTTGAATGACAGTAACCGATTACCTTCACCCTTCAACTGCTACCTTGCCAACGATCAAAACCAGTTATTTTTATACTTTGTTATCGACGAACCGGGGTACCATTTAGCAGTCGCTTATCTGAATTTATAAAATAATTGTTATTATTGACGGGTGATGAGACTTAAATTTTAACTTTACTGTGTTCATTTTTACACATAAATAATAATGCAAATATAATGAAAATATCTATTGATCGGAAATCTGTCAGAAATTTACGTGGAGTTTTATTTTGTAACATTCAGTGCTCGAATTGGCCAAAAATAAGTAGGGGAGCTCAACTTAACAATTTGAAAACTGCGTCCCTAGTATTTTGAAGACCTTTTTTTTTTACTCATTACTTTATTTAGTTTTTATTAATAAATCATATTTCGTTATCATACTAATATTAAAAAAAAAAAAAAAGGGTTGTATTTTCCACCGTCCTACCGTCCCAATAAAAAAAAGTAGTTGGGGTGCGCAAAAAAATTTAAAAAAAAGTAGAGAAGCTACGTCCCCCTGCGCACCCCCCCCCCAATTCGAGCACTGGTAACATTAGAAAACATTCTTGTTACGAATATGAGTCCACAGTATACATTATATTCGTGGGCAGCAGGACGGATCAACCGTCTTTTTAGCAGTAGTAGTCTTTTTAGTAATTTAAAATTAGACATTCTTTCTCCAAAAATAAGTTATTTGCCAAAAAAATAAAGGTCATCATTAAAAACTTTTTAGTANGTAGTCTTTTTAGTAATTTAAAATTAGACATTCTTTCTCCAAAAATAAGTTATTTGCCAAAAAAATAAAGGTCATCATTAAAAATTTTTTAGTATCACTTAAAACCATTTTTTGTGAGTTTTAAGACTCGTGTATCAGTTTTATAAAAATTTTGTAACACGAATAATAGGCCTTGACGTTATTAAACAGCATTTTACAAATTTCTGATTGACTACAAATATATTTATGATACATAGAATATGTATGTAATAAGTGGGCGTACGCACTAAGTTTACTTGCATTATAGTGAGTATAAACTTAAATTAAATTTTATATGAGC